>NC_141104.1:39318142-39663142 GCF_041138505.1 Cibotium barometz | reverse complement strand
AATCCTTTTTAACTACTACTGTATAGTCATGGTGGTGTTTAATCATCTACCCCTACCTATAGCCAAGATAATAGTACAAGATGATGGCCAAATTCTACTCGGTCTGGGTCATCTCGATGACTTCTACAACCTTCAATGGTTTCCACCTCAATTGTACATTGCTGAGAGGAGGTGGTGGATAACTACAATTGCAAAGGGCAATACATGCTCATGGTAGGGCACAAGGTGGAACTATCTTTACAAAATATTAAAGACTATCTTAATCTATAGGATGAGGAATCAAGTCTCCATGGTAGAGGTGTTGCCCGAGAGCACAACAAAAAGGCCTTGCACCAAGGAGTCAACTTTAACAAGAAAATTAGGGAGAGGCATCTTTTTATAGATTTATCATGGAAGAGGTGTTTCCTGAGAGCAGTAAAAGGCCTCACACAACACTAAGGAATCGCGTTTAACAAAAAAATCAGGGAGAGGCACCTTTTTATAGATTTATCATGGCCAAGCTACTTCTCAGAAAAGAAATTACTACCATCTCAATCAAAGTTTTGAAGAAAGTGATGAGATTAAAGCTTGGATACAGAGTGAATTTTGTGAGGATGTTATTTGAGAATTGGGATATGTAGACAAGAAACATCAAGGAAAATGGGCAATGTACTTGTAGCCAACTAGCACTAGGATTTCTAAGGATGATCAATAGCCTTCGATGGGTCAGTCTCATCGAAAAAACAAGTATATTAAAGGAAAGAGAGAAGCTGAGTTTGATCTGGTAGAGGATGCCAAGAAGTCAAAGAAGGAATAAGAAAAAGCAACAAAGAAGGCGTAGAAGAAGAGGAAGGATAAAGAGAAGGTTGAGAGGAAGGCTTGTTGAGAAGCAGAAAGGAAGGCCCGAGAGAAGAAGCTACACCACAAAGAAGAAGAGGATCTTCAAAAACAAGTGGACAAAGAAGCCGAGAGGAAGACATAAGAAGTTGAGAAAAGCGCAAGCAAAAAACCACAAAATTGAGGAAGAATCGCAGAGGAAAGAGAAAAGGAAAAGGCCGAGCCCAAAGCCAATAAAAAGAGGGAAGAGGAGAAGAAAAGCACTTCACATCAAACATCTCGAGAAAAACTTGAAAAATCAAGGGAGAAGTTATAAAAATCATAGCGAAGATTGAAGAGATGACAATAGAGTAGATGAAATTGTTAAAATATGCACCAAACACATCCCTAGAGGATGGGGTCAAATGGACCACATGGTACATGTGAAAGGGACCAAATCACTTAGCTTGTGGGTGAAGCTCCTCCAGCACTTAGTTTTGTGTTAAACCACTCGTTTTGATGAAACCACTAGGGGTATTGAGTTGTATGGAATCTATAAAAGGGAACTTGCCTATGAAGTAATCAATCAATCTATTTTGCCCAATATTGTTATCTTCCTTGTGTGTACACAACTCTTATACTATTTCTACCAATCATGTGTTTTAACTCAGCTCTAGTATATGATCCAAAATAGCCAATTTGCACATGCTATTCAATATTGTAACAAAAATCGTATGGTCGAGAGTAGACATACTGGTCCAAAAATCCTAGAACAATAGATCACGAGGCCAAGGCAAACCAAGAAAGGGAAAGGAGGGGGATAAATTAAAAGCCCAAGAACAAGCCAACAAAAAAGCCTAGCAAAATGCACAAGAACAAACAAAAGAAGAAGCCAAGCAGAAGGCACAAGAAGACCAAAAGTACCAAGGGGTAGAGGAAGAAAAAAAAGGGCCTAAGCTAAAAAGCAAGAAAAGAGGTTGAGGAGGAGGCAAGAAAGAGGACTTAGGAAAGCTTTGAAGGCTAGCAATCACATAACAGTACCAAGAGCCATCTCCATGACTAGAGCCAAGTAGAGGGATAAGAGATTATTTGCAGAATACCTACAAAAAATCCTTGAGGGAAGTGGAAATTTTTGAAGGGTAAGTATGGCAAAACCAAAACCGAATGAGGTGTGCCTTGCCAAGGGTTGTCAGTATTAGAGCCCAGACTTAAGCCTAGAGTTTCACCAGATGCTATACAGTTGAGGGAGGCTTCATTGATGGTAGTGCTCATAAGTAATAACACCCTTGCTAGGGCTAAAGCTAGGAAATATTTTTGAACTAAAAAAAAGGAAGTTGAGAAACTATAGTGATGATAGCTAGGCTGACATTTTAGAGGTCTAGAATTTTGAATTGCAAGAAGAGAGTAGGGAGTTAACATTGCATCAGACCAGTAGTAGTAGTAGCTTGAAGAGGTAGATGCTAAACTCAAGGAAACAAAAGGAAAATTTTTGGAGCAACGTACTGCATTGTAATGGAAGACAAAAACAAGGAAGCAAGGTAGAAGCTAAAAGAGCATATTGAAATTAATACAAATCTCATAGAACATACTGCAAATTATACAAACAAGTGGCCAGGAATTTCCCCAAGCATATCTTGATGGTAGTGCTCATAAGTAATAACACCCTTGCTAGGGCTAAAGCTAGGAAATATTTTTGAACTAAAAAAAAGGAAGTTGAGAAACTACAGTGATGATAGCTAGGCTGACATTTTAGAGGTATAGAATTTTGAATTGCAAGAAGAGAGTAGGGAGTTAACATTGCATTAGACCAGTAGTAGTAGTAGTAGCAGCTTGAAGAGGTAGACGCTAAACTCAAGGAAACAAAAGGAAAATTTTTGGAGCAACGTACTGCATTGTAATGGAAGACAAAAACAAGGAAGCAAGGTAGAAGCTAAAAGAGAAAATTGAAATTAATACAAATCTCATAGAACATACTGCAAATTATACAAACAAGTGGCTAGGAATTTCCCCAAGCATATCTTGAGCAAGTGGTCACAAAAGGTGTTAATCCCATTTTGGATTAACAAGTATGCTCCTCCAATTGAGGACATTAATAAGTGTCATGTAAAGGCACTATAAAAGTTGTACATTATGAGATATTGGTCACCCAAGGCCTTAGTTAAGTAAGTTTTGGGCGCCCAAGTGTGAATAAGGGCCAAATGTATATAAGGCATTTTCTCATAATGAAAAGACACAATTCCCCTTTGTGCTATTGAGAGCTCTTCTTTGTGTCTTTGTTATGGGCTACCACACCTCCAAGAGGGAACTCTACACATTCACCTAAAGGATGAGAAATAGATCACAACTGTCGTTAAAGGGTACTTACCAATGCTTCGAACTCGAGTCCCTTGAGTCCTCCAAGCTCGCTTGTTAAGCTCCAACCTCCAAGTTGTCTCATCATAGCGTTGTTCATAGCGTCGCATAAGGCAATCACTCTCTCTCTCACTCTCTCACACAAGCATGAATCACACAAGCATAAAAGAGGAACAACGCTAGAATGCTCTCTCTCTCCTTCAATCTCTCTCAAGACACAAGGGAGAGCTCTCTATAGCACAAAGGGGATTGTGTCTTTTCATTATGAGAAAATGCGTTATATGCATTTGGCCCTTATTCACACTTGGGCGCCCAAAACTTACTTACTTACTTGGACCCTTATTCACACTTGGGCGCCCAAAACTTACTTACTAGGCCTTGGGTGGCCAATATCTCATAATGTACCACTTTTATAGTGCCGTTTCATGACACTTATTAATGTCCTTAATTGGAGGATCATGTTTATTAATCCAAAATGGGATTAACATCCCCCCCTTCCTAATGTAGGTTCTGTCCCACAGAACAACCTATTACCGAGGTCTTAAGACCTGGTCACTGAACTCATGTCAGTAGAAGTTCCTCTTGGATTGGAGGCGGAATACTGAATGTGATCTCCAGAATCCTGTATTCACCATGTCTTCAAAAGTGATATGCATATAGCTTCGAAGACATCGGAGTTGGTGGTAGTAAAGCATGATTCCCCTATCTAATGGCCCTTGGTTCATGTCGAACTTCATCATAGGGCTCCTTTGGTTGGTCTATCAGCACCACCACCAATTTCAAAAATTTGACGCTAGCTACAATAGCGGGGTCTGAAATTCTGCCCCATGCCCTCATCCATTTAAGTATTGCTGTCTTTGTTCCTGATGATGAATGTTTGCAAATGTTGGTGGTATAAAAATGGGAAAGTTGTAGCACACATGCGAGTCGCACCTCTTAGCTTCTTGAAATTCCAGCACTGTCCATCTTCTTTTAACTGGCATGTATAATGGATCGACTTGCAGTGTTGGTGGCGCACTCATATACACTTGGCTGTATTCCGGAATTTCCAGGTACTCCTTCCTCCAATCTTGCTGTATTTCAAAATCTTGCAGTTGTGGGTGCTCTTCATTGGTGATTATGGTGGCGTAGCCACCTCTAGTGCGCACATGATTTGCTCTCCTCCATCTTTTGAAATAGTACCTGATCATGAATGTAACAATCCGTATCTCAAGCAAATTAGCTAAGTGAGGATTTGCTAGCTTCGTATGCTTTGCCACATTTGCCCATAATATACCCTCTTTGGCCAATGGAAGTAGTTCTTCTAAGTCAGGGCATGGGGCACGGAGAGGGTATGATACATTATACTATTTTGTTGGAGTGATTTTTGAATATGCTTTTGGCATGATTTGATGTGTGGGCTCAAATGGAATGATCTGCATGAGTACCTTGAACATTAACTTTGGCTTTAAAAGAGGATTGCCCGCACGAATGAACCCCTTGTACTCTATAGCTGACAAAGAATCCAAGATGGTATCATAAGTAAATGCTTCAAGATTATCGTGCGGGATGGTGTGTCGTACCTCTTGAGAGTGCCATGTTGGAGATGGGTGAGGTGCCAGTACCTCCTCGGGGGCAAGAGTGTTAGTGGGAAAATCTCTCTTGGGAGGATAGAAAGATGAGAAAATGCAGTCAGCTTGAGAGGTGTTAGTAGGTGGCGTGTTAGGATATGGGTTAAGCAGCTTACTAGTGGCATTAGAATAGTCAGGGTAAGTTGATTTTGAAAATGAAGATGAAGATCTTTCTTGACCTTGACCTGTGCTAGGGGGTGGATGGCTAGGCTTATGAGACTTAATAAAGTCTTGTAAGTTTGGAATTGCTTAGGCATTGATAGTGGGATATTCTATGTGGGTAGCATCAAAGTTGTATTGCACATTGGTTAGCATGGCTTCTAAATGCTTGTAGATATTAGTGTAGAGTTTTAGAATGCCAAAAGGATGATATAGAGTGGAATCACATAGATTTAGATGTTGGTGAGTGTTATATACCTCTAGCCACCCATGACTTATAACCCATTGGTAACTATGTACTACTACCTCATAGTTGGTGGGCATCCTGGAATGTCATCTGGGACAAACAGGTCTAATTTTTTGACACTCTTGTCCAGAATTTTTGAGTTTTGGAGAACGTTACACCAACTACAAAGGTTTAGCATGATAGGATGTAGAGGGTAGAAAATGATTTCCTGGGGATTAGTTAATACTAAGTCTCCCCTCAAAATTCCCATGATTACGGTAAGATCAGCATCTCTTTCAGTATTTTGTTTGATAAATATCAGTTCTCCTAGGCCTAGATCTTCAGATAGATTTATATCATGCTGAAGTAGAGAAAGTGTTAGTGTAGACAAAAACAAGGAAAGAGTTTGAGGAGGGGCCCGAGGAGTTACTGGCAGAGCTAACCCAACTCGGAGGCACGCTCAAGGAGGAGACGGAGATCATCGCTAGGGTCCAGCCGCCGCTCACTTCTTTCTTGGATCACTAGCTGTGACGCTTGAGCTCTTGTAAGGCGAGAATCTGTGTTGCTAAGGAGGTTTGAAATTGACGTTTCTCTGACCATCCTTGCAGCATCTAAATCTTTGAATCTTCTTATTGCATCTTCCTAGGCCTGCCGGTTAGTTTCTTTCCTTTCTTCCTGAGATTTGGTAATCTATTGGAGTCTTTGGGCCGCCAGCGTTTAAGTATCTTGTAGTTGTTGTGTAAGCCGCATCATTCTCTTAGTGTGCCAACTCTTTTCTATGTGCTTTTGCCTAGCTTGCACTTATTGTTTCATTAAGAGCTCTTATCTTTTCTGCATGAGCCTTGTTGGTTTGTTCCATTTCATGTTGTATATGGTTTGCCCTCTCCTCCTCTACTTTGAGCTGTGCTGTTAGTCGCGTGATTCGGTATTGCAATGCTTCTTCCTTGGCCCTAGCATTGGCTTGGAACTCCTGTACTTGTTGTGCATGAAGTGTCGTGAGTTCCTTTGTGTGGGTGACTTCTTTCTGGAGCTGTTCCTTTGCTTGTTCCAATTTGGCGTTGAGGTCAACATGCTCCTTGATCCTCTGTACTATTGTTTGGCTTAAGACCATGCTATTATTCTCCAGGGCATTGTACCTTTTCTCGTGCTCCTCTGTAGCTTTCAAATTCTTGACGACATCTTTGTGGGTAGCCTCAGCTACTTCCAAGTTTTCTTTTAACCTTTGTACTTGTGTGGATGCATCTTTTACCTGCTTCGAGAGGGCGGTGTTACGGTCATGGAGCATGTGTTGTTCAGGAGGTGGCATCGCTAAACTTTTTGTTCTTGCGCTCACATTGCATTTGTGCTTGATTCTGTCTCCAGCCCAGTCTGTGGTTGGTTGAGAAGCTCATCAAGTCCTTCCATGGTCTCTTGCAAGAATTGTTGATAGTCGATGTTCTGCAGGGTACTCTTTCTTCATCTTCCAATCTTCTCCTCTTGCTTGGACTTGATGGCTCTAGAGTTCTTTGTCGTTTAATTGCTTCCATGGGGGCCTCTGGTTCTTGTACTGGGGTTGTGGCCGCCTCCACATCTTGTCTTTCCTCAGCTTGTATTAGCGTTGCATGTTCTAGAGCTGTCTCTATTGGTGTGTCTGCCAGACTTGATTCTTTGAGAGGAGATAGGTCTATAAATATGAGTTGTGCTGGGCTTGTTGGAGATAGGTCTGTAAATATGAGTTGTGCTGGGCTTCTTTGAGAGGAGATAGGTCTGTAAATATGAGTTGTGCTGGGCTTGTTGGAGGAGTGATTTGCTGCCAGGGTTCCTGTGTGGTATGGCTGAGAATATTCTCTTGAAGTGCCTCTTGGTAAGTGCGGATTTCTGTGGCCACTTCCTCCTCTAGTCTTTGTGACTCAGTAGCAAAATCTGTAAGCACTCCCCTCATCTTCTTATCTATTTTCTTCTTGCGCTCTTTCTTGATCTGCTTTATGATCTCTGTGGTCTCCATCAAGATAGCTTGCCCTTCTTGCACAACTTGAGTTGGTAATTTGGGCTGGTCTGGTAATAGTGCCAACTGCATTTTCTCCTCTAGTGTTCGGGCTCCTTGAGAGGCCTTTCTGCTATGTGATTGAGAACCTGCCTGAGAAGGTATGGGTTACATATCTTCGATTGGTGGGCTTTCAATTAATTCTCCATCTCCTTATGTAGATAGTATGCCCAATTGTCCTCTTTCTCCTCATGTACTTTTGCAATGCGGTTGAGAATGACTCCATTGTATCCGTCCACTAGCTTTACTTGCATTATCAAAGACATGGCCCTTCAACCTTTCTCTATAGCCTCATCTTGGATATTCTTGTACTACGAACCATTCGAATTGTATGAATTCTTCTTGAGCATGGCCTCCAGAGGCATCTTGTCAATGATGTGTTGGTGGACCCTAATTTTGCGGTTGGAAGCTGCAGAGCCTCCCTAATGAGTTCCTCTGTGATGAGGAGTTGCTCCGTATTGCCGTCTACTTTGGTGATTTTTCCCCTTTTGGTCCCCTTGTCGTAAGTCTTTAGGTACTTTGCACAGAGTTATGTGTTGATACTTCGTGGGAATATCTGCGCCATCTTACCTAGACCGACTTTGTCTAGTTTTGCTTTAACTTCAACCTCTTCCAGTATTTGTAGACATTTTGGGCTGTGGTATTGGAGGGCTACCTTTCCATGGGCTATGTGAGCTTCCTTGATGATGGTTCCATGGAAGGTTTGGGCATAAGGACCCAAGAAGTTCATCTTAGATCGCTGTGTTGTCCTTCTTCTTTGACTAGTTGGGGATCCAATAGCACTGCTAGCTTGAGTTGTAGCTGGGGTCTCGTGGGCTTCGGACTCCGAGGCTGACATCTCGAAGGGGATAGTCGAGAAGGTTGTAAGGAGAAGGCGAGCTCGGGAGATGCACGTTGAAGCAATTCACACATGATCAGACAATGCACACGACGTAAAATGACAAAAAGAGGAAAGAAAATCGAATTCATAACACATTCGTCAGACAAGGTGGCTATCTTAATAAAGAATGCCATGTGGCACTGTGTGATTGGCCCAAGAAAAATTACCGTTTTCACGGGTGTGAACTTTTTCACGAAGTGAACCTTTGTAATTTTATTCACGGCGTGAACGTTTTTCTATAGTTTCACGTGGAATGCATAAGATCGAATACTTCTAATTTTTTCCTATATGCTCAAGCAGTCAAACATGCACATGATGAGTGAATGATACTTTGCTTACCTTGTACCCATTTCTGCAATCATTGGATACCTTTTATTTTATTTCCATGAGAACCAAGGGGTCACCTGGGCACTTTTGGGCATTTGTTGATGTAGTCATTTTTTAGTTCCATGTGGGAGTTTTTTATTGTGCCTTCCACCCAATTGAACAATGTTGTCACTGCGCCTAGTTGTGGAGGGCTTCTATCTGCATCTCCTTTGTTTTGCTGAACTTATTTGTTTTTACCTTTAGGTTCCTTGTTCAGTCTTGCAGCAGAGTGGGTACTTTCGTTGCTTTGGAAATTCCCAACCCATTTGGCTGAGTTTTCTTCTTCCTCCACACAAGGGTTGGCGTGGTTCTTGCTTGAGTTAGGAGTCAATGTTGCACGCTCTTATCACCCTCTTTTTGATGATTTGAATGTTTGTGGTATTGGCCACACTGAGTGGGGTTTGGGTACCCATATTGCCGTATTGCCTTGATAGTATCCTTGTGCTCGCTGTAAGTCCCTTTGAACCCATTGGTTACGGAATCCTTGAGGTCTCTTCAGAAGCTTGAAGTCCTGCCAATCGGTTTGAGTCACCAAGGTCTGACTTTTGAATTGTTTGCAGCTTCTTCTTGGGGTCTTTATATCATTCATGGTGTCCTTCTTATCTGGTTGATCTTTAAGTTTATTCTTGGGCACCCACTTCTGTGTACCCTTAGATGTTGGGTATTGTGGGGGAAAGCTTCACGGAACGGATGCTGGTTCTGTTCTCTGAGGTGTTGCCACTGCACTCATTTTTTGTTTATCAGCTATGATGTGCTTTCTTTTATTTGTCAAGTTTTGCTTGGCCTTGGGCTTGTGAAGTCAATGCCTCTGCCACAGCATGTGCCACGACCCTCTATTGGTTTGCAGTCTTGTGACAGCGTTAAGCGCGGGACTGCTCAGATGAAACAATCTCTAACGCTTAGCAGGTTAAGGTTGGTGCTAGGATTAGCTTCGTGAGCCTTTCCAGTCATTCCTGGTCTTAGTGGACAATCCTTATACATATGATCAACACTGCACCCAACACACAATGGGGTCAAGGCAGGAGCACCTGCAGAGGTACTCGCCCCAGTGAGATTGCTGACTTGCATTCTGTGCAACCACATTTCCACTCACATCAGCCCCAACAGCTTCTTTTTCAGCAGCATACTAGCTACTCATCTCATCAAAAACAACATCCCTGTTTACCCTCAACTCACGTGTAGCAGGGTTATAACACCTGTATCCCTTTTGCTCAAGGGAATATCCAATAAAAACACATTTTTCAGCTTTTGGATCCAGCTTAGTTCTTAGCTCATCTGGCACATGCACATATGCAATGCATCCAAAAACTTTTAGATGAGACAAATCAAGTTTTGTGCCAGTAAACCTCTCCTCTGGAGTTACATCATGTATGGATGCAGTTGGAGTCCTGTTCATAATGTAAACTGCTATAGAAACAGCCTCAGCCCAATAGCTATGCGGCATATTCTTCTCTTCCACATCAATGCTCGTGCAATCTCAGGAATGTGCCTGTTTTTTCGCTCAGCACCTCCATTTTGCTGCGGAGTGTATCTGCATGTAAACTGTCTCCTCCGAATACCATTCTTCTTCAAAAATTTAGAGAACTCATTGGAGAAGTACTCTCCCCCTCCATCTGACCTTAGGCACTTTACATATTTCCGTGTTTGCTTTTCAACCACGATAACTCTGAAATTCTGAAAATGAGTGAACACCTCACTCTTCTCCTTCATGAAGTATACCCACACTTTCCTTGTGTGTGGTCATCAATAAATGTCACATAGTACCTGCAACCTCCCATAGACGTGGTCTTTGTAGGACCCCATACATCTGAATGCACAACATCTAGTGCATTTTTGCTCACATTTTTGTTACGTGGAAATACATGCTTTGTTTGCTTTCCAAATTGGCATGCTTCACATATTTTTTGCATACCTTCAACTTTAAACTTTGGCAGTCCTGTCACAATTCCTTTAGTCTGTATAGACTTCATTCTCTGCACATTCACATGTCCAATTCTTTTATGCCAAATGTCTGTGTCTGCAACAATTCCTGAACCATTTGTAAACATCGCAGCACTCACTTCTTCAGGCATGTTTACATTCAACATAAACATTCTGCCAACTCTGTTGCCTTTTGCAACCAACCTGCACTTGTCTTTAAAGTCTTCAACATAACAACCATCAGGGTCAAACCGAACCTGCAAACCCTGCTCAATCATCTGGCCAACTGAAATCATCTAGCTCAATCATCTGGCAAACTGAAACTAGATTCTTTGTTTCACCTCCCACTTCTAGTTCTCCCTCACTACATCTAGCAATGTGTAGGGTCTGGTTGGATTTGTTTCAAAGGTAGAGGATCCATAAATCATTTTGCTTTATGACCTCTTAAGCATGGTTGGGGTCTATTTGAGGCCTTGGGTAACAAGCTCTGAGGTTCCCTCACTAGGTTTATGATTGGATCTAAGATAGGTTTGGGATATGCTCAGGCAGGGTTTATGGTTTATACTCGACCACTTGCTCTAGCATTGGCTCTAGTTCAACCTCATCTTCCTCACAATCTCTTGGGCTTTCTTCATGCTCTCTTTCTCCAACATGAGGTTTGGGGTACTCGTTGAGTTTTTTAGGTTTTCGTAGTCTATGGGTTTCTTTTCCTTTGGGAAGAGTGGGTTTGAGTGGGAGATTACTAGCTTTCTATGTAAGGGAGGCAGCTTTGGAGCTCTCGTCTGAAACACTTTTAATGGACATGATGACATTGTCCTTAATAACTAATCATGCATTCCCCTTCCATGTGCTCTTTAAGGTCTTATTCTTTTAGTAGACATCTGGTTATGGTAGACATTTGGTTATGGTTCATTATCATTTTTAGGGGCTATTGTATCCTTTGAATTTAGCTTTGGAGATCTTGTCTAAACCACATTCAATGGTCACAATGTTATTGCCCTTAATAACTAATCATGCATTGCCTTTCCATGTGCTCTTTGTGGTCTTTTTCTTTTGGACCTCTGTTTGTGGTTCATTAGCCTTTTGGTTGAGAAATGAGTATCTAAAAAATGGCTATGGAAGCTACCTAATGAAGATCCTAATTATAATGATTAAGAAATACTAATCTTATGGTGGGCATAACCTAATTAACAGCATAATGATAAACCTAATAAACTAATTAAGCTTGAGTCAAGTTCAGTTAGGTTACAGGATGTAAACTTGTAGTCATATAAGGGAGGTATGTTGAAAAATTGAGCTCAACTAGTACTATGATGGACATTGATCACCTGCCTAGGTGACAGCTTCCGCACTTATGTCACTAGCATAGTTGGTGAGATTATGGTTGATATGCTGCCAACGGATGGCAAGCTATATGATAGCCACTTTGGAGTATGAGAGTTATGGCATAGTTATAGCGCAAGCTCATATAGTCGAGTTCACACTATAGACTGACCATTTTTGTAAGTTCCCCCAACTTAAAAAGGAGAAACCTTAAGATAGTCTACTAATTCTAATAAAAGAAAATTTTCATACTTGTCAACACCTTAACCATGTAAAGATGCGAGAATACAACTAATAGGTCATGTGACTTACTTCAACTATCGTAACTTGAACAGAATTGAATTTTATTATAGGGATCCATTGATCCAGCCTAACCCCATACAATCCCATGGGTTAGCCAACCGCCCAACCACTATATTGATAGGAACCGTTATAAAAATTTGGTTATGTTTTGCAGGTACCACGGAGGAAAAGAGTTCCCAGGTCCCCCTAGCCGGCTCTCATGCAAAAATTAAATAGACACACCACTTACGCACCCAATATGAAATTGCTTTTTCTTAGACTCAACTATTTCCAAAACAGCATTGCAATAAAATCACAGTGTTTCCATCATAATCCTCAGTATTCCATTTCTAGATTCCAATTCCAACTTTTCCACTTTCCAACCATAAAATCTAATTTCCAATCATTCCTTCCTCAGCATACCTATGGCATCATTGGCAACCAGAATGCTCACCACCTACTGACTCAGAGGCCTTTTCAATAGTTCCTAGCCCATAGTACCTAGGAGTATAATCACATAAAATCCATATGGAATCTCCGTTGAAGATCAGCCCGCCAGATCAATCAACAAGATCCATGTAAAAGAGCCATGAACTCATCCATTGAAGACCAGCGAGGCCAATCAACCAAATCCATGCCTATGTTCAGAAAATAACTCCAACTCATTTTTCTTCCTCGTCGCACGCGTGGGTATCCTGGGAAACCAAGAGCACGAGCACCGTATGGTCAGTACCCTCTAGGCTCCTTCGCAGGTCACCTAGCGCTTTACTCATAGGCTGCTTCCTTGGTCCCTCATCCACCGTACTACGGAAGCTCATCATTTTAATCGAACCGAGGCTGGTCAAGACCTCGACCGCCCTTGCCACGCGAGACGTCCTTCTTTGACTCTTTGTCATCTCTTGCAACATTTTCACTTAGGTCTCCCCACCACGACCTCATTCCACAAGATAATCAAAATGCTTCCACCAGCATTCTTGACGTAAAACAATCCTAAAAAAAAACAGGTTTCATATGCAAATACAATTTCCAACAAAATTTCCATCTTTCCTCATCATTCCACGTCATTTCTCATCATTCCATATTCTTCTACATTAATTCATATCATTCTACATCCATTCACATCCCTCCACATCCATTCACATCATCCCACATCAATTCACATCCATTCACATCATCCCACATCAATTCACATCCATTCACATCATTTCACATCAATTCACATCATTCCACATCAATTCACATCCATTGACATCAACCCTCATCATTTCCACATTCATTCTCATCATCCCACTTCAATCCCACATTCATTCACATCATCATACATCATTTTCACATTCATTCACATCAGCATACATCATTTCCACATTCATTCACATCTTCCCACATCATTCCACACATCAATCAGATTTTTACAATAAGATGGTCTCTTTTCGCTTTAAGCGAATCAGGTTTGATTATCAACTTTCCTTGATCTAGTTATCAAAATCTTTGTTTCACATTCATACTGACAGAACTTTCTAAGTCTTTGCCAATTACTTGGCTTAGTTAAAGGTAACTTTTTCTCGACTCAATTCCATTAAATCTAAATTTTGGATCCTTTATCCTTTCAAGGATTCCAGATTCCTTTCCTAGGGAATCTAGGAATAAGTCAGTCACAAGTATTCACGTTCATCCAACTAAGTGTGTTTCTGGTCTTTTTCTAGGAAATCCTTTTTCCTCTTTTAGAATGTACTGTAAGATTCCTCCCCCAATCTTTTGAGATGTAAAGGTGTAAGAACCTTCCCTTCAGTATCTGTAATCATCCCGTAATTCTGAATGCAAGAAAATATTATTTTTCCTTGATTTTGGCCTAGAGAGAGAAAATATTCTAGAGAGAGATAATACAAAATTGAGATATCTTTGGATACAAAAATTTTCCTAATATCTAAGATAAATTTACTTGAAACAGAAGTTCAAAATGAATTTTCCAATGTGCATTAGGAATTAATTAAATATGTGTATTAGAGACCTTAGCCTAAGGGTCCACATTTTCAAAAAAAATTGGATTAAGGTCCAAATAAGGTTCCAAAGAGCCAATTGGATTAATCCAAGTGTTGGGATGACAAAAATGCAAAGAATAAAAGAAAATACCCCAAAAATAAGTAAATGCTCACATAAGATGAAGAGTTGACTGAGTACTGGGTTTATTAGTTAAAACTTAAGATATTTTAAGTAAAATCATAAATTTTTGACACCTCAGTAAGGAGGGAGAGCCCCATCAAGCAGGCACCTTTTTTTAATCATCATTGCTTGACATTTTAAACTCAAAAAAATCAAGATATTTCATCTCTCCTCTCTCCTGGTGCAAATTGGATCAAAAAGGGAACCAAATTGATCCAAAACTTGTCCAAATTGGGTCAAATTGAAGCTAGAAGCCTCTAGAACCCAATTGGACTTGGTTAGTGGCCTCCCTCACCTATAAATAGACCCTCATTTTGTTGTATTTTCATCTTTGTGAATTTACATGCCATTATTATCTTCATTTTAGTGTAATTTCTATTATCCCTCTATTTTCCTCTTCTCTTGGGAGCTTTGGAGCTTCTCTATTCTCCATCCTCTCTTGGAGATTACCCTCCCCCTCTTGGTGGCCAAGGACTTGCTTGAGGGCTTCACTTCTATCCAAAGAATCAAGCCAAAATCAAGGGTAAGCTCTAATTTAATGGTTTTTTCTATTCCTCTTAATGATTTTCTTCCTCTCAACCCCTCTAAAGCTTGAGAAGCTTTCAATGGAATGGTTTTCTCTTGAAATCACTTTTTCAATGATTCATAATGTTTAATTAGATTAATGCTAGTCTTTATGCTTAATTATAATGTTTCCTTTAAGAAAATCTCTCTTTTGAAAAGATTAATCATTTTTTATTAGATCCTTGTTAGAAGGATGATTCTCAATGATAATCTCTTTATTTTAATCAAAACTCTAGGCTTGATAAGCTAGAGAAAGAGATTAGATATTTTTATGATTTTTAATCTAGTAAAAATGATGGTTAATTCTTTTTAGTTTGATTATGAGTAAGAAAAATCATACTAACTCATTCTAAATTGAAAGAGGGTTATGCTAACATTTTTAGAAAAGAGGAATTGTTATTTTAGAATAATCAAGAGATTTATTCATAATTATGCTTATAATTATGATTATAATTATGTTATGTATGCATAATTTAATTTTAGTCTAAAAGAAGAGTTTCTATCATATTTCCATTATAAGTATTCATTTTAAAATAGAAAATTAAACATTCTTAGTAATTGCAGCAGCGAAGCTATGGCAAACTTTTCCAGAAAAAAGATAAATCTTATTTTTATGCATAATTTTAATAAAGCAAAAAGAAGAATTCCTATCATATTAGGCATAGATATTTTTATGCTAAAAGAGGAGTTTTGAGCATTATTTAATAGTCAAAAAAATAAAGAAGGTTCTGCACAAATTTTATAGAATCATTCAATTTATGAGAATTATGGAAATGATTCATTTAGATAAATGGATTAGTGTTTATACTAAAAGAAAAAAATATGGTTATAATTGATCTTGTAAATCCCATGAGTCTTTTATTCAATAAGAAGAATATTGAGCGTATTTTATTTTGAGAAATTTGAGAAAGAATGCGAAAATATTGAATGGATATAGGAACGATGTGAATGAATGTAGGAATGATGAGAACGGATGTGAATGAATGTAGGAATGATGAGAGCTGATGTGAATGAATCTAGGAATGATGAGAATGGATGTGAATGAATGTAGGAATGATGAGAATGGATGTAGGAATAATGAGAATAGATGTGAATGAATGTAGGAATGATGAGAATGGATGTGAATGAATGTAGGAATAATGAGAATGGATGTGAATGAATGTAGGAATGATGAGAATGGATATAAGAATGAAGTGAATAAATGAGAATGGATGTAAGTGGATGTAGGAATGATGTGAATGAATGTGAATGGATGTAGGAATGATGTGAATGGATGTGAGTTGATGTAGAAAATGTGGGATAATGAGAAATGACATGGAGTAATGAGAAATGACATGGAATGGGATGATGAGAAATGATGTGGAATGACAAGATATGATGAGGAATAATGTGAAAGGATGTGGGACGATGAAGAAAGATGGGAATTTTGTTTGGAACTGTATTTGTAGATGAAACCTATTTTTTAAAGATTGTTTTATGTCAAGAATGCTGGGGAAGCATTTTGACCATCTTGTGAATGAGGTCGTGGGTGTGGGGACCTAAGTGAAAAAGTTGCAACAACTGACAGAGAGTCAACGAAGGACGTCTCACGTGGCAAGGTCGGCCGAGGACTTGACCAGCCTCAGTCTGATTAAAATGGTGAGCTTTCGGTACAGTGGGTGAGGGACCAAGGAAGCGGTCTATGAATGAAGTGCTAGGTCACTTGCTAAGGAACCTAGAGGGTGCTGACCATATGGTGCTTGGGCTCTAGGTCACCCACGATACCCACGCATGCATCTAGGATGAAAAATAAGTTGGAGTTTGTTTTCTGAACATGGGCATGGATCTGGTTGATTGGCCTTGCTGGTCTTCAACAGATGAGTTCATGGCTTTTTTACATGGATCTTGTTGGTTGATCTTGCTAATCTCCAACTGAGAGTCCATATGGTTTTTATGTGATTAAACTCCTAGGTACCATGGGCTAGGAACTATTGAAAAGGCCCCTAAGTGAGCAGGTGGTGAGCGTTCTGGTTGCCGATGATGCCATAGGTACGCTCAGGAAGGAATGATTGAAATTGGATTTTATGGTTGGAAAGTGGAAAAGTTAGAAATTGGATCTGGATATTTTGGAGGATTATGATTCGAAATACTATGGTTTCATTTCAAGTCTGCTTTAAAGACAACTCAATCTGTAAAAGGCAATTTCATATTGGGTGCGTAAGTGGTATGTATGAATTGTATTATGCATGAGTGCTGAATAGGGGGTGGGAACTCTTTCCCTTGGTACCCGGGACAAAACATAACCAAATTTTCATAATGGATCCTATCAATATAGTGATTGGGCGATTGGCTAACCCATGGGACTGGATGGGGTTAGTAGGCTAGACTAATGGATCCCTATAATTAAAATTGAATTATGTTCAAGTTACGATAGTTGAAGTAAATCACAGATGATTCTTGTTCTATGGAAAACAATTGACGGCTGTGCCTCTTTGATGAGGAAAAAAGCAAGTTCCTCCCTTGATGTGGCCATGTGATCCGCGGGTCCGGTCGGAATGAATAAGGGAAGTTAAGGCCCTTGATTAAACTTTATTTGTGATTCCTCTTTCTGATTAAAATTTATCCATGCTTCCTCGATGCATTCCTATGAATATTTTCACATTCTTTTCTCAATTTCTCAAAATAAAATACGCTCAATATTCTTCTTTTTTAATAAAAGATTTATGCATACGATCTCATGGGATTTACAAAATCAATTATACCCATATTTTCTCTTTCAGCATAAAACATTTATGCACATATAATAATTCATTTTTATCTAAATGAATTATATTCATAATCATTTTCATAATTCTTATAAATTGAATGACTCTAGAAACATTTGTGTGCATAACCTTCTTATTTTTTTGGTAAATGAGTAATGCTCAAAACTCCACTTTTAGCATAAAATCTGTTATGCATAAATTCATTCTCTAATGATATAAATTTTTCCATAGCTTCCCCACATTTTCTAGGAATGACAATACTCAAAATTCCATGTTTAATATAAAAATTATTTATGCATAAATTTCATTTTCTAATGATAAATATTTTACCATAACTTTCCCATATTTTCTATGAAATGAGAATGCTTAAAATTCCACTTTTAGCATAAAAATTAATTTATGTAAATCCTTCATTTTCTAATGATAAATTTTTGCCATAGTTTCCTCGTATTTTCTATGAAGTAAGAATGCTTAAAATTACACTTTTAGAATAAAATTTATTATGCATAAACCTTCATTTCATAATGATAAAAATTTGCCATAACTTCCCCACATTTACTATGAAATGAAAATGCTTAGAATTACACTTTTAATATAAAAATTAGTTTATGTATAACCTTCATTGTTTAGGCTTACCCTTGGTTTTTGGATTGATTCTTTAGGGAGATGTTAAGTCCACAAGAAGAAGCTTGGCCACCAAGAAGAAGAGGGTAATCTCCAAGAGAAGAAGAGGATTAGTGAAGCTCCAAAGCTTCAGAAAGGGAGAGGCAAGGTAGAGGGATAATAGAAATACACTAAACTAAAAAATTACACTAGCATAGAGTTACTCTAATACGAAAATACAAAGGAATTGGGGTCTATTTATAGGTGAGGGAGGCCACCAACTAAGTCCAACTGGGATTTAGAAGCTTCCAGCTTCAGTTTTATCCATTTTTGGACAAGTTTTGGACTAGTTTGGCTCACTTTTTTTTATGTAGTTTGAAAGAGGAGAGAGGAGAGATGAAGTATCTCATTTTTTTAATTAAAAAATTGGAAGCAATGATGAGACTCTAGGCGCCTCCTTCATGAGCTCCTAAGGTGTCAAAATTCTAATTTTTTACTAATAAATCCCCATTTTTTTACTATTATGTCCTTTACTAGTCAACTCTTCATCTTATGTGAGAATTTACTCCTTTTTGGGGGATTTTCTTTTATTCTTGTATTTTTCTTATTCTAACACTTGGATTAACCCTATTGGCCCTTTAGAACACTCTTTGGACCTTAATCCATAATTTTTTGAAAATGTGGACCCTTAGGCTAAGGTGTCTAATGCACATATTCAATTAATTCCTAATGCATATTAGGAAACTCATTTTAAACTTCTATTTCAGGGGAATTCATCTTAAATAAAGGGCATAACTTTATATCCAAAAATATCTCAAAACTATGTTATCTCTCTCTAAAATATTTTCTCTCTCTAGGCCGCCAAAAACGAAGGAAAACAATGTTTTCTTGCATTGTGAAATAGGGGATGATTACAAAGTTTGCAGGGAAGGTTCTTATATTTTTACATCTCAAAAGCTGGACGAAAGAATCTTACATCCTATCTCACTTAAAAAAGACGAGATGTCCTCATCTCGCAGCAGCTGGAGGAGGATAATCTCTTACATCTCTTTCTTTTTCTATTACTTCCAGTGTTACTGCCTTGGAAGTAGATGGTTGTTTTGGGAACCTCTCTCTTTGACTTCCCCTATTCTGAGGCTGAGGTCTTGCATTACTTTGCGTCGAAGCTGAGGGTTGGTTAGGGAATCTTCCTATGGGGTTTCCTTGATTTTGACAGGAAGGACCTTGATTACTCTAGAAAGAAAGAGTTGGAATCTGGAATCTTGGTCCTTGACTTCCTTGTCCTGAAAACCTTGATCCAAAAGGAGTTGGGCATGCTACAATGACCGTATCCTTGGCAATTAAAGCATCTAATTCCTTTGTTCAAGGGAAAAATTTCTAAAGTTGAGTTCCAGGAGGGGATTGTGTTCCGAGGAAAAAGGCCTTTCTTCCATTCTGGAACTTCCCGTATCCTGGGTTTAGCTAGGACCTTGTTGTCTCTTAGAAGGCAGAAAGTTGGATTCACTCTCTGGGGTTAGGAATCTTTTGAAAGACGATAGTGTTGGCTTCGGCGGAACCTTGACAACAAAGGCCTTGGCGAAATCCTTCTCCATCCTCATTGCTTTAGCCATAGAAACTGGCTTAGCATTCTTCACCAAGGTATCCAAGGGTTAGTTCATTCCTCGAATGAACCTGGCCATCAACTATTCTTCATCCAACGGTGGTGAGTATTTGAGGAGGAGAGTGAATGCTTGGTGATATTCCTCCATAGTTCTACTTCCTTGGGTTAGTTCCAGGAACTTGTTCATCTTTGTCCCCAAGAAGCCTGGAGGACATAATCTATTTCTGAGGTATCCTTTGAGATCATCCCATGTCTGGGTGTTTCGATCGATTTGTCTCACAGTGGTTCCTCCACTGTGATCGGTTTGTCTCACAGTGGTTCCTCCACGCTACTCTAGCTATTTCTACGATCTTCTGCCTAGCAAGAGCCACCTTACTCTTTTCATTGTAACTTGTGACATCAAAGTACTCTTCCATAGCTTCGATCCACTTCTCTACTGTTTCTCCCAAGTGCTCCCCTTCACCCTTGAAAGGTCCAGGCTAAGATCTATAAAGAACTTTGCGAACATCTGGGTCGAGCTCTTCCTCATTGAGTCGGGGGCTAACATTTCTACCACGATAACCTCAATCCATGATCCTATCAATATGAAAATTATTTGTTAAGTCCCTTTTTCCAACTTAACCAAGACACTCAGGTAAAAAGATCACTTTATTTATAATTTAAATCCAAAAGGAGTTCAACTTTAGATCCAACTGGTTCTGGGGTTCCTTAAAGTTTGGTCAACCCTCTCAGAATCCTGGGATAAAGATCCCTTCTATAAGAAGAAACATACAGAACTCATTATCAGAGAACAGTTTATTCATATCCTTAACACAATAATGGTCTATCACACCAGTAATTTCTAATTATCATCTGAACATTCCCCACAAAAATTTCAGTTATACAGATTCTCGATTCATCATTCCACAATTGGGTCCACGGGCCAAGGTCAAGCTGCGAACAATCTGTCAGCACTATCCACTAATCTCATAGAGATCTGCTGAAAGTCTTGATCATCTATTGTCACTAGAATTTCTTTTCCATAGAACAAGAATTATCCTATGACTTACTTCAACCATCGTAACTTGAACAAAACTGAATTTTATTATACGGATCCATCGATCCAGCCTAACCCCATCCAATCCCATGGGTTAGCCAACTGCCCTGAAAGATCCCTGCCCCCTCCGTGCAACAAATTCCAGGGTGCTAGCAGCGGAAGTAGCACTGCACAGGGCAGAACCTCTCACTCGGGGCCAAGCCCACGGATATCCGAACAAGAGACTAATCCCTCGGTTCTTCCAAAATCGAACCCAAAAAAACTTCCCTCGTCCATCAGACATAGGCGATTCCTCCATGATATTTTATTCTAACATAGTCACGGCGGTCATCGCTAACCAAACTGATCCGACCGAACCCGTAAGTCTCATGGTCAGATCAAGGAAGAGTCTTGCACTTGTACCATAGAGTCCAACGCTTTTTTCCTCATCAAGAGGCACAACTGTTGATTCTTTTCCATAGAACAAGGGTTATTCGAAATTTACTTCAACTATCGTAATTTAACAGAATTGAGTCTTATTTTAGGGATCCATCAGTCTAGCCTAACCCCATCCAATCCCATGGGTTAGCTAACCACTCTAGTGATAGGATGATCCATTTAGAAATTTGGTTATGTTTTGTCCCGGGTACCAGGGAAAAGAGTTCCCAGGCCCCCTAGCCGGCATTTCAAGCAAACTTCAAGATAGTCACACCACTTACACACCCAATATGAAATTACATGTTTCACAGATTCAGTTGTCTTTAAGACAATCTTTTAATGAAACAATAGTATCAGTGATCATAATCCTCCAAAATCTCTAGCTTCAATTCCAATTCACAATCATTCCTTCATCGGTGTACCTATGGCATCATTGGCAACCAGAACGCTCACCACCTTTTCAATAGTTCCTAGCTCATAGTACCCGAAAATATAATCACATAAGAAAATCTAGATGGACTCTCCACTGAAGATCAGCAAGATCAACCAACAGATCCATATAAAAGAGCCATGGACTCATCCGTTGAGGACTAGCAAGGCCAATCAACCAGATCCATGCCCGAGTTCAGAAAACAACTCTAACACATTGTTCCATTTTTCTTCTCTGACGCACGCATGGGTATCTTCGGCGACCCAGAGCCCGAGCACAGTATGGTCAGTACCCTCTAGGCTCTACAGGTCACCTAGCGCTTCACTCATAGGCCGCTTCCTTGGTCCCTCATCCACCATACCGGAAGCTTACCATTTAAATCGAACCGAGGTTGGTCAAGACCTCGGCTGACCTTGCTACGCGAGACATCCTCCATTGACTCTCCGTCAGCTGTTGCAACTTTATCACTTAGGTCTTCATAACCTCATTCACAAGATGGTCAAAATGCTTCCTCAGCATTCTTGACATAAAACAACAATCATTTAAAAACAGGTTTCATAAATATAGTTTCTAACGAACTCTCATCTTTCCACATTGTTCCACATCATTTCTCGTTATTCCACATTCTTCTACATCAATTCACATTGCTTATTCCACATCTAGTCATATGTATTTCCATCGTCCTTCATCCATTCTCATCCAATCACATCATATTACATCTCATCCAATCACATCATATTACATCTCATCACATCTATCCTCATCACATCACATCTCATCCATTCTCATCCAATCACATCATATTACATCTCATCACATCTATCCTCATCACATCACATCTCATCCATTCATATCACATCACATCCATCTACATTTATTCAGATCCACATCACATCCACATATCATCACATCACGTTCACATCCATTCACATCTACCCAAGTCCACATCACATCACATCCATTCATATCTCATTGCATCACATTCACATCTCACTATATCTCACCACATCCACTAACATCTCATCACATCCATTCACATCCATCACACCCATTCACATCCCACATTCATTCACATGCAAATCTATCACATCACATCTCATTCTCATCCATTTACATCTCATCACATCCTTTCACATATCATCACATCTCATCACATTCACATCCACATCCGTTTACATCACATCGCATCTCATCCACATCTCATCACATCCACATCCACATCCATTTACATCACATCACATCTCATCACATCCACATCCACATCCACATCCATTTACATCACACCACATCTCATCCACATCTCATCACATCCACATCACATCACATCTCATCCACATCTCATCACATCCACTTACATCTTATCACATCACATTCACATTTAGTACCATTTTCTACTTTCGATACCGATAGGACTTTTCTAAGTTTTTGTCAATTGCTTGGCCTAGTTAAAGGTACTTTTTCTCAATGCATATTTTCATATTCTTTCTCACATTTATTAAGTGAAATATATTCAATATTCTTCTTTTAAGTAAAAGATTGATGGGATTTACAAAAATCAATTCTACCCATATTTTTCAATAAAATTAATAATGCTCAAAATTCCACTTTTGATAAATACTCATAATTTGAATTATGCCAAAAATTCCTCTTTTACCATTTAATTACTTGAATCTCAAATATCGTGGGAATTCCTCTTTTTGCATAAAAATAAATTTACCAAAAATCTCTCTTTTACCATTTAATTACTTGGTCTCAAATATCATGGGAATTTCTCTTCTTGTATAAAAATAAATTTACCAAAATTTACTCTTTTCTCATAATCAATTGTATAATTATTATAAAAAATTTATTTCTCATGAATATGATGAAAATAATTCTTTTTGCATAGGATGTCTAATCCTAGAATATGGTAGGAAGTCCTCTTTTAGCATTATGCATAAAAATAAGATATGTATTATTTTTTAAAATTTTTGCCATAGCTTCGCTGCTATTACTGATAATTCTCAATTTGTTTCTAAAGAATATAAGCTTGTATAATGAAAATATGATAGTAGTTCCTCTTTTATGCTGAAAATCAAACTATGAATTTAAATCATAATCATAAACTTAATTATGATTATCCCACTAGATTAAGCTCATTCCATTATTTCTCTTTTTCCAAATTGATAGGATAATCTATTTCTCATTTTGAATCAATCAAAGTAGTTTTTAACTACTTATAAATAATCTAAAAGAAATAACCATTATTTTGCTAACACAAAATCATAAAAATACCATTTTCTTGATCTCTAGCTTATCAAGCCTAGAGTTTAGCTTTGAATTAAGAGACTATCATTGAGAAGCATCCTTTTTCAAGGGATTAGCCATAAAGATGGCTATTCTTTTAGAGAGAGAGATTTATTTAAAGAAAGCATTATAATTAAGCATTAAGACTTTAATGGAAAGCTTGATTTGAATTAAAACATTCATTTAGAAAGCTTCTGAAGGTTGAGAGGGGTTGAGAAGAAGAAAGTCATTGAGATAAATTGGAAAAAACCATAAAAGTTGATTTTACCTCCAAGTTTGGCTTGATTCTCTATTAGTAGTGAAGCCCCCGACGAATCAATTGGTCCATCAAAAGGAGAAGAGCAACTCCAAGAGTTGTTGTAGAGAGAGAGAGCTCCAAGCTCCCAAGAGAGGAAAATTTAAGGGATAATAGAAAATATGATTATTTTAATATAATACTAGCATGGTATAGCTCCAATATTTTTGTACAAATGACTGAGGGTCTATTTATAGGTGAGGGAGGCCACTAACCAAGTCCAATTGGGTTCTAGAATTTTCTAGGTTTAGTTTGACTCAATTTGGACAAGATTTGGACCAGTTTGGCTCCCTTTTTTATTTGGTTTGATCCAGGAGAGATGAGAGATAAAAATATCACAATTGTTTTGAATTAAAAACCATTCCACACATGTGAAAGAGGCGCATACCTCAAGAGTCTCCCTTTCCTTAAAAAGGTGTCAAAAATACATCATATTCTAAAATAATTTATTTTTTTAGTAATATCTCATAATTTTTAACTAATAAACCTTATACTCAGTCAACTCTTCATCTTATGTGAGCATTTACTCATTTTTGGGTATTTTCTTTTATTCTTTTGGATTTATCTCATCCCAACACTTGGATTAATCCAATTGGCCCATTGGACCATAATCCAGAAATTTCTGAAAATGTAGACCCTTAGGCTAAGGTCCCTTATATCATTTTCAATTAATTTCTAATACACATTAGAAAGTTCATTTTGAAATTCTGTTTCAAGGGAAACCATTTTAGACACTAGGAGGATTTTTATATCCAAAGATATCTCAATTTTGGATTATCTCTCTCTAGACATTTTCTCTTTATAAGCCAAAACAGGGTAAAACAAGATCTTTCTTTTATTTCAGAGAGGGAAATAATTACAAGAACAAAAGGGGAGGTTCTTACACCTTTACACCTCAAAATCTTGAGGGAGGAATCGTACAGCCCAACCACTGTATTGATAGGATCCATTATAAAAATTTGGTTATGTTTTGTCTCGAGTACCAGGGAAAAGAGTTCCCAGGTCCCCTAGTCGGCTCTCATGAAAAAATTAAATAGACACACCACTTACGCACCCAATATGAAATTGCCTTTTCTTAGACACTCAACTATTTACCTGGGCTATGCATAAACCTGCTCACCTATGAGACTGCAAACTGAATGTCCGGCCTTGTAATGCATACATAAATGAGGCAACCAACAACTGTCTGATAAAGTGTGACATCAAAATGATCTCCAGCATCATGAAGACTCAACTTCAAACCTGTCTCCATTGGAGTAGCAATAGGCTTGCAGTCTTCAAGGCCAAATCTCCGCAACAATGTCTCAATATACTTTGTCTGACACAAAGCAATACCTCCATCACACTGTTTAAATTGTATCCCCATCACACTGTTTAAATTGTATCCCCAAATAATGATGCAAATGCCCCAAATCTGACATCTCAAAAGAGGCATTCAAATTAGCCTTAAAATCAGCAATATGACTCTCATTTGGTCCTGTGAGCAACATGTCATCGACATAGAGAGCAATGATTAGATGTTCATCATCCACATGTTTAACATACAAAGTGCTTTCTGTTGGACTATTCTGAAAACCATGTGCAGTCAAATATGCATGTATCTTTTCATACCAAGCTCGTGGAGCTTGCTTTAAACCATACAAAGCCTTTTTCAACCTGCACACTTTGTTTTCCTGCCTAAACAAAACCATGAGGCTGCGATACATACACCTCCTCATGTAAATCTCCATTCAAGAATGCAGTTTTTATGTCCAACTAATGTAGATTCCAACCATTATGAGCTGCCAATGCACAAATGCTACGAATGGTAGTCATACGACAAGTGGGAGCAAAGGTCTCATCAAAATCAATGCCCTTTTCTTGAGCATAACCCTTTGCAACAAGTCTAGCTTTATAGTGATCAACACTGCCATCTGGCTTTCGTTTCAACTTAAAAACCCACTTACATCCAATGACCTTTTTACCAATAGGCAAATCACACAAAGACCATGTACCATTCTTCATTATAGCATCATATTCACTTTGCATTGCAGCCAACCAATTTTTTGATTTTTGTGCCTCATCAAATGAAAGAGGTTCTTCCTCTTCACACATACTAGACACAGCCAAAGCATAACAATCTGATGCATAAGAGGCAGCTGAAAACCTGAACGAGTATGACTAGACATAGGTGCATCAATTTTACTATCACGCAAGGTTTTCACCAGCCATTTAGGCATACCTCTAGCCTGCTCATTTTCAGCCCTATCCTCATAAATTACATCCTGTAAATCTGCATCAGAAATAGGCTGATCTATGATGTCGTTTGAAATCTGCATAGGTTGAATATTTGCCTCATTAGGACTTACATTTGAATTTCCACCTGTAAACAAAGGCAACAACGTATCAAATACATCTTGTGAGCTCACACCTGTCTCTTTGGTACATGATAACAAAGGCTGCACAACATCTTCCACAAAAACAACATCTCGACTATTCAAGATACGCTTTGACTGTGGATGATACAATCTGTAACCCTTTCTCTCAGCACTGTAACCAACAAAAATGCATTTGACAGCCTTATCATCCAATTTTCTATGTTGTTGCATAGGCACTAAAGCATAGGCCAAGCAACCAAAGACACGCAAGTGACCAATAGAAGGCTTCCTACCATGCCAAGATTCGTATGGAGTAATAGACTGTAATGCCTTAGTGGGACACCTGTTGAGTACATATGCAACACACATGACAGCCTCAAGCCAAAATGCATGTGGCAAAGCTTGGCTCTTGACCATACATCGTGCCATCTCCATAAGTGACCTGTTTTTCCTCTTAGCAACACCATTTTGCTGAGGGGTATACGACACTGTACATTGGTGTTTTATCCCACGACTAGCCATAAATGCATCAAACTCTTTAGACATGTACTCCCCCCCTCGATCAGAACGGAGGGTGCCCACAGTATAATTGGATACATTTTCAACCATAAGCAAAAATTGTTTGAAGCACAAAAACACTTCGGACTTTGCCTTCAGTGGATATACCCATGCATGCCTTGAGTAATCATCAATGAAAGTCACGAAGTACAAGTGTTTACCAAATGACGGAGTTTGCATAGGCCCACATACATCACTATGTACAAGTTGCAATTTGCGAGTGGCCCGCATAGAACCATCCTTTGGAAATGCAGAATGCTGCATTTTACCCAAAATACAGCCTTCACAAACATGTTTCAATGGTGGGGGCAATGAAGTAACCATATCAAATTTCTGCAAATGCAGCAAACTAGCAAAGTTTAGATGACCAAAACGAGCATGCCATAGTTTTGCATCTGAAACTGCCTTTTCATCAGAAACTGCATTTGCTTAATCTTCCACACACTTGTCATAAGAATTGAGCCTATACAGCCCACGAAACAAGGTGCCAGATACAATAATCGTATCACCAGAAGTCAAATCATGAATAGTACATCTGTCATCCACAAATTTGACTACAAATCCAAGTCTAGCAAGCGCAGAGATAGATAATAGATTCTTCTTTATCCCTAGCACATAAAAAGCATCTGAAAGTGTGAAAGCGCTGCCATTTGCAGTAGAGTAAGCATAATTTTACCAATTCCCTTCACTGGGTAAGAAGCATTATTGGCACATGTGATAGTATTCCCATTAGGGATAGAGCCTCAAGATAAGTGAACATATCACGATGCGAGGTAATGTGCTTTGTAGCACCACTGTCAAAATACCATACATGAGAGTCAATAGAAACTGCCAAACATGCATCATGTACAGATGGATCATACTGGCAATACAACGCTAAACGCCCATTCTGTATCCTGCATAACATTTGCAGAATCTGCATTTGTGGAAGCATCCGTTATTGTGGCTGCATTTGACTCTTTCTTCTTTGACTCTTTAGCCTTTAGCTTAGGGCAATTCTTAATGACATGATCAGTTGCCTTACAATAGTTGCACCTTATTTTTTTCTTGCCTTTATCAAGAGCCTTCTCAGACCTATGGTTGCTACCTGTGGAAGGAGAAGAAGTTGCAGACCTACTAATAGGCGAAGAAATAGTGGAAGGGGCTACCTTACCACTTCTTCTCTGCTGGGCAGCAACAAATGCTTGATCAACTACACGCTACCTAGCCCTGTTTTGTGCTTCTTGCAAGAGCTTGTTGACTAAAGTATCATACTTGACAACATCAGCAGGTCTGTCCTCAGTAACAAGTCTCCACGTGGAAGCAAAAGTCTGATGAATCTTTCAACATGTCAAGGATCCCCAATGGTGAACAACCAGTGGGAGTAGACGACTATTTACCAGATGTCGCCCTATTCCAACTTTGCTTGATTCCTGAATGGGGCGAATATGTAGCTCACTTCTTAGCCAATGGCTTACCGGTTGATCCTCTCATCTACAAGGACCATGCCCATTGTTTAATAAAAATGGTTGCTCCTTACCAACTTATCGCAGGTCAACTTTACAAGCAAGGCAAAGACAAAATCCTAAGATGTTGTGTTCGGGAAGACAAGTATGTCTTCATCCTTGAACAAGCTCAAGGAGGAAGACAAGTATGTCTTCCTCCTTGAACAAGCTCACTCTGCCTGTGATGGCGGGCAAATATCACTACTCGTCGTAAGGTTCTCACAGCTCGGCTATGGTGACCCACTTTAATGGCTGACGCTACTGAGTATGTCAAATGATGTGATGAATGCTAGCATGTAGCGACTCCTCATTTCAAGGATCACATGCCCCTGAACCCCATCATGTCCTTACAACCTTTCGAGAAGTGGGGCATAGATTTTGTTGGACCTATCAGTCCGACAGCCAAATACACTCAAGCCATATATATAATTGCTTCCATAGACTACTGCACCAAGTGGGTAGAAGATCACGCAACCCGCAAGGCTAATGCATGATCGATAGCTAAATTTCTCTATGAGTTTATAATCACACACTTTGGTTGTCCCCTCAAGCTTGTCAACGACAATGGAATGCATTTCATCAATGAGGTAATCAAATTCCTCTTGTAAGAGTTCCTTGTCACACCCCACAGGAAGTCCTCCCCTTACTATCCCCAAGCGAATGGCCAAGCCGAAAGCACAAACAAAACCCTGTGTGCCATTCTCACCAAAACATTGGAGGCCAGCTGCCACAATGATTGGGAACAGAAGTTGCCGGTAGCATTTTGGGCTTATAGAACTTCTTACAAGGTAGCAACCAACGGTAACCATTTCAATTTAACCTACGGTACTAAAGCGGTCATGCCCATGCAGTTCTTAGTCCCAAGTCTAAGTATCGTAGTGCTTAAAACAATCACAAAAAATGCGCTAGGCTAGCGCCTCTTCATGCTTGAAAAGCTTGATGGAAGTCGCCTCTTTGCATTCTACAACATGCTTGTAAAGAAGCTAAGGCATAAACAGTGGTTTGATGACCAGCTCAAGGACAAACAGATGAATGAGGGTGACATGGTCCTCTTATTCAGCACAAAAACACATAACAAAAAGCTTAAGCTCCGAGGTTTAGGACCTTTCCTAGTCTCAGAGATCACACCACAAGGCGTTGTGCACATTGAAACACTTGATGGTGTTGAGATGGATGGTTACTTTAATGGTAGAAAACTTAAATGCTACTATGGACCTCTCACAGAGGCCACCTTAAAAGTCATCCATTATAAAAAAACAAAGAAAGAAAGACCATGAGGATATGAAAAAAACTGTGCAAGAAGAGGCCAAAGCAAGGGAAGCCAAGCTTAGGCAAAAGCATATCATGGTCTCAATATGGCCCAAGTGGTCAACTTAGAAGAACAATATGGGGAGGTGAAGCTAGCTCGGTTGTGGTTAGGAATGACCACCCCAACCATCTTTGTCTAAAAATTAGCTCTTGTTGATATAGGGGCTAGTTACAATTTAATGACATATGAAACATGGTGTTCCCTTGAGAGGAACCTACACTAGAAGTAACCCTAGCGATTGTCACAACAACTGCCTCTCACAACATGTGTAAGGTTCCTCCTCAGCCCCTAAAAGATGTATAAGTTCTCCTTTCAGTCCCCTGTAATCATCCCCTATTTTTGAATGCAAGAAAACATTGTTTTCCTTTGTTTTTGGCCTAGAGAGAGAAAATATTATAGAGAGAGATAATACAGTTTTGAAATATTTTTGGATATAAAGTTATCCATCTATTTAAGATGAATTCCCTTGAAACAAAAGTTTAAAATGAGTTTTCTAATATGCATTAGAAATTAATTGAATATGTGCATTAGATATCTTAGCCCTAAGGGTACTCATTTTCAAAAAATTATGGATTAAGGTCCAAAGAGTTTTCTAAAGGGCCAATGGGGTTAATCCAAGTGTTGGATTAAGAAAAATGCAAGAATAAAATAAAATCCACCAAAAATGAGTAAATTCTCACATAAGATGAAGAGTTGACTAGTACAGGTACTTAATAGTAAAAAAATGGAGATTTATTAGTAAAAATTTAGAATTTTGGCACCTCAGGAGCTCATGAAGGAGGCGCCTAGAATCTCATAAAGGAGGCACCTAGAATCTCATCATCACCCCCAATTTGTAATTCAAAAAAATGAGATATTTCATCTCTCCTCCCTCCTCTTTCAAACTAGATCAAAAAAGTGGACCTAACTGGTCCAAAACTTGTCCAAATTAGATCAAACTGAAGCTAGAAGCCTCTAGATCCCAGTTGGACTCTTGGTTGGTGGCCTCCCTCTCCTATAAATAGATCCCCATTCCTTTGTGTTTTCATCTTAGTGTATTTACATTCTAGTGTAATTTTCATCTTAGTGTATTTCCATTATCCCTCTAACTTGCCTCTCCATTGTGAAGCTTTGGAGCTTCACTAATCCTCTTCTTCTCTTGGAGATTACCCTCTTCTTCTTGGTGGCCAAGCTTCTTCTTGAGGGCTTCGCATCTCCCTAAAGAATCAAGCCAAAAACCAAGGGTAAGCCTAAAACAATGGTGTTTTACTCTCTTCTTGAATGGTAATCTTCTTCCCAACCTCTCTAATGCTTGGGAAGCATTTTAATCCATGGTTTCTTCTTAAAACCATGATCTTATTAATTTATGTTGTTTAAATGGATTAATGTTAATCTTTTATGCTTAAATGTATTGTTTTGATTTGTAAATCTCTCTTTTTGAAAGAATAATCACTTATATGGTTAAATCCTTCTTGGAAGGATAGATCTTAGTTTCAATCCCATTTTCTTACCCAAAACTCTAGGCCTAACAAGCTAGAGATGGAGATTAAGCATTTTTATGATTTTTAATCTATTTAAAAATGAGGTTAATTTATTTATGCTTGGTTTAATGTTAAGAAAATTCATATTTAAGAGCTTATGCTAACATTCTCATAATTATTTTCATATGGAATATATATTTGGATATTTTTTTAATAAACAAGATGCGTGGATGCAAATTATGCTTATATTTATGCTTAGGTTTAGGCATAAAGAATTTCTATATTAAAAGAGGAAGTCTCACCATATTTTTATGTAATTATGTTTATGCATAATTTTAAGAATGCAAAAAGAGAAATTTTCATGATATTCTATGCATAAAACATTTTAATGCTAAAAGACGGATTTGTGTCACATTTTTTAATATACATTTATAGTATGTATGCATAAATGTCTAAATGGTAAAAAGAGGAATTTTGTCATATTTTAAAATAGGTATATTCATGGTATGTATATATACATGGGTATTTTTATTTGTCAAAAGAGGAATTTCCATTGTATCTTTAAATAGGAAAATGCATAAATTAATATTGGTATCAAAAAGAGAATGTTTCATCATATTTCTATATAGATAATTATGGCATGTTGATGCCTAGATCCAATTGGAGAAAAGAATATTTTAGAATAATTCTATGTGAATAGTTTAATAAAATGATGTATGCACATTTATTAAAGGATCATTTAGAAAAAAAAATCCTTGTTAAATTCCATTATTCACGAATAGAATTATTTATAGTTCTATTATGTCCAAGGAAGAATGAATTTTCATGTTTTTTTATATTTACCATTACGATTAGAAATCACAGTTATTTTATCAGATAAATGGAGAATTATCTTTAGGAATAAATTCAAGTAATTCGGTGCTAGACCATGGCCATGTGAGAAAGGTGGGCCAGTAAGATGCCTCCCCATCTCTAATTAAGCCAAGTCTTGTGACCATTCCCATTTCTTCAGTACAAAGAATGGATAACCGGCTGATTTAAAGAAGTTTTTCCTAAGACCCAAAATCGTCTAGAAATAAGTTAGAAATTCATTGTAATATTAATGGATGGATCACCGAGATACGAGATTCATGATTTTCATTAAGAAAGTCTGGGTTTTGAAAAAAAAGATCTTGTGAAACCAACACCAAAAATGTTCTCGTGAAATGGCTCTTCGTAAGAGGAAATCAAACTCAATGGAAAAATCTTACTTGCATAGAAACTATGTTTTTGTAAAGGACTGTCTTACACCAGAATGTTGGAGGAAGCATTTGGCTTATTGTTTAATCTAAGGAGAGTTATGTTACAATAGCTAGCGGGGAGTCATCAAAGGATGTCTCTCGCGAGACAAAGCCTGCCAAGGTCTTGACCAGCCTCGGTACGGTTAAAAATAGTGCGATACTGGTAGATGGACGAGGGCCGACGAAGCGGTCCTTGAGTGAAGTGCTAGGACACCTAAGGAGGATCCTAGAGGGTTCTAACCAGGCGCGATGCACGAACTCGCGCTGCTAGGACACCCATGCATATGTCAAGGAAAATCTTCATGGATTGGTGAGAAGTTATTATTTAAGTGAACTGGAAAACTATGAAATTGGATCTCATTGGTTGACTAGCTGGTCTTCAATGGAGAGTCCAAATGATACTTGTTTGTAAAACAATGGAACTGGAATATTGAGCATAACACTATGGTTTTATTCCAAATTCTGTCTTAAAGATAGTTGAATCTGAGAAAAAAGGCAATTTCATATATGCGTAAGTGGTGTGTCTATTTTATATTTGAGAAAAAGGCAATTTCATATTGGATGCGTAAGTGGTGTGTCTATTTTATATTTTGCATGAGTGCCGGATAGGGGGCCTGGGAACTCTTTTCCCTGGTACCCGGGATAAAACACAACCTAATTTTTATAAAGAGGGATCCCACCAATACAGTGGTTGGGCGGTTAGCTAACCCATGGGCCGGTTGGTTGGATCGATGGATTCCTACAGCAAAGTTCAGTTATGTTTAAGTTACAATAGTTGAAATAAGTCACAGGGAAATTCTTGTTCTAGGGGAAAGAATCAATGGCTGTGTGTGAGGTCCCTATCCCCACCCGCAATGAATTCAGGGGTTCTAGTAGCGGAAGTAGCACTTCTTGCATGGGATTCACATGACATCACATCTCATCTATTCATGCATATTTATCTGATTCACATCACATATCATCACATCTATTTACCTTTCATTCTCATCACTTCTATTCTCATCACATCCATCCATCCATTCTTTTCTATCTATCTGATTCGCATTACATCTCATCACATCTATTCACCTTACATTCTCGTCACTCCTATTCTCATCGCATCCATCCATCCATCCATTCCCATCTATCTGATTTGTATCACATATAATCACATCTATTTACCTCTCATTCTCATCACTTCTATTCTCATCACATCCATCCATCCATTCATTCCCATCTATTTGATTCGCATCCCATATCATCACATATATTTACCTCTCATTCTCATCACATCCATCCTCTATTCTCATCACATCCATCCTCTATTCATTCTCATCTATTTGATTCATATCACATCTATTTATAGAATGTATTCTTATTTTTTATATAAAGATTCTTTACGCATCTATTTATGCATAAGAACAACTTCAGTGGGAAATAACACTTTTATAAAAATCCGTTTATGCATGAATTCAATTTTAAGGAGAATAACACTTTTGAAATAAAAATAAATCTTTTATGCATCTTTCTATGCATAAATTCAATTTTAATGAGAATAACTTTTTTGAAATAAAAGTAAATTTCTTTATGCATCTTTCTATGCATAAAATCAAAATTGATGAGAATAACTCTTTTGAAAAAAAAAATATTTATGCATCTTTCTATGCATAAAATCAAAATTGATGAGAATAACTCTTTTGAAAAATAAATAAATTTCTTTATGCATCTTTCTATGTATAAAATAAAAATTGATGAGAATAAATCTTTTTTTTTAAAAATTCTTTATGCATCTTTCTATGCATAAAATCGAAATTGATGAGAATAACTCTTTTGAAAAATAAATAAATTTCTTCATGCATCTTTCTATGCATAATATCAAAATTGATGAGAATAACTCTTTTGAAATAAAAATAAATTTCTTTATGCATCTTTCTATGCATAAAATCAAAATTTGACGAAAGTAACACTTTTATATTAAAAAAATTTCTTTTATGCATCTATTTATGCATAAATTCAATTTTAATGAAAGTAACACTTTTATAATAAAAAACTTCTTTTATGCATCTATTTATGTATAAAAATTAATTTTGATGAAAGTAACACTTTTATAATCAAAATATTCCCAATATGCATCTTTCTATGCATAGAGATTAATTCTAATGAAAATAACACTTTTATTATAAAAATATTTCTAATATTCATGTTTCTATGCATAGAATAAAAATAACACTTTTAGAATACACAAACGGTTTTGAATATTAAAAGATAAAACTTATTTCACAAAATTTAAGAAAATTTTGCCATAACCTCCTTTGTATGGCTGACCATTTTTTAATTTTTTTCATTTTCAAGTTACTTAGAAATTATCCCAAATGGTTTAAAGCATTCTAAACTTATCAAATTCCACTTTTTAAAGAGAAACAATATGAAAAGTTTAATTCTAACAATTTGATTACACATCTAGGATAAAGAAAGGCTGAATTCGAGAATGAAGAGAGAGGGAAAGCCTTTCCAACAAGGCATAGCATCATTTTTTATTTTAAAGAAAATAAAAATTAGAAAACCATTAAATGGAATAAAGAAAAAGTAGGATTTCTAACTTACATGAATTTTTCTGAGCTTTCCTTTGGCTTGATGGTTTGAGGGATCTACTCTTGTTTGCAATAAGAGTGGCCACCAATTCTTTTGAAGAGGAAATGGTCAAAAACTAATGAATTATCAATAAATTCATTGTTTTTGGCTCTCGGGAGGAGTAGAGTAACAGTGCATAAAAAACTATTAACCATTTACAAAGGGGGAGGCTTCATTTATAGGAAGAAGTGAGCCTTTAACCAAGCAAACTGATTCTAGAATTTTCCAGATCAGTTTGGTCAATTTTTGACCATTTTTAGGTCAGTTTAGCTTACTTTTTGGATCTAGTTGAAGTAGGAGAGAGGAGAGATGAAAATATCTCATTATTTGTGAGTTTAAAACTCAACCACACATGTGAAATAGGTGCCTCCTTCATGAGGGGAATTCCCCCACACACTGAGGTGTCAAAAATGCATCATTTCTTCTAAATATCTCTTCTTTTTTAACTAATAACCTTGTCTTTAGTCAACTCTTCATCTTATGTGAGTATTTACTCATTTTTAGGGGGATTTCCTTTTATTCTTCAATTTATCTCCTCCCTACATTTGGATTAATCTAATTGGTCCATAAGAACCTTAATTCAAAAATTTCAAAAAATTTGGACCCTTAGGCTAAGGTCCTTTTTTACCTGATTTCAATTTATTCCAATTGCACATTGGAAATTTCTTTTTGAATATTTGTTTCAGGGGAAACCATTTTAGACACTAGGAGGATTTTTATATTACCTCCCTCTAGACATTTTCTCTCTCTAGGCCAAAACAGAGTAAAACAGGATATTTCTTTTATTTCAGAGAGGGGAATAATTATAAGATCAAAAGGGGAGGTTTTTACACCTGCACACCTCAAAAGCCAAAGGGAGGAATCTTACACTGTGCCTCGCTTGAGGAGGAAAAAGCGATGATCTCTATGAACCAAGTGCAAGTCCCTTCCTTGATTTGGCCATGTGACCTACAAGTTTGGTCAAAATAGAAAGGATAGATAAGGCCCTTGACCCCGTTAGATAAATTCTCGTTAGAAGATTTTCCTGGAGGAATCGTCCGCCGTGCTTTCTGGGCAAGGAAAGTTTTTTCGGTCTTGGTTTCAGAAGAACCGCCGGACTAGTCACTTTCCCGGACATCCATGGGCGAGGCCTCGAGTGGGAAGCTCTGCCCCACGCAAGAGGTTGCTACTTTCGCTGCTACTAGCACTCGAGAGTTCGGTACGTAGAGGGGGCAGGGGTCTCACAACATGTTCATTGCATGGCACAGTCACACTTTTATTCCACATCAGAAATAATCCCTTGGAAGGGAAGTTTTATGTGATGCCTGCATATGAACAATGAGTGAAGAGATCCTCCTAGGCAAGGGATGGATGGGCCATAACAGACGCAACATCGACTGGATGCACGGACAGCAACTTTACAACTAGGCTCAGCCGAGTCACTCTTCTCATGACGGACAAAGAGCCGATTCTCGATGCTTCTCCATATCAAGAACTCTCCAATCCACCACCCACAATCACCCTGACATCTCACCCTTCTCACCCGTTCTCCCAGAAAAGAGGCCACTCATCATGCCAACTATATCACTACCTCTCACACCCACACTACCTCTCACCCGTTCTCCCAGAAAAGAGGCCACTCATCATGCCAACTATATCACTACCTCTCACACCCACACTACCACCACGCACAGTGACAGCTCAGTTTTGCATTGCCAAATCACCAACTGCCACCCCACCAGGTCACACTAAACCCACCCCACCACAGGTCACACTAAACCCACTAACACATCTATCCATACTAAAAAATATCCACAAGGTTTGATATCTCACATTGGGTGCCCAAGCAACTTCTTGCAAGACAAGGCTACTATGAGGGAGCATCTCAATTGTGGATCCCCAAAAGGTCCCACCATCCCCCTCACTAAACAGGCATCCAGCGCTCCTCATCCCCAGTGCAGCCCCCCCAACCTCAAGCCTACAAGGTACAGGATTGACGCAAACCTAAATGCTCTTCAAGGTGTTTCGACCCTTGATCGAACCCTAAACCCACGCACTCAACCTTTCGGTGGATCCCAAAACCTCTTCTCCATGCCCAACCTTTCTATGAAGGCAATCATACCATATGGATCCCCAAACCTCTCCAACCTATTCCCCTACCTCGTGTCACACCACAGTCACCCACACTTCAATGGGTACCTAAGGTCACATCTGCAGCAGTGAAGATTACTTGGGACCAAGGAAAACAGAAGGTCTAGTGTGACACACCCACCCCCATACTACTGCTAACACACCTTCTTACATATATACCTTCAACGTCAACAATTCCTCCACCTATCATTCAAAGACTTGACAGGATTGCAAAACTCCCATCAACCCCCTCAGCCCGAGCTACTTCTTCACAACCCTCATCGGAACCTCTTCGAACCTCTTCAAGAAGTGCTACCACCTACCTCACCATTGTCTAATTTGGAATAGACTCCTCTCCTTGGCGAACTAGGCATGCAGTTAGTACAAAACCCATAATGGGGTGCTAAAACAGCCTAGCCTCTGTGTACAAAACCTATTACAAGGTATCCAAAAAAAAACTTGCCACACGACCGTACCTAGTTTGCCATGGCCGTTCTCTTCTCAGAATCTAGATTGCCATGGATGTTCCAAGTTTGGAAACTTGTAACGTCCGTTCCTTCTTCCACCTTCTGCTGCCATGGCCATACTAATTCTTGATCCAAAGTCCCCAGCCTTTCCAGCCATTTTGGCCAAGCCCGCAAATGTTCCTTTTGATACTACAAGATCCCATGACCATTTACATCTCCCAGGCAGTTCCTGCTATGCGGGCAATTGTTCTGACATTCCCACGACCATTCGCTGAAGTTCCCATGCCTGTTCACCCAACTTGTTGCGCTCGTTCACTCACACTCTCTAACTTCACATGTGTGTTTGTTTATAGTCGCACACCCGTTCCTTGGCTTTGCCACACGGCAGTTTCTTCCCCCATAACTATAAATATGGGCCCACCCCTTCCAATTCCTCACTTTTCACTTTCACCCTAGCCAACATATTACATACTTTTCTCTCAAGCTTTTACCTTCACCTACGAGCCAGCAATATGTCAGAAGCTTCCGACTCATCCCAAGAAGTGCTCCACCACACTTCTCTGAGGAAGAGAAGTGCTCCACCACACTTCTCTGACGAAGAGACCTGTCGCGGCGGTGGACGCTTTAAAGAATATGCCTAGCACCCAACCCAACTTTCCCACCTGGGTGAGGCATTCATGAAGCACGTCAATGGACACAATCTATTCTTTGATGAAGAACAACCGTAAAGTCAAGAACATTCTCCTTTACTACATAGGGCCATGCTACAGAGCTATTTCTGTTGACCCCATAGTGGTGCCAAAATTAGAACAACTAGACTTGGAAAAACTGCCCACCCTAGAGCCTTGGGGACCAGACCTGTTCAATGCACTGTACTTCATAGAAACATACGACGCCAATCAACACACAAGCGAAGTTGTGGACAATGAAGGGCAGAGGCACAAAGTCCAGCTCAATGTGCGCGCTTGTGAGGGATTCTCTTGCACTTCCCCATGTGGAGCAGCCATACGTACACCTAAACAATGCCACCAAGCTCACCTGCGGTCTGTATAGGGGCAACCCCAACAAGGATGGAGTTGACTGGGGAAATATAGCCCAGGAAGATCTAATCAATCCCACCCGCACATTGTAGTTCTTACTCGCTACTACAAGGTGGACTTACAGATTCAATTGCTGCAGTATGACCACATTGGCAAGAGTCCACTAGGGCCAGATGGTGAACTGGGTCGACTACCTTTTCCGTGAGCTGTATGCCGTATGTTTGAACCTCTAAGGCAAGCTGGCAGTAGCAACCTTATTGACCATGGTCCTCTACTATGGCATTGGTGGATAGGACAAATTGCTAAGGCCAACCCAACTTAGTGGTCCAAATGCGAAGGAGACCTCTCTTCCCTCACCATCCATTTCACCTAATCCCTCACTAGCGAGACGAAGAGGCCCCATCATGCGCCAGAAGTCACATAACAAGTTTCGCCACCCCCAGCTCGATACCATCATAGGAGGAAATAGCAGTTGTTTGCTGCTCTATTGTTGTTGAAGCCACCAAGAAGGCCATTGAGAAAGCGGAGAGGAACACCTAAGAATTCCTTAATCAAATCCTCTATGAGACACCGACCCAGGAGCGGTTCCAAGGCATGCCATCTTATGCAAAGGCAGGCCCCTCTTCACCCAATGCTGCATAAAACACCGTCAACACTCCCCATTGGGCACACTCGACGAACAACTTTAGTTCTAGCCAAGCTTATGCAAAGAGAATTCATGCGCCCCACTAAGATATTCCAAACTTCTCCCTTGGATTTTCACACATGGCATGGGAGCTCATTACGCAGATGGAAGAAGTGGCCCATGTCTCCAAGCAAGAAATGCTCCTAGCGAGAAGGCCTAGGCGACAACTGACAAACTTAAAATTTATGGAGCTGTAGAAGAAGTTTAACCAAGAGACAAAGTAGTTGGGGAACTGCCATTTCACGAATCACTGAGTTCTAGCAACAAGTCTAACAAGCCCATGTAGTAGCCGAGAGAGTCCATAAAGAGCTACAATCATTGAAGGCTTGCATCAAGAGGCCATAAGTCAGCAGGCCCAGAAAACAAAGGATGCCCTAGCCCATACTACCAGAGATTTTGCAAAGCATTGGGACCTAACAGAGGCCACCATCCATTCCTTGCAAATAAGAGCAGTACCTCTCAGACACGTTGAGACTCAGGCAACCCAACCTCTATCCACTCCATTGGCTCCTTCCTCCAGCAGCACACTCGACCGCAAGGTGGACGTGCTCATAGAGACCACCCCCCAAGCTCCCAATTTTGGCATTTCCCCCACAAGCCCCTTCCCAACTCCTTTATCTTCAATCCCAAAGCATTAAACTTAACCTTTTGCAGCATAACATCTATGTTGATGAGCCACTTTCTCGCCCCACCAATACACCTATGCTCTAACCAAACTCCCTATCGATAGCCTAACCGTAATCTTACACTTCTTCTGCCACGGGCTTCTTTCGTTCCAACACCCCCATGATTTTTATGAACTCCCCCTGCACCCTCTTCAAGCCCTACTCACGGGCTGGAGCATTCTCCTCCACTACTATGGCTTCACTTTTGACCCCGCCCACCCCGTCGATCTGCTTGATCTATCTTTACCAGATGGTGTATGCCCCTACCCATACCTCCCCCTCATCTCTAGCCAAGTGCTAAAGTACCTCCGCACTGAAGGCTGGCACATCATCAATGACACTACACACATTCCCTTTCCATGAGGTGTAGCGAAGACGAGGCTACTGCGTGCTGTCAACTTTTTTTATGCTCATGGTCCTTCATCACCACCCCCTCCTCCCCCATCAGCCTCATCTTCTGCACCCACAAACAACCCCCACCCTCACCACCCCCCTTTGGCACCTTCACCCATATCTCAATGCGAGAAGCACAAAATCTAGCGGTGTGACCACCCACCCCAAACCCACGGCATGTACTACGGGCCACCCACCGTTGCTCATCCCATAACGTTCAATCTCATGGATGAGCACTCGGCCATGGCCCTTCCTCAACAAGCCCTTCATATGGGAAGTCTACTGTAACGTGCCCCACGTACTAAGGATAAGCTCCGATTACTTTCCCATTCAAAGACAGTGGGCCTGAAACACGTTCCATGAAGAACAACAGAAGAACTCAAAGTTGTAGTTCAACTTCCCATGGTTCACACCCCTATCCAACCTCCATGCACTGAAGAATCGATGGTCATGCATTTCCATGACTATCAGCTCCTATGACTAGGTCCCTGACCCAGCCACTATACACTACTTCAACCTCATCATCACTTTGCTGGAGTCATTCCCCAACTAGGACCATTACTTCAAAGGAGCCCAATGCCTCGCCTTCGACTTCAAAAAAGGGCCGACTCTCATGCAACTATTTGGCTACTACAAGAGAATCATGTGGATGCCATCTTGAAGGCTCCAAACTTTAGAAGACATGATAGAGACCACCTTTTGGACTAGCTACCAGGCCTTCCATCGTGCCCCTCCTAATCCTACTTCATGATGGGACTTCATCCACACTTATTCCATCTACTACACATAGCTTCTTCGACTAATTTTGAGGACATACCTACTATTGTGAGGACATACCTACTAATTTTGAGGACATACCTACTATTGCGAGGGGGGTTGTTAACCACTCTAGTTTTAACATGACATTTCGTGTGGCTACTATGCCTTTTTGTAACTCATCTTCTTGTAATCATGCTAAGCACTTATTGTAAAAGAGACATGGGATGACCAAGCTTATGGCTTGTGTAACACTGATCATAAGGAATCAATGTTCGTGTGTGTGTGTGTGTGTATGCCCACCCATTCCCAGGCAACATACTCATAACTTTTTGAGGCAATAGGTCCCATGAGCATGGGCCTACTACCTCAAAAGACTAATAAGTAAATAATGATGGCTAACTTTGTAAATATTACCTTAGATATCATTACACACAAACTAAGAGTCTATTGATGAAGGGTTTGACCTTGGGATGGTACTATGTCTACAAATCTTTCTTACACATTCTAAAATATGATGTAACATGGTGATAGACCCTATTATAGTATAAGACTAAGGTTATATTGAGTGACATATATAACACGTATTAATATCCTATGACACATGTAATACACGTACAAGCTAACAATTGGTTTTATAAGTTTGGATGGATGTAGCTAACAATTGGTTTTATAAGTGTGGATGCATGTAGGTAGCATGATCTATTCTCTCTAAAGATCTTTGGGTTTATGCTCTACGTCAAATGTTTTCAAATAATGGAGTCACTAGCTAACAATTGGTTTTATAAGTCTGGATGCATGTAGGTAACATGATCTATTCTCTCTAAAGATCTTTGGGTTTATGCTCTACGTCAAATGTTTTCAAATAATGGAGTCACTAGCTCCACTTACCCAAAGAACCTTACTCTATGTTATACGAATCTAATGTTATATAATCATGTTTAAACATTTTTATTGGTCAAGTTGGATAAGGTTCATGGATGTTTCTGACTGCTGATGTAGACAACTAAAAAATACACACTATAGCTGTAGTATATATCTCTTTTAAAAGAGAGATATATGGAACCTCTAGCTTGATATTTTTGACCTTATAAGTCTAGCTCTCCTCACTATCATTATGCTCTATGTGTTGATAGGTATCAAGTAGGTGGCTTTACTCAGGGCTTACATTAATTTTTCTTTGCATGCTCGTTGTAGGTGGTCCTTATGTCATACTCATCCCAAACTCTAATAAGTTTCTTTTGGTTTTAGACCCTACCACTTCTAAGGGGTGTCGAGATTCCGATGGAACGTACCCCATTGAAATCTTGCCAGCACGTCTTGGCATGCATAAAGGATGAAGAAGCTCAAAACAAGATTCTTTCATGTATAAATCTAGAGATTTTCTCTCCTGGATCCAACTTGCAGCTCCTCTCATTCAATGATTGGGTTCGTGTCCTTGCAACTCTTGATAAAATTAAGGATGATGGCAACCAAACCATCTCTAACTTATTATCACAAATACCTATGCTCACTAAAACCTACCATTCAGATCTTACCTCCTTTGTCGTGGTGGGAGCGGATATCTCGAATTTCTTAAGAAAGCAATGTGGGTTGGAACCTTCTTTCCTTTTGCTGCTCCATCCACACCCCAATGTCCCCCTGACACGAAATATTTTCAATACGGATCCATCGGCTCTAGAGGCTATTAAGTCTTTCCAAGAAGACATGTGTACTATGACTGATTCTTAATTATTAGAATTGGTAGCAAAGGTGTCCAAAGTATACCCTTTTCTACCTATTTGCCAGGTTGAGGTAGAATCAATGTGGGGGTTTTACATCATCTATGGACCCTTGAAAATAAAGGGTTTTTAGCACCCACCCAAGTAGAAACTTGGATATATCTTGCCAATCTACCAACTTCAATGTTTGAAGAATGCAAAAACCATGCCATCAAAGGTGTTCAATATCCGGAAGGAGGAGAACTACTAAAATCACCTTTTTCTATGAGTTTTTTGGACCCATATAAGTGCTCATCACTTGTGGGAATTTATGGGAGAACAAAAGATACCATGACGTTTTCAACGGCCAATGATGATTATTATTATGAAACAATTTGGAATATTTATAGGCCATATTTAAAATGTGCCTGCAAATTTCTTGATCCTAATGCCCCATGTGACTCTAGTATAATTTGGTTCGACTATGCCATATGCTATGTTCTGAATCACTTGGAGGATCTGTTTCCAGACAAACCAGTGGTGTTCCATCTCTTTCTTCTTTGTTCTTGGCTAGGAGGTTAAGCTAGTAACCTAGTTTTAGCACAAATTTACTTTCTATAATTTAGATAACTCATGCTGGATGATGTACTAATTAAACTCAAAGGAACGGAACCAAGAACCATTCCTAATAGTTATGGTCAATTTAAAGGGATTAAGCTCATAAATGCGCTTCTTAACCCTTGTATTAATAGCAAATCGACCCCTTCATCTCCTTCTAGAAAGAAACCCAACTCATCATTTGGTACACCTAGTACTTTTACTTCTTTTCTCTACCCTTCTTTTGGCTGTAGCTTTGCCTAGAAATAAATCAAAATCCTTTACTTCAAAGTGGCAAGCATGGCTTTCCCGTCCGAAATGTGCAAGACATGTAATTCTTGATTTTGTGTCCAGAGATTTCAAAAAGCCACACCAGGAGAAGCCTTCTTTGTACCAAAGATGATATGCAAAAAGATAACTTCTCTCATTACCTTTTTGTTAACAAATTATTAGAATATGCCTGTCTAAAAGAAGTATTAATAGTAGCCTTCAACTTGGTTTTAGGAAATCATGATGCTTTGCTAAATGTCAAAATAGGTTGGAGACATACCGCTAGTCTAAAGAAGATTTTTTTAAAACATGAGTTCTTATGACATGATGTTAAACCCCAATGTTTTTGTTCTGATTTCACTACATATGCTAAAGAATTCTTTGACTTTGGTTTACATGTTTGCATGACAAATCTGAATATTGTTCGAGATATGAACATCATAAGTTTACTTTCTAAAGGGTTAAATCACATTCCCACCACCACTGAACCTCTAAATCCACATTTGGCCATCAATGCCATACTACTAGACTTTCTGGCAAACATTACTAGTAAACTCTTACTCGAGTCCTCAAAACTTAATGCAATTGCAGATGTTGTGCCTCAGTTATTTATGGAAAAAATTAAATGGATCCCCAAAAATGGCTGTCAAAAGAAAGATCTTGGATTAATCCTAGCTTTTTACACTGAGTAAAAACATTACTTAACAAATTCATGGTGATTGGGCTGGATAAAGCACCTAACAATGTATCCATCATTTGTAAAAAGCTTGCCTACATGGCAAGCAGAAGGCCGTTATTTGGGGATGAGTTTCACAAACTTACTAAAAATCCGTTTAAGATTACCAATGATCTACAAGAGGAATTAATAAATATGAATATTGATACACATAACATTAGGATACAAGTATTGGTCCCTACATTCAAAATCCACAAAAATAAATTCAGATGGATTTCTAATGCGGCTAATTGCATCTTCATAGATATTACCTTAATCATTACCAAAGTTCTTGTAAGATTCCTCCCAAGCCTCTCAAAATGTCCAGCATCTTCCCCTGTAATCAATCCCTCTTCAGAAATATAAAAGACCTTGTTTCTAACTGTTTTAACCTAGAGAGAGAAAATATTCTAGAGAGAGAATATTCAGATTTTTAATATTTTTGGATAGAAAATTATCTCATCTTATTAAAATAAGTTCCCCTGAAACAGAAATTCAAAAAGAACTTTCCAATGTGCAATTGGAATTAATTGGAAATGGGTATAAAAGAACCTTAGCCTAAGGGTCTAGATTTTCAGAAATTTTTGGATTATGGTCCAATTAAGGTTCCTATGGGCCAATAGCATCAATCCATGTTTAGGGAGGAGATAAATCCAATTTGTAAAAGAAGATACCCAAAAATGAGTAAATGCTCACATAAGATGAAGAGTTGAAAATGTACAAGTTTTATTAGTAAAAAACTATGAGCAATATTAAAAAAATGAGATATTTTGGGTATCCAAAAATGAGTAAATGCTCACATAAGATGAAGAGTTGAAAATGTACAAGGTTTATTAGTAAAAAACTATGAGCAATATTAAAAATATGAGATATTTTTGGTATAATGATTCCATTTTGACACATATGTAAGGAAGGGGAGTTCTTTAAAGGAGGTGCATATTTCACATGCTTGAATGAGTTTTAAACTAAAAAATAATGTGATATTTTTATCTCTCCTCTCTCTTGAACCAAACCAAATCAAAATGGAACCAAACCGAATCAAAAAGTAACCAAACTAGGTCCAAATTCAAGCAAACTGAATTTGGAAAATTCTAGAATTCAGTTAGCTTTGGTTAGAGCTTCCCTCTCCTATAAATAGAACATGAGTCCTTTGAAAAAAATATAGAAGAATTTTACTCTACTAGAGTTATGCTGAAATAATGCTAATTTCTACTATTCTCTAAAATTCTCTCCAAATTGAAGAAATTGGAGCTTCCCTCTTTCTTCAATCCCCATTGGTGGCTCCATCAACATACTTAACCAATTGATTGGTTGGGGGCCTCTACCGTTCGTGAACAAAGAATCAAGCAAATTGTAAGGTAAATGGTGAATTTTGATCTTTCTATAATTTCTCAATGCTTCTCTCTTCTCAACCCCTCTCAAGCTTGAGAAGCTTAATTGGAATGGTTTTTGAATGCTATTGAAGTTAATTGATGAATGGTAGTGAAGAGTTACATAATTTGATGAATGCTATTGAAGTTAATTGATTAATGATATGCTTAATTCAAATGGTTTTTATGTAAATTCTCTCTCTCACTCAAGAAATGGTCAAACTCATGACCCATTCTCAATCCAAATGAAGCTTTTCATAAAGCTTTTCCTTAATCCAAGATTAATCTATGCTTGAGGCCAAATTAATGGCTTTTTTCTATGCTTTTAGTTTATGTATATTGATGATTCAATCCATTATGGATTAATGATCCAATTAGGGATCATTCTAATTATTTCCTTAATGATAAGCTTTATCCCTTAGAAAATTTGAGATTTATCAGTTATAGCAGCAGAGCTATGGCAAAATTTTTATAAAAATTACGCATAAAATAATTTCATTCAAAGCATAAAAAGAGGACTTCCTACCATATTCTAGGAATTATCATCCTAGATTAATTGAAAGATATTCATTGTAATCCTAGAGAAATTGATTTTTATACTATGCATAATTGAAATTCATGCATAGAGGTATGCATAAAAGATTATTATTTTAATGTAAAAGTGTTACTTTTATCATATTTGAATTTCATGCATAGAGGTATGCATAAAAGATGATTATTTTATTATAAAAGTGTTACTTTTATCATATTTGGATTTCATGCATAGAGGTATGCATAAAAGTTGATTATTTTATTATAAAAGTGTTACTTTTATCACAATTGAATTTCATGCATAGAAGTATGCATAAAAGTTGATTATTTTATTATAAAAGTGTTACTTTTATCATATTTGGATTTCATGCATAGAGGTATGCATAAAAGTTAATTATTTTATTATAAAGTTTTACTTTTATCACAATTGAATTTCATGCATAGAAGTATGCATAAGAGTTGATTATTTTATTATAAAAGTGTTACTTTTATCATATTTAGATTTCATGCATAGAGGTATGCATAAAAGTTGATTATTTTATTATAAAAGTGTTACTTTTATCACAATTGAATTTCATGCATAGAAGTATGCATAAGAGTTGATTATTTTATTATAAAAGTGTTACTTTTATCATATTTGGATTTCATGCATAGAGGTATGCATAAAAGTTGATTATTTTATTATAAAAGTGTTACTTTTATCACAATTAAATTTCATGCATAGAAGTATGCATAAGAGTTGATAATTTTATTATAAAAGTGTTACTTTTATCATATTTGGATTTCATGCATAGAAGTATGCATAAAAGATATTCTTTTTATACTAAAAGTGTGATTTTTATCATAAATGGATTTTATGCATAATTTAGATGCATAAGAGAAATTCTTTTATTCTAAAAGTGTAATTCCTACCAAATTGAATTTATGCATAGGAAGATGCATAAAAGATTGATTCAAAAGTGTCATTCTCATCTAAATTGAATTTATGCATAGGAAGATGCATAAAAGATTGAATTTTAATTCAAAAGTGTCATTTTCATTTAAAATGAATTTATGCATAGAAAGATGCATAAAAGATTGATTTTTACTTCGAAGGTATTAATCTCCTTAAATGGAATTTATGCATAAATAAACGTGTAAAGAAATCTTATATCAAATATAAGAATTCTCTTGTATTCTATAAATAGATATGAGATGTGATAGGATGTGATAAGAGGTGTATAAGATGTGATAAGAGGTGATAAGATGTGATAAGAGGTGTATAAGATGTGATAAGAGGTGATAAGATGCTTATGAAATAAGTTAAGAGGTGATAAGATGAATTAAGATGTGATAAGATGTGTATGGGATGAGGTAAGAAGTGTATGCGATAGGATAAGATGTATATGGGTTGTGAAAGGGCGAGAATGGATGTGATGTAAAAGATTAGATGTGAAGGCATATGGGGTTATATGAAGGGGAATGTGGAAATGGATATATGTATGTGGATGTGTGGATGTGGAGATGGGAGTGTGGATGTATGAATGTGAAAATGGATGTATGCATGAAGATGTATATGCGTAGATGTGAATGTGGATATAGATGTGGCTGTATAGATGTGAATGTGGAATGTGGATGTATGTATGTATGTGGATGTAGATGTGGATGTATAGATGTGAATGGGAATGTGGATGTAAACATATGTGAATGTGGATGTATAGATGTGAATGTGGATGTGGATGTGGATGTATGTATGTGGATGTAGATGTGGATGTATAGATGTGAATGGAAATGTGGATGTGGATGTATGTATGTATGTGGATGTGGATGTATGAATAAGGATGTGATAGTGGATGTATGCATGTAGATGTGGATGTATGGATATGGATATGGATGTGTATGTATGAATGTGGATGTATAAATGAGGATGTGAAAATGGAGGTAAGCATGTAGATGTGGATGTATGGATGTGAATGTGGATGTGGATGTGGATGTATGGATGTGAATATATGATATGTAATGTGAAGGAATCTGAAGTGAAGAGATGGAAAATGATGTGATTGGATGAGTACACATATAAATGGAATGTGGATAAGGAGGGATAATGTGGAAAGACGAGAGTTTGATTTAAAAACTGTATTTTGTGACTGTTTGTAAATGACTGTTTTATGTCAAGAATGTTGGGGAAGCATTTTGACCGTCTTGTGGATTAAGGTCATGAAGACCTAACTGTTAAAGTTGCAACTGCTGAACGGAGAGTCAATGGAGGACGTCTCGTGTAGCAAGGTCGACCGAGGTCTTGACCAGCCTCGGTTCGATTAAAATGGTGAGCTTCCGGTACGGTGGATGAGGGACCAAGGAAGCGGCCTATGAATGAAGCGCTAGGCCACCTGCGAAGGATCCTAGAGGGTGCTGACCATACGGTGCTCGGGCTCTGGGTCGCCTAGGATACCCACGCGTGCGTCGAGGAAGATATTGGAACAAGGAGTAAGAGTTGTTTTCTGAAATCGGGCATGGATTTGGTTGATTGACCTTGCTGGTCTTCAATGGATGAGTCCATGGTTCTTTTTATGGATCTGTTGGTTGATCTTGCTGATCTTCAATGAGAGTCCAACTTGATTTTTATAAGTGATTATATTACCGAGTATTATGGGCTAGGAACTATTGAAAAGGCCCCTGAGAGCTCAGGTGGTGAGCGTTCTAGTTGCCAATGATGCCATAGATACTCTGATGAAGGAATGATGGGAAATTATGAATCAACCGGATAAATTGGAAGATTGTGATCAGTGGTACTATGGTTTCATTAAAGGATTGTTTTAAAGTTAGCTGATGCTAAGAAAAAGGCAATTTCATATTGGGTGTGTAAGTGGTGTGTCTAGTTTTATAATTGCATGAACTTCCGGCTAGGGGGCCTTGGAACTCTTTTCCTTGGTACCCGGGACAATACCTAACCAAATTCCAAATTGGATCCCATCACTACAGTGGTTGGGCGGTTGGCTAACCCATGGGATCGGATGGGGTTAGGCTGGACTGATGGATCCGTAAATCGAGACTCAACTTCTGTTATTACGATAGATAAAGTAAATCCCGGATAGTAATTGTTCTATGGATAGGAATCAACGGCTCTGCCTCTTGATGTGAAAAAAAGCGTTGATCCCAATGATCCAAGTGCAAGTTTCTTCCTTGATCCGATCGAGTATCTTTATAGGTGCAGTCGGATCAGCGTGATCAGTTAATGATCTTGACTATGTTAGAGTAAAAAGTTATCCTGGTGGAATCGCCCGTGCTTTTCGGGTAAGGAAAGTTTTTTCGGGTTCGGTTTTGGAAAAACCGACGGATTAATCTCTTGTCCGGATATCCGTGGTGGACGAGGCCCCGAGTGTGGATCCCTGCCCCGCGCATGAAGTGCTACTTCCGCTGCTAGTACCCCGAATCCGTCGCATGGTGGGGACAGGGATCTCACAGTTGGTATCAGAGCCTTTGGTTAATGAGGATCAACCGAGAAGCCAAATATATCAAAAATTTATCTAGAATCACAAAAAGGTTGTAATTGTGTGATATAATTCATACAAATTGATATTCAAACTGAAAATTCGTAAATTAGTAATTGGGTCTTCAAATGAAAGTACCGCAATTGTATGGAACCCTGACTTGCTTGAGGCCTAGACATGATGGTATTTACCTTATAGTTCCAAGTATCATGACTACCCGTATATACCGAGGGTATAACTGCAGCTCTTTACCGGCAGTATATATATACGAGTAAATCTAAGACTTGAAATTATAAGCATTAATGCTATCCAGATGATGATTTTGAATGTGGTTGATATGATTTTTAATTCTGTTTGAGAATTGATGAATTGATTTGGATTTTGATTGAAAAATGATGATCCCTGAAAATTGGTTGAAATGTAATAAGCTGAGCGAAACCTCAATGAGGATGAATGGGACGAGTCCCTGTGTGATGATATTCATAACTGGAATGATGATAATGATTTCAACAAATCACTATGAGATTAGTGGATTGTGCTATCAAATTGCTACTGTTAACACTTGACTCGGTATATCAAGTTAAGGGATGACAAATTGAGAACTTGCTTGACTGAAATTCCCGTGGAGGAATGTTCAGAAAGAAAATTTTTCGATCTAATGGACCATTATCGTGTTAAAGATATGAATGATATGATCTGAAATGAATTGTTATTTAATGATGAGTTCTATATAAGGGATATTTATTCCCGTATTCTGTTGGATTGACCAGAATATAAGGAACCCCAGAATAAATTGGATCTTAAGAAAAAGAGTTGTCCTCTACTTTACGAGATGAGGACATCTCGCACTTTTTAAGTGGGGTAGAATGTAAGATTCCTCCCCAGCCTTCGAGGTATGCAGGAGTAAGAACCTCCCTTTCTGATCTTATAATTTATTCCTCCCCAGCCTTCGAGGTATGCAGGAGTAAGAACCTCCCTTTTTGATCTTATAATTTATTCCCTCTCTCAATAAAAGAAAGATTCTGTTTAAAAAAGGAAGACCTTTCCCTAGAATACTTCTCAAAAGTCCCACCTGTTTTAAGGATTATGAACGATGAGTTCGGAAGTGAGAACCGGTGTTTTGGATGCCAAGGTTTTGGTCATCAATAAAAAGACTGCCCAGGATCGACAGAAGCAGTATGCAGATAAAAAGAGGACAGTTAGAGAATTCAAAGAAGCAGATATGGTCTTCATTCGAATACGGCCCAAAAGAAGTTCTTTATCTCTTAGGAAGTATAAGAAGTTATCCCCCAGATATTGTGGGCCATATCGGATTTCAATGAAAGTAGGTGACTTAGCCTACGAGCTTTTTCTACCTCATCATCTCAAAGTTCATAATGTATTTCATGTGAACCTTCTATAGAAATATGTGCCAAACCCAAATCATGGAAAGACGGTAAAACTTCAGTGACAAGATACCGTTGGCTTCTAAGTTACACTAGCTCCTTCCTTTATATAAGTCGTAACTTTTACTTGCCACTCGTAGTAATCTTACTCCCATCGATCTCCTTTCTTTCTTAATCTCCTTCATGGCTTGGCAACAAGAATTAGTTTTATCCATGATGATTTCTCACCTTCAAGAAGCAAGTGAGTCTGTGAAGAAGGATTTTATAGAACTGTATGAGCGCTCACTTTTCCCTCACTTGGGAACTTCTGTAGCTCAGACCAAATGGCGGACCTGTCGAGATATAACTAGGGTAACACCGTGGGGGCGACAGCACTTTCGTAACAATGTTTGCTTGGCGATGGTTATTGAAGCCTTGGGTTTGGGTCCCCGATACTACTGTGTGATGAGATCAAGGCATGGTGGATTTTCTGAGCGGGTCTTCCTACTGGCGTGTTTTCTTCCTCATCAGAAGATATGTCTTTATCCCGTTTTTGGCTTGCCTCTCAGAGGTCCTTTTAATAGGTCACCTCATACCAATGAGATAGGTGCTGCAATAACCAGCCGAATTATTTCCATAGATGAGTTACCTTATACGTGTGCAGCTTGTGAGTGCTGCTTTTGTGACCATATGATGGACGGACTTATGGAGAAGTGTAAAGAGTTCTTCTATCTTTACTATATATATTCCAAGAATGAATAAAGTTGAAATCTTTGTTCTTGTCTTGATTCTTGCTCTCTTTGAGTCTTTTCTTGGTGGTTAATCTTAATTAAAAATTTTCTCTCAGTCTCATATTTGTGCATCTTGCGAAATTACCCCAGTTTGCGAGATGAGGGCATCTCGCGTTTTTCAAGTGGGAGAGAATGTAAGATTCCTCCCCAGCCTCTTAAAATGTCCAGCATCTTCCCCTGTAATCAATCCCTCTTCAGAAATATAAAAGACCTTGTTTCTAACTGTTTTAACCTAGAGACAGAAAATATTCTAGAGAGAGAATATTCAGATTTTTAATATTTTTGGATAGAAAATTATAATGTAAGATTCCTCCCCAACCTCTCAAAATGTCCAGCATCTTCCCCTGTAATCAATCCCCTCTTCAGAAATATAAAAGACCTTGTTTCTAGCTGTTTTGACTTAGAGAGAGAGAATATTCTAGAGAGAGAATATTCAGATTTTGAATATTTATAGATAGAAAAATTTCTCATCTTATTAAAATAAGTTCCCCTGAAACAGAAATTCAAAAAGAACTTTCCAATGTGCAATTGGAATTAATTGGAAATGAGTATGAAGGACCTTAGTCTAAGGGTCTAGATTTTCAGAAATTTTTGGATTATGGTCCAATTAAGGTTCCTATGGGCCAATAGCATCAATCCATGTGTAGGGAGGAGATAAATCCAATTTTGTAAAAGAAGATACCCAAAAATGAGTAAATGCTCACATAAGATGAAGAGTTGACTATGTACAAGGTTTATTAGTAAGAAACTATGAGTAATATCAAAAATATGAGATATTTTGAGTATCCAAAAATGAGTAAATGCTCACATAAGATGAAGAGTTAAAAATGTACAAGGTTTATTAGTAAAAAACTATGAGAAATATTAAAAATATGAGATATTTTGGGTATCCAAAAATGAGTAAATGCTCACACAAGATGAAGAGTTGAAAATGTACAAGGTTTATTAGTAAAAAACTATGAGCAATATTAAAAATATGAGATATTTTGGGTATAATGATTCCATTTTGACACATATGTAAGGAAGGGGAGTTCTTTAAAGGAGGTGCATATTTCACATGCTTGAATGAGTTTTAAACTAAAAAATAATGTGATATTTTTATCTCTCCTCTCTCTTGAACCAAACCAAATCAAAATGGAACCAAACCGAATAAAAAAGTAACCAAACTAGATCCAAATCTAGTCCAAATTCAACCAAACTGAATCAGGAAAATTCTAGAATTCAGTTAGCTTTGGTTAGAGCTTCCCTCTCCTATAAATAGAACATGAGTCCTTTGAAAAAAAAGGAAGAATTTTACTATACTAGAGTTATGTTGAAATAATGCTAATTTCTACTATTCTCTAAAATTCTCTCCAAATTGAAGAAATTGGAGCTTTCCTCTTTCTTCAATCCCCATTGGTGGCTCCATCAACATACTTAACCAATTGATTGGTTGGGGGCCTCTACCGTGAACAAAGAATCAAGCAATTTGTAAGGTAATTAGTGAATTTTGATCATTTTCTATAATTTCTCAATGTTTCTCTCTTCTCAACCCCTCTCAAGCTTGAGAAGCTTAATTGGAATGGTTTTTGAATGCTATTGAAGTTAATTGATGAATGGTAGTGAAGAGTTACATAATTTGATGAATGCTATTGAAGTTAATTTATTAATGATAGTTAAGAATTACATAAATTTCCATTTATGCTTAATTCTAATGGTTTTTATGTAATTTCTCTCTCTCACTCAAGAAATGGTCATACTCATGACCCATTCTCAATCCAAATGAAGCTTTTCATAAAGATTTTCCTTAATCCAAGATTAATCTATGCTTGAGGTCAAATTAATGGCTTTTTTCTATGCTTTTAGTTTATGTATTTCATGAATATTGATGATTCAACCAATTATTGGGTTAATGATCCAATTAGGGATCATTCTAATCATTTCCTTAATAATAAGCTTTATCCTTCAAAATAAAGTGAGATATATCAGTCATAGTAGCAGAGCTATGGCAAAATTTTTATAAAAATTACACATAAAAAAATTTTATTCAAAGCATAAAAAGAGAACTTCCTACCATATTCTAGGAATTATCATCCTAGATTAATTGAAGGATTTTTATTGTAATCATGGAGAAATTGATTTTTATGTTATGCATAATTGATGATTATTTTATTATAAAAGTGTTACTTTTATCATAATTGGATTTCATGCATAGAGGTATGCATAAAAGAATTATTATTTTAATATAAAAGTGTTTCTCTTATCATATTTGGATTTCATGCATAGAGGTATGCATAAAAGAATTATTATTTTATTATAAAAGTGTGACTTTTATCATATTTGAATTTCATGCATAGAGGTATGCATAAAAGTTGATTATTTTATTATAAAAGTGTTTCTTTTATCATATTTGGATTTCATGCATAGAGGTATGCATAAAAATTGATTATTTTATTATAAAAGTGTGACTTTTATCATATTTGGATTTCATGCATAGAGGTATGCATAAAAATTGATTATTTTATTATAAAAGTGTGACTTTTATCATATTTGGATTTCATGCAGAGGTATGCATAAAAGTTGATTATTTTATTATAAAAGTGTGACTTTTATCATATTTGGATTTCATGCATAGAGGTATGCATAAAAGTTGATTATTTTATTATAAAAGTGTGACTTTTATCATATTTGGATTTCATGCATAGAGGTATGCATAAAAGTTGATTATTTTATTATAAAAGTGTGACTTTTATCATATTTGGATTTCATGCATAGAAGTATGCATAAAAGTTGATTATTTTATTATAAAAGTGTGACTTTTATCATATTTGAATTTCATGCATAGAGGTATGCATAAAAGTTGATTATTTTATTGTAAAAGTGTGACTTTTATCATATTGGATTTCATGTATAGAGGTATGCATAAAAGATATTCTTTTTATACTAAAAGTGTGATATTCATCATAAATGGATTTTATGCATAACTTAGATGCATAAGAGAAATTCTTTTATTCTAAAAGTGTAATTCCTACCAAATTGAATTTATGCATAAGAAGATGCATAAAAGATTGATTTTTAAATTCAAAGTGTCATTCTCATCTAAATTGAATTTATGCATAGGAAGATGCATAAAAGAATGGAATTTCAATTCAAAAGTGTTACTCTCATCCAAATTGAATTTATGCATAGGAAGATGCATAAAAGATGGATTTTTAATTCAAAAGTGTCAATTCTCATCTAAATTGAGTTTATGCATAGGAAGATGCATAAGAGATAGAATTTTAATTCAAAAGTGTCATTTTCATTTAAAATGAATTTATGCATAGGAAGATGCATAAAAGATTAATTTTTAAATGAGATGTGATAATATGTGATAAGATGCGTATGGAAAGTGATAGGATGTGAGAAGAGGTGTATGAGATGTGATAAGATGCATATGGGAAGTGATAGGATGTGATAAGAGGTGTATGAGATGTGAAAAGATGTGATAAGATGTGTATGAGATGTGATAGGATATGATAAGAGGTGTATGAGATGTGATAGAATGTGTTAAGATGAGTTAGGATGTGTTAAGATGTGTATGGGACGAGGTAGAGAGTGTATCTGATGGGATAAGATGTATATGGGATGTGTTAGGGCGAGAATGGATGTAGTATGGATGTATGGATGTAGATACGGATGTATGTATGTATGTGGATGTGGATGTATGAATGGATGTGAAAATGGATGTATGTATGTAGATGTGGATGTATGGATGTGAATGTGAATGAAGATGTGGATGTGGATGTATGGATGTAGATTCGAATGTAGATGTATGTATGTGAATGTGGATGTATGAATGAGGATGTGAAAATAGATGTATGCATGTAGATGCGTATGTATGAATGTGAAATTGGATGTATGATGTGGATGTACGAACATGGATATATATGTAGAATAATGAATGTGAATGTGTATGTGAAATAATGTGTAGTCTATATGAGTGAATGGATGAGAATGAGTACACATTGAATGGAATAGGGAATAAGTAATGTGGTCCGAGAGTGGATAATGTGGAAAGACGAGAGTTCGTTATAGAAACTGTATTTTGTGACTGTTTGTAAATGACTGTTTTATGTCAAGAATGCTAGGGAAGCATTCTGACCCTCTTGAAGATTAAGGTCATGAAGACCGAACTGATAAAGTTGCAACTGCTGACGGAGAGTCAATGGAGGACATCTCGCGTAGCAAGGTCGATCGAGGTCTTGACCAGCCTCGATTTCGATTTAAATGGTGAGCTTCCGGTACGGTGGATGAGGGACCAAGGAAGCGGCCTATGAGTGAAGCGCTAGGTCACCTGCGAAGGATCCTAGAGGGTGCTGACCATACGGTGCTCGGGCTCTGGGTCGCCGAAGATACCCACACGTGCGTCGTGGAAGATATTGGAACAAGGAATAAGAGTTGTTTTCTGAAACCGAGCATGGATCTGGTTGATTGACCTTGCTGGTCCTCAACGAATGAGTCCATGGCTCTTTTATATGGATCTGTGGGTTGATCTTGCTGATCTTCCACGGAGATTCCATTCTGTTATATGAATATGTTGCCGGTTACTATGAGCTAGGAACTATGGAAAAGGCCCCTGAGTGAACAGGTGGTGAGCGTTCTGGTTGCCAATGATGCCATAAGTACACCGATGAATGAATGACGGGAAATAAGGATTCAACCAGAGACTTTGAGGATTGTCATCAGTGACATAATGGTTTCATTAAAGGATTGTTTGAAAGTTAATTGATGCTGAGAAAAAGGCAATTTCATATTGGGTGTGTAAGTGGTGTGACTAGTTTTATGTTTGTATGAACTTCCGGCTAGGGGGCCTAGGAACTCTTTTCCCTGGTACCCGGGACAAAACCTAACCAAATTCCTAATTGGATCCCATCACTACAGTGGTTGGGAGGTTGGCTAACCCATGGGACTGGATGGGGTTAGGCTGGACTGATGGATCCGTAAATCGAGACTCAATTTCTGTTATTACGATAGATGAAGTAAGTCCCGGATAGTAATTGTTCTATGGATAGGAATCAACGGCTGTGCTCTTGATGGGGAAAAAAGCGTTGATCCCAATGATCCAAGTGCAAGTTTCTTCCCTGATCTGACCGAGTATCTTTATAGGTGCAGTCAGATCAGTTTAATCACTAATGGTCTTGACTACGTTAGAGTAAAAAGTTATCCTGGAGGAATCGCCCGTGCTTTCCGGATAAGGGAAGTTTTTCCGGGTTCGATTTTGGAAAAACCGACGGATTAGTCTTTTGTCCGGATATCCGTGGGACGAGGCCCCGAATGTGGGACCCTGTCGTCCTGCACGAGAAGTGCTACTTCCGCTGCTAGTATCCTGAATCTGTTGCTCGGTGGGAACAGGGATCTCACAGTTGGTATCAGAGCGAATTGGCTAATAAAGATCAACTGAAAAGCCAAATATGTCAAAAATTTATCAAGTAGCACAAAAAGGTTATAATTGTGTGATATAATTCATACAAATTGATATTCAAACTAATTTCGTAAATTAGTATTTGGGTCTTCAAATAGAAGTACCGCAATTATATGGAACCCTGACTTGCTTGAGGCTTAGACATGATAGTATTTACCTTATAATTCCAAGTATCATGACTAACCGTATATACCGAGGGTATAACTGTAGCTCTTTACCGGCAGTATATAGAGTAAATCTAAGACTTGAAATTATAATCATTAATACTATCTAGTTGATCAATTCGAATGTGGTTGATATGATTTTTAATTCTGTTTGGGAACTGATGAATTGATTTGGATTTTGATTGAAAAATGATGATCCCTGAAAATGGGTTGAAATGTTGGTTGATATGATTTTTAATTCTGTTTGGGAACTGATGAATTGATTTGGATTTTGATTGAAAAATGATGATTCCTGAAAATGGGTTGAAATGTAATAAGCTGAGCGAAACCACAATGTGGATGATTGGGACGAGTCCTTGTAATGATAAATGATGAAAATGATTTCAACAAATCACTCTATGAGATTAGTGGATTGTACTGTCAAATTGCTACTGTTAATACTTGAGACGGTAGATCAAGTTAAGGGATGACAAATTGAGAACTTGCTTAACTAAAATTCCCATGGAGGAATGTTCAGAAGGAAATTTTTTTCGGTCTAATGGACCATTATCGTGTTAAAGATATGAATGATATGAATTGAATGAAATTGTTATGTAATGATGAGTTCTATTTAAGGGATAATTATCCCCGTATTTTGTTGGGTTGACCAGAATATAAGGAACCCCAGAATAAATTGGATCTTAAGAAAAAGAGTTGTCCTCTACTTTGCGAGATAAGGACATCTCGCACTTTTTAAGTGGGGTAGAATGTAAGATTTCTCCCCCAGCCTTCGAGGTATACAGGAGTAAGAATCTTATAATTATTCCCTCTCTAAATAAAAGAAAGATTCTGTTTAAAAAGGGAAGACACTTTTGTTGAGATATCGAGCTCGTCTAGTGAGGCGGTGGCCACTGATGACCCGCCTGGGGGATAGGCCTCACACTTACACCACTGGCATGATTGGTGAGATCTTGGGTGATATGCAGCCAGTGGGATGACAGGCTGTGTGACAGCCATTCTAGAGACTGGCATAGTTATAGCGCCAGCTCATTTAGTCGGGTTCACACTATAGAGAACCCGTGTATGTATTGGTTGAGTACCTTTCATATTGTGTGTACTCTTATTCTTGTATATGGTGTGTTGAGTGTTGAGTAGAGAAGAAGAAGATTTTCAGCCTCTCACCTTGTGTGTTCTCCATTTAGGGTTTTGTGAGTGTGTGTACAGTCTTTGAGTGGACTAGGAGAGTCCTCGTCTAGTGGGTCTATTGATAGACCATGGAGTGGCAGGCTTCGTCATAATACTAGTCCTGTAAATGTGATTACTACATCACGTAAAGGAAAAGAGAAAGTGGTTGAGCCCCTTGGTATGCCTGACATTTCTGTAGGGCATTCTCATGTTGATGGAGAGTCTAGTGGTTTCAGATATGAGCCTTGATGAGGAGCTTGGGATCCCAGCTATGAGAACACCTGGTGTAAAGAAGGCTATGGAAGCCATGAATGAAAAGCTGCAAAGATCAAGGAGAGTGAAGAACCCTGTGCAGAGATTTACATATGATGGTTATGTGGCACATCACTATGCATATATGGCAAAGGTTGTGCAGGTTGTTGAGCCCACATGCATTGATGAGGCTGTTGGAAATGTGTGTTGGGAGAAAGCCATGGATGAGGAGATGGATGCACTATATGGAAATGAAACTTGGGATTTAGTGCAATTGCCTGAAGGCAAGAAAGCCATTGGATGCAAGTGGGTGTACAAAGTTAATCATAACAGTGATGGAAGCATAAACAGGTACAAGGCTAGATTGGTAGCCAAAGGATATGCGCAGACATATGGGATAGATTATGAGGAAACTTTCAGCCCAGTTGCCAAGATGGCAACGGTGAGAGTTGTGATAGCAGTGGCTACGTCAAAGCAATGGTCTTTACATCAGATGGATGTAAAGAATGCATTCTTGCATGGGGATTTGCAAGAAGAGGTGTATATGTTGCAGCCACATGGTTATGAGGATGTGGGTCACCCCGAGCATGTTTGCAGGTTGAAGAAAGCCTTGTATGGCTTAAAGCAAGCACCAAGAGCATGGTCTGACAAGATTTCTGAATATCTTGTCACTATTGGCTTTCATGTAGCCAATGCAGATTTCTCGCTGTATGTGAGACATGGTGAAAGAGGGGTTGTGCTTGTTGTCATCTATGTAGATGACTTGATCATTACGGGGGACCATGATGCAGAGATCTTTGATGTAAAGATCTTGCTTAGACAGAAGTTTGAGATGAAGGATCTGGGGGAGCTCAGATATTTCTTGGGCATTGAGGTGATTAGGTCACCACATGGTATTGGATTACTGCAGAGATAGTATGGCTTGGACATGTTGTCCAAGTATGGTATGACAGGCTGTAAGCCTATTTCCGTGCCTTTGGATCAGAATGGCAAGTTGAGTGCAGATTCAGGAGAGATCTTGGAGGATCCTACTATGTACAGATGCATAGTAGGAAGTTTGATCTACATGACGATCACCAGACCAGATTTGAGCTATGCTGTTGGGTTGGTGAGTCAATTTATGCAGGTTCCACGGAAACCGCATTTAGATGCAGTGAGACGCATACTGAGGTATGTGAAGTCTACTTTGCATTGTGGACTATTCTATGAGACTGGGATAGAGATATGTGTACATGGGTACACAGATGCTGATTGGGCTGGTAGTATCTCAGATAGAAGATCTACCAGTGGCTTCATGTTTTCTTTGGGGAGTGCTGCTGTGACTTGGAGCAGCAAGAAGCAGCCTACGGTTGCTCTATCGAGTACAGAGGCCGAGTACAGAGAGGAGCTGCTATGGCAGCATGTGAGGTAGCTTGGTTGAGAAAGCTACTTGCAGATTTGGGTCTATCAGTGGGGGTGGATAGACAAGTTGTCATTTTCTGTGACAACATTAGCAGTATACAGTTGGCCAGGAACCCAGTCTTTCATGCTCGTACGAAGCACATAGAGGTCCACTACCACTTCGTCAGAGAGAAGGTCTTGGCAAGAGATGTTGACCTTGTTTATGTCAGCACAGAGGATCAGGTAGCTGACATCTTCACCAAAGCATTGGGTACAGAGAAGCTCCACAGATTCAGGGCTTCGCTTGGTGTACATGAGATGGAGTTGAGCTCGAGGGGGAGTGTTGAGATATCGAGCTCGTCTAGTGAGGCGGTGGCCACTGATGACCCGCCTGGGGGATAGGCCTCACACTTACACCACTGACATGGTTGGTGAGATCTTGGGTGATATGCGGCCAGTGGGATGACAGGCTGTGTGACAGCCATTCTAGAGACTCTGGCATAGTTATAGCGCCAGCTCATTTAGTCGGGTTCACACTATAGAGAACCCGTGTATGTATTGGTGGTTGAGTACCTTTCATATTGTGTGTACTCTTATTCTTGTATATGGTGTGTTGAGTGTTGAGTAGAGAAGAAGAAGATTTTCAGTCTCTCACCTTGTGTGTTCTCCATTTAGGGTTTTGTGAGTGTGTGTGTGTGCTTGCAAGAGCTCAAGCTCTCTTCCCCCCTGCATCTTTTCAACTTTACCCAGAATACCTTCTCAGGAGTCCACCTGTTTTAAAGATTCAGAACGATGAATTCAGAAGTGAGAACCGGTGTTTTGGATGCCAAGGTTTTGACCAACTAAAAGACTACCCGACTCCTACCATGAAAAGGGCACAGGGAAGTCTAGAACCCAAATTCAGAGACCAATTCCTTCATACCAATTTAATCAGGGTCCGTCTCTCGGACAGATTGCTTAACTCCATTAACTAGGTCCGACCCATTGATTAGGGTCGAGATGACCAGTCAAATGCTTGGCGACATAGAGCAACAAATGCAGGCAATTCATAAAGATATAAACGCTGCCCAGGATCGACAGAAACAATACACAGATAAGAAAAGGATAGTCAGAGAATTCAAAGAAGCAGATATGGTCTTCATTGAGTACAGACCAAAAGAAGTTCTTTATCTCTTGGGGAGTATAAGTAGTTATCCCCCAGATATTGTGGACCAAAGAAAGTAAGTGACTTAGCCTACGAACTTCTTTTATCTCCTCATCTCAAAGTTCTTAATGCCTTCTATAGAAATATGTGCCAAACCCAAATCATGGAAAGATGGTAAAACTTTAGTGTGGCAAGATACCGTTGGCTTCTAAGTTACGCTAGTTCCTTCCTTTATATAAGTCGTAACTTTTACCTGTCGCTCACAGTAATCTTACTTCCATCAATCTCCCTTCTTCTTAATCTCCTTCATGGCTTGGCAACAGGAATTAGTTTTATCCATGATGATTTCTCACCTTCAAGACGCATGCGAGTCTGTGAAGAAAGATTTTATAGAACAGTATGAGCGCTCACTTTTTCCTCACCTAGGAACTTCTGTAGCTCAAACCAAATGGCGGACCTATCAAGACATAACTAGGGTAACACCGTGGGGTCAGCAGCACTTTCGTAACAATGTCCGCTTGGCCATGGTTATTGAAGCTTTGGGTTTGGGTCCCCGATACTACTGCGTCATGAGATCAAGACATCTTGGGTTTTCTGAGCGGGTCTTCTTACTGGCATGTTTTCTTCCTCATCAGAAGATATGCCTTTACCCCGTTTTTGGCTTGCCTCTCAGAGGTCCTTTTGTTAGATCACCTCATACCACTGAGATAGGTGCTGCAATAACCAACAGAATTATTCCCATAGATGAGTTACCTTATACGTGCGCAGCTTGTGAGTGCTGCTTTTGTGATCATATGATGGACGGACTTATGGAAGTGTAAAGAGTTCTTCTATCTTTACTCTATATATTCCAAGAATGAATAAATTTTAAATCTTGTTCTTGTCTTGACCCTTACTCTCTTTGAGACTTTTTATTTGGTGGTTAATCTTAATTAAATTTTTCTTTAAGTCTCATGTTCGTGCATCTTGCGAAATTATCCCAAGTTTGCGAGATGAGGACATCTCGCGTTTTTCAAGTGGGAGAGAATGTAAGATTCCTCCCCAGCCTCTCAAAATGTCCAGCATCTTTCCCTGTAATCAATCCCCTCTTCAGAAATATAAAAGATCTTGTTTCTAGCTGTTTTGACTTAGAGAGAGAAAATATTCTAGAGAGAGAATATTCAGATTTTGAATATTTATAGATAGAAAAATTTCTCATCTTTTTAAAATAAGTTCCCCTGAAATAGAAATTCAAAAAGAACTTTCTAATGTGCAATTGGAATTAATTGGAAATGAGTATGAAGGACCTTAGTCTAAGGGTCTAGATTTTCAGAAATTTTTGGATTATGGTCCAATTAAGGTTCCTATGGGCCAATAGCATCAATCCATGTGTAGGGAGGAGATAAATCCAATTTTGTAAAAGAAGATACCCAAAAATGAGTAAATGCTCACATAAGATGAAGAGTTGACTATGTACAAGGTTTATTAGTAAGAAACTATGAGTAATATCAAAATATGAGATATTTTGAGTATCCAAAAATGAGTAAATGCTCACATAAGATGAAGAGTTGAAAATGTACAAGGTTTATTAGTAAAAAACTATGAGAAATATTAAAAATATGAGATATTTTGGGTATCCAAAAATGAGTAAATGCTCACACAAGATGAAGAGTTGAAAATGTACAAGGTTTATTAGTAAAAAACTATGAGCAATATTAAAAATATGAGATATTTTGGGTATAATGATTCCATTTTGACACATATGTAAGGAAGGGGAGTTCTTTAAAGGAGGTGCATATTTCACATGCTTGAATGAGTTTTTAACTCAAAAATAATGTGATATTTTTATCTCTCCTCTCTCTTGAACCAAACCAAATCAAAATGGAACCAAACCGAATAAAAAAGTAACCAAACTAGATCCAAATCTAGTCCAAATTCAACCAAACTGAATCAGGAAAATTCTAGAATTCAGTTAGCTTTGGTTAGAGCTTCCCTCTCCTATAAATAGAACATGAGTCCTTTGAAAAAAAAGGAAGAATTTTACTATACTAGAGTTATGCTGAAATAATGCTAATTTCTACTATTCTCTAAAATTCTCTCCAAATTGAAGAAATTGGAGCTTCCCTCTTTCTTCAATCCCCATTGGTGGCTCCATCAACATACTTAACCAATTGATTGGTTGGGGGCCTCTACCGTGAACAAAGAATCAAGCAATTTGTAAGGTAATTAGTGAATTTTGATCATTTTCTATAATTTCTCAATGTTTCTCTCTTCTCAACCCCTCTCAAGCTTGAGAAGCTTAATTGGAATGGTTTTTGAATGCTATTGAAGTTAATTGATGAATGGTAGTGAAGAGTTACATAATTTGATGAATGCTATTGAAGTTAATTGATTAATGATAGTTAAGAATTACATAAATTTCCATTTATGCTTAATTCTAATGGGTTTTATGTAATTTCTCTCTCTCACTCAAGAAATGGTCATACTCATGACCCATTCTCAATCCAAATGAAGCTTTTCATAAAGGTTTTCCTTAATCCAAGATTAATCTATGCTTGAGGTCAAATTAATGGCTTTTTTCTATGCTTTTAGTTTATGTATTTCATGAATATTGATGATTCAACCAATTATTGGGTTAATGATCCAATTAGGGATCATTCTAATCATTTCCTTAATAATAAGCTTTATCCTTCAAAATAAATTGAGACTTATCAGTCATAGTAGCGGAGCTATGGCAAAAGTTTTATAAAAATTACACATAAAATAATTTTATTCAAAGCATGAAAAGAGAACTTCCTACCATATTCTAGGAATGATCATCCTAGATTAATTGAAATAATTTTATTGTAATCATGGAGAAATTGATTTTTATGTTATGCATAATTGATGATTATTTTATTGTAAAAGTGTTACTTTTATCATAATTGGATTTCATGCATAGAGGTATGCATAAAAGAATTATTATTTTAATATAAAAGTGTTTCTTTTATCATATTTGGATTTCATGCATAGAGGTATGCATAAAAGAATTATTATTTTATTATAAAAGTGTGACTTTTATCATATTTGAATTTCATGCATAGAGGTATGCATAAAAGTTGATTATTTTATTATAAAAGTGTTTCTTTTATCATATTTGGATTTCATGTATAGAGGTATGCATAAAAATTGATTATTTTATTATAAAAGTGTGACTTTTATCATATTTGGATTTCATGCATAGAGGTATGCATAAAAATTGATTATTTTATTATAAAAGTGTGACTTTTATCATATTTGGATTTCATGCATAGAGGTATGCATAAAAATTGATTATTTTATTATAAAAGTGTGACTTTTATCATATTTGGATTTCATGCATAGAGGTATGCATAAAAGTTGATTATTTTATTATAAAAGTGTGACTTTTATCATATTTGGATTTCATGCATAGAGGTATGCATAAAAGTTGATTATTTTATTATAAAAGTGTGACTTTTATCATATTTGGATTTCATGCATAGAGGTATGCATAAAAGTTGATTATTTTATTATAAAAGTGTGACTTTTATCATATTGGATTTCATGTATAGAGGTATGCATAAAAGATATTCTTTTTATACTAAAAGTGTGATATTCATCATAAATGGATTTTATGCATAACTTAGATGCATAAGAGAAATTCTTTTATTCTAAAAGTGTAATTCCTACCAAATTGAATTTATGCATAAGAAGATGCATAAAAGATTGATTTTTAAATTCAAAGTGTCATTCTCATCTAAATTGAATTTATGCATAGGAAGATGCATAAAAGAATGGAATTTCAATTCAAAAGTGTTACTCTCATCCAAATTGAATTTATGCATAAAAGATGGCATAGGAAGATGCATAAAAGATGGATTTTTAATTCAAAAGTGTCAATTCTTATCTAAATTGAGTTTATGCATAGGAAGATGCATAAGAGATAGAATTTTAATTCAAAAGTTTCATTTTCATTTAAAATGAATTTATGCATAGGAAGATGCATAAAAGATTGATTTTTAAATGAGATGTGATAATATGTGATAAGATGCGTATGGGAAGTGATAGGATGTGAGAAGAGGTGTATGAGATGTGATAAGATGCGTATGGGAAGTGATAGGATGTGATAAGAGGTGTATGAGATGTGAAAAGATGTGATAAGATGTGTATGAGATGTGATAGGATATGATAAGAGGTGTATGAGATGTGATAGAATGTGTTAAGATGAGTTAGGATGTGTTAAGATGTGTATGGGACGAGGTAGAGAGTGTATCTGATGGGATAAGATGTATATGGGATGTGTTAGGGTGAGAATGGATGTAGTATGGATGTATGGATGTAGATACGGATGTATGTATGTATGTGGATGTGGATGTATGAATGGATGTGAAAATGGATGTATGTATGTAGATGTGGATGTATGGATGTGAATGTGAATGAAGATGTGGATGTGGATGTATGGATGTAGATTCGAATGTAGATGTATGTATGTGAATGTGGATGTATGAATGAGGATGTGAAAATAGATGTATGCATGTAGATGCGTATGTATGAATGTGAAATTGGATGTATGATGTGGATGTACGAACATGGATATATATGTAGAATAATGAATGTGAATGTGTATGTGAAATAATGTGTAGTCTATATGAGTGAATGGATGAGAATGAGTACACATTGAATGGAATAGGGAATAAGTAATGTGGTCCGAGAGTGGATAATGTGGAAAGACGAGAGTTCGTTATAGAAACTGTATTTTGTGACTGTTTGTAAATGACTGTTTTATGTCAAGAATGCTAGGGAAGCATTCTGACCCTCTTGAGGATTAAGGTCATGAAGACCGAACTGATAAAGTTGCAACTGCTGACGGAGAGTCAATGGAGGACATCTCGCGTAGCAAGGTCGATCGAGGTCTTGACCAGCCTCGATTTCGATTTAAATGGTGAGCTTCCGGTACGGTGGATGAGGGACCAAGGAAGCGGCCTATGAGTGAAGCGCTAGGTCACCTGCGAAGGATCCTAGAGGGTGCTGACCATACGGTGCTCGGGCTCTGGGTCGCCGAAGATACCCACACGTGCGTCGTGGAAGATATTGGAACAAGGAATAAGAGTTGTTTTCTGAAACCGAGCATGGATCTGGTTGATTGACCTTGCTGGTCCTCAACGAATGAGTCCATGGCTCTTTTATATGGATCTGTGGGTTGATCTTGCTGATCTTCCACGGAGATTCCATTCTGTTATATGAATATGTTGCCGGTTACTATGAGCTAGGAACTATGGAAAAGGCCCCTGAGTGAACAGGTGGTGAGCATTCTGGTTGCCAATGATGCCATAAGTACACCGATGAATGAATGACGGGAAATAAGGATTCAACCAGAGACTTTGAGGATTGTCATCAGTGACATAATGGTTTCATTAAAGGATTGTTTGAAAGTTAATTGATGCTGAGAAAAAGGCAATTTCATATTGGGTGTGTAAGTGGTGTGACTAGTTTTATGTTTGTATGAACTTCCGGCTAGGGGGCCTAGGAACTCTTTTCCCTGGTACCCGGGACAAAACCTAACCAAATTCCTAATTGGATCCCATCACTACAGTGGTTGGGAGGTTGGCTAACCCATGGGACTGGATGGGGTTAGGCTAGACTGATGGATCCGTAAATCGAGACTCAATTTCTGTTATTACGATAGATGAAGTAAGTCCCGGATAGTAATTGTTCTATGGATAGGAATCAACGGCTGTGCCTCTTGATGGGGAAAAAAGCGTTGATCCCAATGATCCAAGTGCAAGTTTCTTCCCTGATCTGACCGAGTATCTTTATAGGTGCAGTCAGATCAGTTTGATCACTAATGGTCTTGACTACGTTAGAGTAAAAAGTTATCCTGGAGGAATCGCCCGTGCTTTCCGGATAAGGGAAGTTTTTCCGGGTTCGGAAAAACCGACGGATTAGTCTTTTGTCCGGATATCCGTGGGACGAGGCCCCGAATGTGGGACCCCTATCCTGCACGAGAAGTGCTACTTCCGCTGCTAGTATCCCGAATCTGTTGCTCGGTGGGAACAGGGATCTCACAGTAATCTAGACCCTTATAATGTAATCTTTTATATTTCTGAAGAGGGATTGATTACAGGGGAAGATGCTAGACATTTTAAGAGACTGGGGAGGAATCTTACATTCTCTCCCACTTGAAAAACGCGAGATGCCCTCATCTCGCAAACTGGGGTAATTTCGCAAGATGCACAAATATGAGACTGAGAGAAAATTTTTAATTAAGATTAACCACCAAGAAAAGACTCAAAGAGAGCAAGACTCAAGACAAGAACAAAGATTTCAACTTTATTCATTCTTGGAATATATACAGTAAAGATAGAAGAACTCGTTACACTTCCATAAGTCCGTCCATCATATGGTCACAAAAGCAGCACTCACAAGCTGCACACGTATAAGGTAACTCATCTATGGGAATAATTCGGCTGGTTATTGCAGCACCTATCTCATTGGTATGAGGTGACCTATTAAAAGGACCTCTGAGAGGCAAGCCAAAAACGGGATAAAGGTATATCTTCTGATGAGGAAGAAAACACGCCAGTAAGAAGACCCGCTCAGAAAATCCACCATGCCTTGATCTCATCACACAGTAGTATCGGGGACCCAAACCCAAGGCTTCAATAACCATCGCCAGGCAAACATTGTTACGAAAGTGCTGTCGCCCCCACGGTGTTACCCTAGTTATATCTCGACAGGTCCGCCATTTGGTCTGAGCTACAGAAGTTCCCAAGTGAGGGAAAAGTGAGCGCTCATACAGTTCTATAAAATCCTTCTTCACAGACTCACTTGCGTGTTGAAGGTGAGAAATCATCATGGATAAAACTAATTCCTGTTGCCAAGCCATGAAGGAGATTAAGAAAGAAAGGAGATCGATGGGAGTAAGATTACTTCGAGTGGCAAGTAAAAGTTACGACTTATATAAAGGAAGGAGCTAGCGTAACTTAGAAGCCAACGATATCTTGTCACTGAAGTTTTACCGTCTTTCCATGATTTGGGTTTGGCACATATTTCTATAGAAGGTTCACATGAAATACATTATGAACTTTGAGATGATGAGGTAGAAAAAGCTCGTAGGCTAAGTCACCTACTTTCATTGAAATCCGATATGGCCCACAATATCTGGGGGATAACTTCTTATACTTCCTAAGAGATAAAGAACTTCTTTTGGGCCGTATTCGAATGAGGACCATATCTGCTTCTCTGAATTCTCTGACTGTCCTCTTTTTATCTGCATACTGCTTTTGTCGATCCTGGGCAGTCTTTTTATTGATGACCAAAACCTTGGCATCCAAAACACCGGTTCTCACTTCCGAACTCATCGTTCATAATCCTTAAAACAGGTGGGACTTTTGAGAAGTATTCTAGGGAAAGGTCTTCCTTTTTTAAACAGAATCTTTCTTTTATTTAGAGAGGGAATAAATTATAAGATCAGAAAGGGAGGTTCTTACTCCTGCATACCTCGAAGGCTGGGGGGAGGAATCTTACATTCTACCCTACTTAAAAAGTGCGAGATGTCCTCATCTCGTAAAGTAGAGGACAACTCTTTTTCTTAAGATCCAATTTATTCTGGGGTTCCTTATATTCTGGTCAATCCAACAGAATACGGGAATAAATATCCCTTATATAGAACTCATCATTAAATAACAATTCATTTCAGATCATATCATTCATATCTTTAACATGATAATGGTCCATTAGATCAAAAAATTTTCTTTCTGAACATTCCTCCACGGGAATTTCAGTCAAGCAAGTTCTCAATTTGTCATCCCTTAACTTGATATACCGAGTCAAGTGTTAACAGTAGCAATTTGACAGCACAATCCACTAATCTCATAGTGATTTGCTGAAATCATTATCATCATTCCAGTTATGAATATCATCACAGGGACTCGTCCCATTCATCCTCATTGAGGTTTCGCTCAGCTTATTACATTTCAACCAATTTTCAGGGATCATCATTTTTCAATCAGAATCCAAATCAATTCATCAATTCTCAAACAGAATTAAAAATCATATCAACCACATTCAAAATCATCATCTGGATAGCATTAATGCTTATAATTTCAAGTCTTAGATTTACTCGTATGTACTGCCGGTAAAGAGCTGTAGTTATACCCTCAGTATATACGGGTAGTCATGATACTTGGAACTATAAGGTAAATACCATCATGTCTAGGCCTCAAGCAAGTCAGGGTTCCATACCTCAATTAGAATCCAATTCAACTCATCAATTCTCAACCAGAATTCTAAAATCAATTCAACCACATTCAAATTCATCATTTGGATAGCATTTTTACTTATAATTTCAAGGTCTTAGATTTACTCGTATATACTGCCAGTAAAGAGCTGCATTTATACCCTCGATATATACGGGTAGTCACGGTCCTTGGAATTATAAGGTAAATACCATCATGTCTAGGTCTCAAGAAAGTTAGGGATTCCATACAATTGCGGTACTTCCATCGAAGACCCAATTACCAATTTACGAATTTCAATCTGAATATTAATTTGTATGAATTTCATCACACAGTTCCAACCTTTTACTATTACTTCATAAATTTTTGACATTTTTGGCTTCTCGGTTGATCCACTTTAGTCAATTTGCTCTGATACCAGCAGCAAAAAGATCCCTGCTCTATCCATGCAATGGATTCGGGGGTGCTAGTATAGCGGAAGGAGCACTCCTTGTAGGCAAGATCCCTCACTTGGGGCCTCGCCCACCACGGATATCCGGACAAGAGACTAATCCCTCAGTTCTTCAAAAATCGAACCCGAAAAAACTTCTCTCGCCCAAAAAGCACGAGCAATTCCTCTGTGATATTTTTACCCTAACGTAGTCAGGGTCATTACTGACCAAACTGATCTGACCAAACCTGCGAGTCCGACTTGGTCAGATCAAGGAATAAACTTGCACTTGGATCATAGAAACCAACGCTTTTTTCCCCATCGATAGGCACATCCGTTGATTCTTTTTCCATGGAACAATTACTATCCGGCCAGGATTTACTTCATCTATCGTACTATAACAGAATTGAGTCTCATTTTACAGATCCATCAGTCCAGCCTCATCTAGTCCCATAAGTTAGCCAACCGTCCACCCACTGTAGTGATGGGATCCAATTAGGAATTTGGTTAGGTTTTGTCCCAGGTAGTACTAGAAAAAAGAGTTCCCAGGCCCCTCGGATATTCATACAAATTTAATGCCATTCACACCACTTACACACCTAATATGAAATTGCCTTTTTCACCGATTCAGTTATCTTTAAAACAATCATTTAATGAAACCATAGTGTCACTGATCATAATCCTCCTAAATATCCGGTTGAATCCTAATTTCCAATCATTCCTTCATCGGTGTACCTATGGCATCATTGGCAACCAGAACGCTCACCACCTATCCCTCAGGGGCCTTTTCGATATTTCCTAGCTCATAGTACCCGACAATATAATCACTTATAAAAATCAAGATGGAATCTTCGTTGAAGATCAACAAGATCAACCAATAGCTCCATATAAAAGAGCCATGGACTCATCCATTGAGGACCAGCAAGGTCAATCAGCCAGATCCATACCCAGTTTCAGAAAACAACTCTTACTCCTTGTTCCAATATCTTCCCCGATGCACGTGTGGGTATTTTTGGTGACCCCCCACCAGAGCCCGAGCACCGTATGGTCAGCACCCTCTAGAACCCTTCACAGGTGACATAGCGCTTCACTCATAGGCCGCTTCCTTGGTCCCTCATCCACCGTACCGGAAGCTCACCATATAAATCGACGAACCGAGGCTGGTCAAGACCTCGACCGACCTTGCTACGCGAGATGTCCTCTATTGACTCTCCGTTAGCTATTGTAACTTTATCAGTTAGGTCACCACAACCTCATTCACAAGACGGTCAAAATGCTTTCCCAATATTTTTGACATAAAACAGTCATTTAAAAACAGGTCATAAATACAGTTCCTATAATGAACTCTCGTCTTTCACATCCGTCCACATTACTTAATCCATATCCAATTCATATGTATACCCATTCTCATCCAATCACATCATTTTCCATCTCATCACATCTTTCCTCACTTATTCTCATAACATCATTTTCCATCCAATCACATCATTTTCCATCTCATCACATCTTTCCTCATTTATTCTCATCCACTCGCATCAACCCATATTCACATCTCATCACACCTCATTCATTTCACATCTGTCTCAATTTACATCACATCTCATCCAATCACACCATTTTCCATCTCATCACATCTTTCCTCATTTATTCTCATCACATCTCATCCACTCGCATCAACCCATATTCACACCTCATTCATTTCACATCCGTCTCAATTTACATCACATCTGTCCCCATTTACATCACATCTTATCTCATTCACTCGCATCAACCCATATTCACATCTCATCCACTCGCATCAACCCATATTCACATCTCATCACACCTCATTCATTTCACATCTGTCTCAATTTACATCACATCTCATCTCATTCATTTCACATCTCATCTCATTCATTGTTATCTTGATTCACATCACATCACATCTCATCCATTCACATCCCATATTATACATTTACATCTGATTTGCATGACATCACATCTCATCTATTCACATCCCATATCATACATTTACATCTGATTCGCATGACATCACATCTCATTCATTCACATCCCGATTCACATCACATCACATCTCATTCATTCACTCACATCGATATCACACCTTTCACATACACATCCACATCCATTCTTTCACATACACATCCATATCCATTCTTCCACATACACATCCACATCCATACATACACATCCACATACATATCCACATTCATACTTTCACATACACATACACATCCACATCCATACATACACATCCACATCCATTCTTCCACATACACATCCACATTCATTCTTCCACATGCGCATCCACATTCAATCTTCCACATACACATCCACATCCATTCTTCCACATACACATCCACATTCATACTTCCACATACACATCCACATTCATTCTTCCACATACACATCCCCATTCATCCTTCCACATACACATCCACATTCATACTTTTACATACACATCCACATTCATTCTTCCACATACACATCCATATCCATACATACACATCCACATCCATTCTCATTACATCACATCTTATCATATCCTATTTTCATCTTATCACATCCTATCACATGCTATTCCCATTTAATAACCTTTTCTAGGTTGATCTCGATAATGGGACTTTTTCTAAATTTCTGCCAATTGCTTGGCCTAATTATTAAAGGTTCTTTTTCTCAACGATTAGTTCCATATTCATTCTCAATTTCTCAAATGAATTATATTCAATATTCCTCTTTTGGAATAGAAGAATTCATGGGATTTACAGAAATCAATTCTACCCATATTTTCACTTTTGATAAGTAATCATAAATTAAATTATACTAAAATTTCCTCTTCTTCCCATTTAATTTCTTGGATCTCAAATACCATGGAAATTCCTCTTTTTGCATTTAATTCATTGCATTCCAATGTCATGGGTATTCCTCTTTTATTCATAAAGTAATTTCATCCAAAATAAAATACCCATAAATTCAATATGCTAGGAATTTCTCTTTTCCCATCTAAATGATGGAATTTCCAAATGTCATAGGAATTCCTCTTTTAACATTTAAATATTTCTTATAGATAAAATAAATTTATCTAAATTTTAAATACACATTAATTCCAATATGCTAGGAATTTCTCTTTTCCCATCTCAATGATGGAATTTCCAAATGTCATAGGAATTCCTCTTTTAACATCTAAAATGAATTACTAGAAATTTCTCTTTTGCTAATTACTATTTATGCATAAACATAAAAATCAAAATTTTCATGATTTTAATGAGAATCATTCAATTAATCTAGGATGATTAATCCTAGAATATGGTAGGAAGTCCTCTTTTCATAATATAAACGAAAATGATTTATGTGTTTATTTTTTAAAAATTTTGCCATAGCTCCACTGCTGCTATTATTGATAATTCTCAATAAATTTGAAAGAATAAAGTTTAGTATTATTCATGTGACTAGAATATCCACTAATTGGATCATTATCCAACTATGGATTGACTCTTAATTTTACCATAAATTAAATAGCATAAAAGTATTAAAAGCCATTATTTTGGCCTCCAATTAGACAAGCATAGAAATTACTTTTAGATTAGAGAAATGCTTCATGAGAAGCTTCATTTGAATTGAGAATAGGTCATAGGAATGACCATTCTTTGGGGGAGAGAGAGAAATGCTTAAAAACCATTATAAATTAAGCATAAATGGAAATTTATGTGTTTCTTCATTACAATACATTAAAGAACTTCAATAGTATACAAAAGCCATTCAAATTAATGCTTCTCAAGCTTGAGAGGGGTTGAGAAGAGAAATATTTGGAGATTTAAGAAAAAGAAGACAATAATTCACACTTTACCTCCTAAATTACTTGATTCTTTGATCACAGTAGAGGCCCCCAACCAATCAATTGGTTTGGTATGTTGTTGGAGTCACCAAGGAAGATTGAAGAGAGAGAGAGAAGCTCCAATCTCTTCAATTTGTAGAGGATTTTTAGAGGATAATAGAAAATATCATTATTTCAGTATAATACTGGCATGGCATAGTTGTCATATTTTTTTACAAAGGGCTAAGGATCTATTTATAGGTGAGGGAGGCCTCTAACCAAGTCCAACTAGTTTCTAGAATTTTCCAGGTTCAGTTTGGTTGAATTTGGACAAGATTTTAACCTAGTTTGGCTCCCTTTTGATTTGGTTTGATCTAGGAGAGATAAAAATATCACAATATTTTTGAGTTTAAAACTCCACCACACATGTGAAATAGGCACCTCCTTGAAGAGCTCCCTTTTCCTTACCAAGGTGTCAAAATTGAATCATTATACCCAAAATATCTCATTTTTTTAGTATTACTCATAGTTTTTTACTAATAAACCTTGTCCTTAGTCAACTCTTCATCTTATGTGAGCATTTACTCATTTTTGGGGGTTTTTCTTTTATAAATTGAATTTATCTCCTCCCCACACTTGGATTGATCCTATTGGCCCCATATAGGAACCTTAATTGGACCATAATCCAAAAGTTTTTGAAAATCTAGACCCTTAGGCTAAGGTCCTTTATACTTCTTTTCAATTAATTCCAAATGCACATTGGAAAGTTCTTTTTGAATTTCTATTTTAGGGGAAACCATTTTAGACACTAGGAGGATTTTTATATCCAAAAATATCTCAATTTTGGATTATCTCTCTCTAGATATTTTCTCTCTCTAGGTCAAAGCAGGGTAAAATAGAATCTTTCTTTTATTTCAAAGAGGGGAATAATTACAAGATCAGAAGGGGAGGTTCTTACACCTGTACACCTCAAAAGTTGGAGGGAGGAATCTTACAAGAGACTTATTTTTGCATTCAGCTACACCGTTTTGCTGAGGTGTATAGGGCATAATACATTGGTGTTTTATATCATGATCAGCCATGTATACGTAAAACTCCTTAGACATATACTCTTCCCCTCGATTAGTACGTAGGGTACCAATCTTGCATGCAGAAGCATTTTCAACCATATTAGCAAACATAAAAACCTCTGATTTTTGTTTCAATAGATATACCTAGGTATGTCTATTATAATCATCAATGAATATGAAAAAAGAGATAGCCCCTAATAGATGATGTCCTCATAGGACCACATACATCACTCTCTGTAGTGTAAGCTACAATTTTTGGATAACTCTAGTTGAACTATCTCAGGAAAATGATGCTCATTGTATTTTCCCAAGAAGATAACCCTCACAAACATGTTTGATGGGGGCTTTAAGATTTGGTAGCTCAAACACCATGTCATGCTTATGCAAACGTAGCAAATTGCCAAAGTTCAAGTGACCAAAGCATGTATGCCACAACTTAGTATCACCCATTGCCTTTGTGGCAAAGACTGTGCATACAACATGCTTTTGTCTTTCAGATGCATCTAGCCTATAAAGACCATGAGACAATGTACTAGAAGTAAAGATTATAATGCCATCACTAGATCATGAACAATACATCTGTCATACATAAACTGAACCACCAAGCCAACCTTACTAATGGTAGAGAGACAGATTACAAGTTCTTCTTGATCCCTGGTGGTACATATAATACATCTGAAAGCATGATTGTTTCACCATTTGGAGTAGTGAGAACAACTTTACCAACTCCTTTTACATGATATGAGGAGTTGTTGCACATGTAAAAATGTTTCCCTATGGAGCAGATTCACGTGATGAGAACAAAGTGCAATGAGAAGTAATGTGCTTACTAGCGGCACTATCAAAATACCAGGCATGTACATCTATAATAGCCATACATACATCCTTATGCGAAGAGTCAAAATTGCACTGCAATCCCTATTGAGATATTAAGCTCAATTAGTGCTACACAGACATTGATGACCTGCCTACGTGATAGCTTCCATACTCATGCCATTGGCATGGTTGGTGAGATTATGGTTAATATACCACCAGTGGATGAAAAGCTACGTGGTAGCCACTTTGAGTACTAGAGTTATGGCATAGATATAGTGCCAGCTCATATAGTCGGATTCACCCTATGGACCACCCATTCTAGGTTATTGTAGGAGAGTACTTTCCTTTTATGTATGTACTCTTATGTTTTAGTTATATGGTTGTAGAGAAGAGAAGAAGACAGTTTAAAATTTAGCCATCCATCACTCTCTTGTGTCTTGCTCTCTCTCTCTCTCTTGTGTGTGTGTGTTTACTTGAAAGGAACTCAAGCTCTCCCTCTCCCTTTCATTATCTTTGTGGTATCATAGATCTTGTTTGTGTAAGAGCTAAGGAAGGAAGCAAGAGGCAAGAACAAGCAAGCAAAGAAGTGGTACACGAGTAAGAGCATCATCATCTCTTTCCTTTCTTGTTTAGGTGTATAACACCTCCTTGGTAGCTCCAAGAGCTACACATCTCCAATTGAGGAGCTTTCTTCATAGGCTTGGAGGTGCATGTGTGGTATGTAGAACCTTCTATTAATGTTTTGCAAAAAAATTTATGTTTCGGGTGCGTTTTGGTCTCCATTCAGTCTTTTGCAAGGTATGTTTGGCTGTTCTGGGGAATTGTCTTTGGTCAAAATGTGGTTATTGTAGTGCAGCAGTGCACTTTGGGAGTGCAGACAGTGTTTGTACATGTATTGTGTTCATATTGGGTGTATGTACATGTACTCTAGTCAGATCTGGTGACATACAAGTTGTGCTAAAGTACCACTATAGAAGTCACACAGAAGATATGAGTGTGTTACAAGTTGTATACAAAAATTATCTGTTTTGTAAGTTTTTAATTATTATAAGCAAACATGTCTGATCATTCAAATTATCAGTGAGAAGCTAGACAAGAACAAATTCCAAGCCTCGAAGTTCAAAATGACCAATTTCCTAATGGGTAAAGGATTTTGGGACTATGTTAAAGGAGACAATAAGGAGCCTCCAGAGTTGTCTGAAGAGAATTCCACTCTAGCGGATATAAAGGCATTCAAGGACTAGAACCAGGGTGCAAGAAAAGTCATGTATTGGCTTTCAATTAGTTTCACAGACACGATGATAGGACACCTACAAGATGCCAACACTCCAACAGTTGCATAGCAAAATCTGGTGCATATGTTTTAGACCAACACAAAGCCAAGAAAATTGCAGAACAACAAGAGTTGCATACTATGGAAAAGAAAAGCATGTCTATCAATGAATATGCCTTAAAGATCAAGGGAATTTTTGAATCCCTTAGGTCTATTAATGTATCAGTGGAAGATGATGATGTAGTGAGTGTTTGTCTGAAAGGGCTTGGCAAAGAGTACAAGCCATTCAAGACCTCCATTGCAGTCAGAGAGAATGTTCCCAACTTTTGGGACTTAATGTCTATGCTGATCATAGAAGAAAAGTCTAGTGGTGGTGAGGACTCTTCTTCACAAAGCAAGAACACATCCAGAATAGGCCTTCTACTCTACTCCAGGTAGAGACAGAGGTAAAGTTGCAGCAAGGCAACTATGTGTCGTCAAAAACAGGGTGGTGATAGTATTGAGAAGATGATAAAAGTGAGAAGCTGTTTGTGATGAAGCGCATGCGTCATCAAGAAAACACGATAGTGATGAGAGAAGTGAGAAACTATTTGTGATGCAGCACATGCTAAGGTCCACAACAGGATATGTGTTAGGATCTAAAGATATATAGTATGTGGATTCGAGCGCCTCTAATAACCACATGACCAGTCAAGGTGAGTGGCTTAGAGACATGCAAAAAATGGATAAATCAAGTTATGTAGAAACATATGATGATATTGTGCATCCCATTGCGCATGTGGGAAAAGTGTCATTATCTATGCAGGATGACAAAATGAAGTACTTGGTAGATGTACTTCGTGTTCCAAATATTACAAAGAACTTGGTTTCTATTAGAAAGATGGTTAAGTAGGATCTGTAAGTGAGGTTTAATCCTCAAGGATGTTTTATAGAAGACTTCAAAAATCAGTGTCTGCAAGTGAGATTTAAGACTTTAAAAATCAGTGTCACTTGGTTGCAAAGGGCAACATTATAATCGGTGATTTGCACACTAATAACCATTTCCTTCCTATTCTATCTCTTATTTCAAAAGCTAGAGACAAAGCTCTTAAGGTATGCATGTAGCTCATATAGGTTATCTTGTAGTTGGCATATATCCAGTCTTCCATAAAGGTCTACCTGTATCAATAATGTCTATGATTTTGGATCAACACAATGACATATAAACCTTTTAGATAACACAATAGGGGGCCTTAGATCCACTCTATCTAATGGCCTAGTATACATAGAATGTTACCCTAATTTCCTATTTGATCTTAGACAGATATTGGTCTAACATTATCGCATTACATCTTAGGACACAAGGTCTAAAAGTGAAGGGTGAGTCCAAGAATTTAGCAGCCATAATTTGCTTAGTCCTCAAGATAGTAGACAACACTGCATTCCCTAGTGTCAAGGAAGGATGCAAGGAGGTGATGCAAAGGTGTCCTCGTATTATAAAGTTCCCTCATAAAGAAGCTACACACCAAATCTCCTAAGTGCTCTAAGAGCTCCAAATCTTGTGCCAAATCCCTATGTAAATCTTTATGGATGCACATTGCTACAAGTGTAGATTCAACCATGCTTACAAGGATTGTCCCAAATAGAGGGACAATTGCCATTTCAAATGCATCCTATGACCACTTTGATGAGCCTTAACTTGTTAAGAATACAAGAAGGACTTATTTTCATAGTCCCCCTCAATTCCATTATAAGGCTCCAAGCCAAGATGAGGGTGGCATATCCAAGGCTGCCAATAAGCAAAAAGCCAAGATGAGGGTGGCATATCCAAGGCTGCCAATAAGCAAAAAGCCCAAACTTCAACTTTGAAGAAAGTAGCCAAAGATCAAGAGATGCAAGACTCAAAGGATACAATAGCCCCTAAAAAGTGTTAAGATTTTTGGTGCCTTAAGCATAAGATAGAGGCAAGGCATGAGTAGAAGACCAGGATCAAGAGCATTCAGCCATATCACACTTGGACATTATCCCACATGAACACATTTCTAAGCGGTACACCTCCCTCATATAAAAGGAGTCATTTTCAAGAAATGAATATAAGTTGCTCTCAAGTATTTCTATGAGTACAAGTTTCCATCTTGTAATCTAACTACTAAACTTGATTCAATCTTAATTAGCTCATTAGGTTTATCATTATGTTGTTAATTAGGTTGCATCCACCATAGAATTAGGGTTTTGTAATCATCATAATTAGGGTCTTCATTAGAAAACTTCCATAACCATTGTTAAGGTACTCATTCAACATGGTATTAGAGCTAGGTTTAGGCTCTCCATTAACTTAACCTTAGAACTCATTAACCACTTTGCAGCCTTAATCCCACATCTATTATGACTAATCACTTAATTAGTAAGCTTATCTCCATCTCTCTCTTGTGGCTAAGATTGCAAAGCTTAGATCTCCTTAACCTCTTAGCCAGTGCCCAAGAAACTTTAGGGGCATCAGAATCTCATTAGGGCACCCCTCTACACCAAAGAAATCAGCCAATTTCATTGCCATTAGCATGAATTTGCAATCAGGTTGTGGCACAAATTTACCATAGCCTGGCTGCTAAATTGATCCATTTTCCATGCACACGTCACATTAGCAAAATTCCTTCAGTAGGTTCATTGCTCAGCCTATATGGACTTCACATTTCAAATGTGAGCTCAAACCATATGGTTGAGCTATAGTCAATGGTTGAGCTATAGTCAACTAAAAACTAGTCGAGTATTTTGGAGCAGATCTAGGGTTCTAGTGTTCATTTGAGCTGGAGATTTTTCATGGGCCACTTCCCCTCAACTAGAGCAACAAACCTATTCAAAAATACCCATCAAACTAGCTAACACCATGAGCTCAATTGAACCCTCCAAATTCTTATTCCACTGATCATTATTTTCAGCACTAATTACTATAATTAATGGGGTCATTAGCAAAATTAGTCTGATTATAATTTTTAGCACTAATTACTACAATTAAGAGGGTCATTAGTAGAATTGGTCTAATCACTATTTTCAAAACTAATTACTATAATTAAGGGTCACATTAACCTTATTTGAGCATTAAATCACATCATTTGATATTGATGGGAAGCATTTCGATTCCTTGGGTCACATTAACCTTGTTTGAGCATAAAATCACAACATTTGATATTGATGGGAAGCATTTGAGCACATTTTACCAATTTGTAAGCAATAAGATACTACCTAGAGACAAACTTTGGTAAGACCTTCGCTGTTTAGATTTGTGGTGCCTTAACCACAAGATAGAGGGAAGGCATGAGTAGAGGAACAAGATCAACAGCATTTAGCCACATCACACTTGGACATTATCCCACATGAGAGGTTTACCTGAAAGAGAATGTGGGAGAGAGAGAGAGGTTTACCTGAAAGAGAATGTGGGGGGAGAGAGAGCTTGAGTTCCTTGCAAGCAAACACACACACACACACGAGAGTGCAAGACACAAGAGAGAGATGGATGGATGAATTATCTTCTATCTTATTCTCTTCTCTACAACCATATAACTAAAAGATAAGAGTACATACATAAAAGGAAATTACTCTCCTACAACAACATACAAAAATGGTTGGTCTATAGTGTGAACCCAACTATATGAGCTAACGCTATAACCATGCCATAACTCTAGTACTCCAAAGTGGTTGTCACACAACCTATCATCCACTGGCGGTATATCAACCATAATCTCACCAACCATGCTAGTGGCATAAGTGTGGAAATTGTCACCCAGGCGGGTCATCAATGTCCACCGTAGCACTATTTGAGCTCGATAGCTCAACACTCCCCCTCAAGCTCATCTCCACACACTACACTCTAAGTAAGCTCCTAAACCTATGGAGCTTCTATGTGCCCAATGTCTTTGTGAAGATGTCAGCCACTTGATCCTCTGTGCTGACATATACCAAATCTACATCACCTGCCAGAATCTTCTCCCTCACAAAGTGATAGTGCACCACCTCAATGTGCTTCATTTTAACATGGTATACTAGGTTACTAGCCAACTCTATGCTACTCATGTTATCACAACAAATTATAACTTCCCTATCCATGGGCTCACCCATATCACCAGGTAGCTTCTGAAACCAAGCTACCTCACAAGCTGCCATAGCAGCACCCGTGTACTTTACCTCTGTACTCGATAAGTCAACTGTTGGCTTCTTCTTACTGCTCTAACTCATAGCAGCACTCCCAAATGTGAACATAAAACCACTAGTTTATGTCCTCTCTGCAACATTACTAGCCCAATCAACATCTGTGTACCCATGTAGTGGTATCTCTATACCAACCTCATAGAAAAGTCCATAACCAATTGTGGACTTTATGTACTTGAGAATCCATCTAGCTGCATTCAAGTGTGGATTCCTAGGGGCCTGCATAAACTGACTCACAATTCCAATATCATAACTCAAGTCTGGCCTAATAATGGTTATGTAGATCAAGCTACCCACTATGCGCTTGTATGTTGTGGGGTCCTCCAAAATCTCACCTGTATCTAAAAGCTTTGTGTTCTACTCCAATGGCATTAAAATAGGCTTATATCCTATCATACCATACTTGGACAACATGTCCAAGCCATGTTGCCTCTACAATAATAAAATGCCATGAGGTGATCTCACCACCTCTATGCCCAAGAAATACTGCAGCTCACCCAAATCCTTCATCTCAAACTTTTGCTTCAAAAGCCTGACATCATGTATGTTAACATCATTGTCACCAGTGTGATCCCTCTATCTGTCTTTTTCACATTAGTGAAAAATCTGCATTGGTGGATATCTACAATCCAATGATAGCAAGATACTTCCCAATCTTGTTTGACCATGCTCTGGGTGCTTGCTTCAAGCCATATAGTACTTTGTGTACCTTGCACACAAAATCTAGGTTTGCATCACTCTCATAACCTATTGGATGCATCATATAAACTTCTTCTTACAAATCACCATGCAAGAAGGCATTCTTTACATCCATTTGCCAACCCTTTTTTGTTGTAGATAGCAATGACAGCTCTCATGGTTTCCATTCTTTCAACATGGTTTCCATTCTTTCAACCATGTTGAATGTCTCTTCATAGTCAATTCCATAAGTATGCACATAGCTTTTGGCAAAGAATCTTTCCTTGTACCTCCTCGCTGAGCCATCAACATTATGCTTTACTTTATACACCTACTTATATCCAATTGCCTTCTTTTCCTTAGGCAAAGGCACTAACTCCCATGTTGCATTTGCATCCAATGCTGCCATCTCCTCATTCATGGCATCTTCCCATTTCTGCCTTCTTTTCCTTAGGCAAAGGCACTAACTCCCATGTTGCATTTGCATCCAATGCTGCCATCTCCTCATTCATGGCATCTTCCCATTTCTTACTACCAAGTGCCTACTCAAAATAAGTGGGCTCCAATTCCTATATTTCTTTAACCATGTAAGCATAATGATGGGTTGTATATCCACCATATCTCAACCTCTCAACAACAGGGTACCTAACCCTTGTAGACCTGCAAACACCTGGATCACTGCCAGGTGTCCTCAAAACAACTCTCATTCTCCTTACACTACGAGTAACCACATATGGAATGTGAAAGATCCCTACCCCCTTCGCACAATGAATTCAGGGGTGCTAGCAGCAGCGGAAGTAGCACTTCTTATGCAGGGTAGAGCCTCTCACTTGGGGCCTCGTCCCCACGGATATCCGGACAAGAGACTAATTCCTCGGTTTGTTTCAAAACCTAACCCGGAAAAACTTCCCTTGCCCAGAAAGCACGGGTGATTCCTCCAAGATATTTTTATTCTAACGTAGTCAAGAGCCTTAACTAACCAAACTGATCCGATCGAACCAGTAAGTCACATGGTCAGATCAAGGAAGAGACTTGCACTTGGATCATAGAGACCAACGTTTTTTTCCTCATCGAGAGGCACAACCGTTAATTCTTTTCCATAGAACAAGACTATCTGGGATTTACTTCATCTATCGTACCATAACAGAATTGAGTCTCATTTTAGGGATCCATCAGTCTAGCCTAACCCCATCCAGTCCCATGGGTTAGCCAACCGCCCAACCACTGTAGTGATAGGATTCATTTAGGAATTTGGTTATGTTTTATCCCGGGTACTAGGGGAAAGAGTTCCCAGGCCCCCTAGTCGACGCTTTATGCAAACTTCAAGATAGTCACACCACTTACACACCCAATATGAAATTGCCTCTTTCACAGATTCAGCTGTCTTTAAAACAATCTTTTAATGAAACCATAGTATCACTGATCATAATCCCCCAAAATATCCGGTTGAATTATAATTTCCAATCATTCTTTCATCAGTATACCTATGGCATCACTGGCAACCAGAACGCTCACCACCTATCCACTCAGGATTCTTTTCAGTAGTTCCTAGCTCATAGCACCCGGAAACGTATTCACTTATAAGAATCCAGATGGATTCTCCGTTGAAGATCAGCAAGATCAACCAACAGATCCATATAAAAGAGCCATGGACTCATCTGTTGAGGACCAGCAAGGTCAATCAACCAGATCCATGCCCGAATTCAGAAAACAACTCTAACACCTTGTTCCATTTTCTTCCTCGACGCACGCGTGGGTATCTTCGGCGACCCAAAGCCCGAGCACCGTATAGTCAACACCCTCTAGGTTCCTTTGCAGGTCACCTAGCGCTTCACTTATAGGACGCTTCCTTGGTCCCTCATCCATCGTACCGGAAGCTCACCATTTAAATTGAACTGAGGCTGGTCAAGACCTCGGCCGACCTTGCTACGCGAGACATCCTCCATTGACTCTCCGTCAGCTGCTGTTGCAACTTTATCACTTTGGTCTCCCCACGACCTCATTCACAAGATGGTCAAAATGCTTTCCCAGCATTCTTGACATTCATGTCATAAATACAATTTCTAATGAACTCTCATCTTTCCACATTGTTCCACATCATTTCTTGTTATTCCACATTCTTCTACATCAATTCACATTGCTGAATCCACATTCATTCATATGTATTCCCATCGTCCTTCATCCATCCTCATCCAATCACATTATATTACATCCCATCACATCTATCCTCATCACATCTCATCCATTCTCATCTACCCATATCCACATCACATCTCATCCATTCTCATCTACCCATATCCACATCACATCTCACATCTCATCCATTCAACTACCCTGATCCACATCACATCTCATCCATTCACATCTATTTACATCACATCCATTCACATCACATCTCATCCATTCACAACTACCCCGATCCACATCACATCACATCACATCTATTTACATCACATCCATTCACATCACATCTCATCCATTCACATCTATCCCGATTCACATCACATCACATATCATTCATTCACATCTATCCTGATTCACGTCACATCACATCTCATCTTATCACATCCACATCTATTTACATCACATATCATTCATTCACATCTATCCTGATTCACGTTGTCAGGTAAAAATCTGAAAGGTGTTTTGAGCTAGTGTACATATGGGATGCATGGTTTGTGAATAAGCTTTGCCCTGAATGCCCTGGCAAATGTATAGAGCGGGTGGTTTTGCAGTGAGCTAGTATATGCGTGTTGTTTTTTTTGGAGCAGATGCTGGAGATTTGGAAGCTTTTTTATTGTAGCAGTATGGTGTGCGGGTGGTTGCCAAATGCAGGGCACCGACTCATTTGGAAGAGAGGCCGCCTTTGGAGCAGGGGCAATGGTCGTATTTTGGTAAGTCGAGGTGCTGCTGATTACGAGCTTGTGGGCAGCTCTGGCACTGGAAGGAAGGTTATGGGCGCGGCATGTTCACCTGAAGCATGAGGAAGCAAGGGGCCTTTTTAGTATTGTGGCCATTATTGAGGCTTTAGAGGAAAATAAAATAATAAATATCAATCAAAGTGGCCAGCTTGAAGGACCACGTGGAGGTTTATATTGCTGCCAGAGAGTCGCCTCTGGAAGGTTGAAGGGTGAGTCGGGTTTTGGAGCGTGAAAAAGGTGTGAAGTTTCCCGCCTAGTGCGAGGAGGCGGCTTTGGGGATTCTGCAGAGTCAGAGGCGAGGAAAGGTAGAGGCCGCTCTGGTGAGCAGGGCTCGCGGGTGATCGTGTAGAGCAGACAAGGTGAGGGTGTTGCCGCCTTGTGGGAGAGAGCCATGAGCGTGCGACCAGAGGGGGGGCTCTGGAGTGATCGAGGAGAGCGAAGAGAAGGGGCAAGCGTCGCCACCTTTGAAGTGGATACTGCAGCTACTGGCTGGCGAAGGACTGCAAGGAAGCCGTCTCAAGTGTGGCTGGCGACAGTCAGGTGGATAGAGCTGGTATCATAAGAGGTCCGCAAAAGTGTTGCCTGGTGCGAGGAGCTGTAGCGAAGAGGCCAGCTGAAGCGTTGATAGCTAGGCTGCAGAGGAGGTGTCACCTACGAGGGCTGTGGGCTAGGACAGAAGGACTGAAGAGAGGCAGACGCAGAGCGTGGAAAAGGTGGTTCTCGCCTGGCACTTGTTTGGTCCGCTAGAGGAGCTGTGGCTCTGGTGCAGGATGTTGAGATATCAAGCTTATCTAGTGAGGCGGTGGACACTGATGACCCGCCTGGGGGATAGGCCCCACACTTACACCACTGGCATGGTTGGTGAGATCATGGGAGATATGCAGCCAGTGGGATGACAGGCTGTGTGACAGCCATTCTAGAGACTGGCATAGTTATAGCGTCAGCTCATTTAGTCGAGTTCACATTATAGAGAACCCGTGTATGTATTGGTTGAGTACCTTTCATATTATGTGTACTCTTATCTTGTATATGGAGTGTTGAGTGTTGAGTGAAGAAGAAGAAGATTTTCAGCTCATTTAGTCGAGTTCACATTATAGAGAACCCGTGTATGTATTGGTTGAGTACCTTTCATATTATGTGTACTCTTATCTTGTATATGGAGTGTTGAGTGTTGAGTGTTGAGTGAAGAAGAAGAAGATTTTCAGCCTCTCACCTTGTGTGTTCTCTATTAGGGTTTTGTGAGTGTGTGTGTGCTTGCAAGAGCTCAAGCTCTCTTCCCCCCTGCATCTTTTCATGGTATCAGAGCCTGGTTCCTGCTAAGGGCTGAGCTGCAAGCAAGAGAACCACAGGAAGCGGTACGAGGGTAAGAGCTTCAACTACTCTTCCCTAGTTGTGTTGGTGACTACACCCTTGTCGGGAGCTCTACGGGAGGCACCGGCAACGATCTCTGATTGAGGAGCTTTCTTCGTGGGAGTAAAGCTATAGGGCAACTATATTGTCCTATAGGGCAACTATACTGTCCTATCGGACGGCATTTTCTGAGCCGAAAACGCGTTTCGGGCGCGTCTGGACCTCCGTTTTTCAAAAAGCAGGCGATTTCGAGCACTGCCGGGTAAGTCATCGATTCTCTACAGAACTCTATTTTAAGAACTGCAGGAAGACAGATTCCCACTGTGCAGACACTGTGGGTGCTGCAAAGAGGTCTACAGTTGCCATTGGGTGTATGTATGCACATTGAAGTCACTGGTTGTGACATTTGAGAGTACTACAGTACCGCTGTGCAGAAAATACAGCAGTTTGTGCAGAAAAACCAAAGTGCAGTTTCTAGTAAAATTGTGTGTTTGGCAAGATGTCAAATGATGGGATAACTCACATTTTGGCTGAGAAGCTTGACAAGAATAACTTCCATGCTTGGAGGTTCAGGTTGACGAATTTCCTGATGGGAAAAGGCTATTGGGACTACATAGAAGGTGAGCATGAAGAGGCACCAGAGATACCGGACATAAATCCGACTGCTGCAGATGTGAAGGAGTTTAAAGACTGGAACCAAGGAGCCAGGAAGGTTATGTATTGGCTCTCCATTAGTATACAGGACACCATGATTGGGCACATTCAGGATGCCAAGTCTCCCAAGGAGGTGTGGGACACCTTGGTAAAGCTCTATGAAACAAATACCAAGGCACGTAAGATACTGTGGAGAAAAAGTGTGGAGAAAAAGAGCATGTCTGTGAATGACTATGCGCTGAAGATAAAGGGTATTGTGGAATCCCTTGCATCTATTGGTGTGTCAGTAGATGATGATGACAAGGTGGAAGTCTGTCTACGTGGTCTCGGGCCACAATATAAGGCATTCAAGACATCTATTCAGACTCGAGAAAACATTCCCAACTTTACAGATTTGGTGTCTATGCTGATTATAGAAGAGAAGAGCTTGGGTGAAGACCAACAGTCTTCACAAGCCAAAAACAGTTCAGAGCAACAGGCCTTCTACAGAGGTTCAGGAAGAGGACGAGGTAGAGGAGGCCGTGGACGCGGTCAAGGAGGTGGCCGAACAAGTAATCAAAATTATGGCCAGCAGCAGAGCAACAACAACAACAGTCCCAGAATCAGCAACAACAGCAACAACACGCAGGTGGAAGAGGCAAATTCAGAGGCAGGGGGGTCAAAGAGGCCGTGGAAATTGGCAAAGGCAATACAATGATGCACGTGAATGCTATTATTGTGGTAAGCCTGGACATGTGCAGGCAGAATGTTATAAGAAGCAGGCTGACATGCAAAATGGGAAAGTGCAGCAAAACAACTATGCATCCTCAAGCAGAAATAATGAGGATAATGAAAGGTTGTTTGTTATGCAGCATGTCGTGAATGCCATGTCTGAAAATGTTGATGCAGCACAAAAAGATAATGTATGGTATGTGGATTCAGGCGCTTCGAACCACATGACGAGTCATGGGGAGTGGTTCAAGGAGATGAAAAACCCGGAAAGACCAGGTTTTGTGGAAACAGGGGATGACACTGCTCATCCAATTGCCCATGTTGGAGATGTGCCATTGTCTATGCAGGATGGCAAAGTGAAGTACCTTGCAGATGTACTTTATGTACCGAACATAACAAAGAATCTGGTTTCAGTTGGCCAGATGATTGAGCAGGGTTTGCAGGTTCGGTTTAACCCTGATGGTTGTTATGTTGAAGACTTTAAAGACAAGTGCAGGTTGGTTGCAAAAGCCAACAGAGTGGGTAGAATGTTTACATTGAATGTAGACATGCCTGAAATGAGTGTTGTGATGTTTGCAAATGGTTCAGGAATTGTTGCAGACACAGACATTTGGCATAAAAGGATTGGACATGTAAATGTGCAGAGATTGAAGTCTATGCAGACAAAAGGAATTGTGACAGGGCTGCCAAAATTTAAAGTGGAAGGTATACAGAAAATATGTGAAGCATGCCAATTTGGGAAGCAAACAAAGCATGTGTTTCCACATAACAGATATGTGAGCAGAAATGCACTAGATGTTGTGCATTCAGATGTATGGGGTCCTACGAAGACCATATCTATGGGAGGCTGCAGGTATTATGTGACTTTCATTGATGACCACACAAGGAAAGTGTGGGTATATTTCATGAAGGAGAAGAGTGAGGTGTTCACTCACTTTCAGAATTTCAGAGTTTTGGTTGAAAAGCAAACAGGGAAATATGTAAAGTGCCTGGAGGGGGAGAGTACTTCTCCAATGAGTTCTCTGAATTTTTAAAGAAGAATGGTATTCGGAGACAGTTTACATGCAGATACACTCCGCAGCAAAATGGAGTTGCTGAGCGGAAAAACAGGCACATTGTTGAGATTGCGCGAGCATTGATGGAAGAGAAGAATATGCCGCATAGCTATTGGGCTGAGGCTGTTTCTACAGCAGTATACATCATGAACAGGACTCCAACTACAGCCATACATGATGTAACTCCAGAGGAGAGGTTTACTGGCAGAAAACTAGATTTGTCTCATCTGAAAGTCTTTGGATGCATTGCATATGTGCATGTGCCAGATGAGCTGAGAACTAAGCTGGATCCAAAAGCTGAAAAATGTGTGTTTATTGGATACTCCCTTGAGTAAAAGGGTTATAACCCTGCTACACGTGAGTTGAGGGTAAGCAGGGATGTTGTCTTTGATGAGATGAGCAGCTGGTATGCTGCTGAAAAAGAAGCTGTTGGGGCTGATGTGAGTGGAAGTGTGGTTGCACAGAATGCAGGTCAGCAATCACAGTCTTTGAGTGGACCAGGAGATTCCTCTTCTAGTGGGTCTATTGATAGACCATGGAGTGGTAGGCTGCGTCATAATACCAGTCCTGCAAATGTGATTAGTACATCACGTAAAGGAAAAGAGAAAGTGGTTGAGCCCCTTGGTATGCCTGACATTTCTGCAGGGCATTCTCATGTTGATGGACAGTCTAGTGGCTTAGATATGAGCCTTGATGAGGAGCTTGGGATCCCAGCTATGAGAACACCTGGTGTAAAGAAGGCTATGGAAGCCATGAATGAAAAGCTGCGAAGATCAGGGAGAGTGAAGAACCCTGTGCAGAGATTTACATATGATGGTTATGTGGCACATCACTATGCATATATGGCAAAGGTTGTGCAGGTTGTAGAGCCCACATGCATTGATGAGGCTATTGGAAATGTGTGTTGGGAGAAAGCTATGGATGAGGAGATGGATGCACTATATGGAAATGAAACTTGGGATTTAGTGCAATTGCCTGAAGGCAAGAAAGCCATGGATGCAAGTGGGTGTACAAAGTTAAACATAATAGTGATGGAAGCATAAACAGGTACAAGGCTAGATTGGTAGCCAAAGGATATGCACAGACATATGGGATTGATTATGAGGAAACTTTCAGCCCAGTTGCCAAGATGGCAACGGTAAGAGTTGTGATAGCAGTGGCTGCGTCAAAGCAATGGTCTTTACATCAGATGGATGTAAAGAATGCATTCTTGCATGGGGATTTGCAAGAAGAGGTGTATATGTTGTAGCCACCTGGTTATGAGGATGTGGGTCACCCCGAGCATGTTTGCAGGTTGAAGAAAGCCTTGTATGGCTTAAAGCAAGCACCAAGAGCATGGTCTGACAAGATTTCTGAATATCTTGTCACTATTGGCTTTCATGTAGCCAATGCAGATTTCTCGTTGTATGTGAGACATGGTGATAGAGGAGTTGTGCTTGTTGTCATCTATGTAGATGACTTGATCATTACGGGGGACCATGATGCAGAGATCTTTGATGTAAAGATCTTGCTTAGACAGAAGTTCGAGATGAAGGATCTGGGGGAGCTCAGATATTTCTTGGGCATTGAGGTAATTAGGTCACCACATGGTATTGGATTACTGCAGAGACAGTATGGCTTGGACATGTTGTCCAAGTATGGTATGACAGGCTGTAAGCCTATTTCTGTGCCATTGGATCAGAATGGCAAGTTGAGTGCAGATTCAGGAGAGATCTTGGAGGATCCTACTATGTATAGGCGCATAGTAGGAAGTTTGATCTACATGACGATCACCAGACCAGATTTGAGCTATGCTGTTGGGTTGGTGAGTCAGTTTATGCAGGTTCCATGGAAACCGAATTTGGATGCAGAGAGACGCATACTGCGGTATGTGAGGTCTACTTTGCATTGTGGACTATTCTATGAGACTGGGACAGAGATATGTGTACATGGGTACACAGATACTGATTGGGCTGGTAGTATCTCAGATAGAAGATCTACCAGTGGATTCATGTTTTCTTTGGGGAGTGCTGCTGTGACTTGGAGCAGCAAGAAGTAGCCTACGGTTGCTCTATCAAGTACAGAGGCCGAGTACAGAGGAGCTGCTATGGCAGCATGTGAGGTAGCTTGGTTGAGAAAGCTACTTGCAGATTTGGGTCTATCAGTGGTGGATAGACAAGTTGTCATTTTCTGTGACAACATTAGCAGTATACAGTTGGCCAGGAACCCAGTCTTTCATGCTCGTACGAAGCACATAGAGGTCCACTACCACTTCGTCAGAGAGAAGGTCTTGGCAGGAGATCTTGACCTTGTTTATGTCAGCACAGAGGATCAGCAGGTAGCTGACATCTTCACCAAAGCATTGGGTACAGAGAAGCTCTACAGATTCAGGGCTTCGCTTGGTGTACATGAGATGGAGTTAAGCTCGAGGGGGAGTGTTGAGATATCGAGCTCGTCTAGTGAGGCGGTGGACACTGATGACCCGCCTGGGGGATAGGCCCCACACTTACACCACTGGCATGGTTGGTGAGATCATGGGAGATATGCGGCCAGTGGGATGACAGGTTGTGTGACAGCCATTCTAGAGACTGGCATAGTTATAGCGCCAGCTCATTTAGTCGAGTTCACATTATAGAGAACCCGTGTATGTATTGGTTGAGTACCTTTCATATTATGTGTACTCTTATCTTGTATATAGAGTGTTGAGTGAAGAAGAAGAAGATTTTCAGCCTCTCACCTTGTGTGTTCTCTATTAGGGTTTTGTGAGTGTGTGTGTGCTTGCAAGAGCTCAAGATCTCTTCCCCCCTGCATCTTTTCACAAGAAGTAGCGGTGAACTGGCACGTAAAGCAGCTACAGAGGTGGCTGGTAATGCTGAAGACAGGTGCAAAGGCCAGGTACCATAAAAGCTGGGTTGTTTCGTGTGTGGATGCCTTGTGAGAAAGGGACTGTAGACGTGAGAAGTGGCCCGTGGTGGTGAACGAGAGAGCAGGGGTGCTGGTCGTGACACAGAGAGAGAGAGCTACTGAAGTCGAGGGTTGCTGGTGGGGCGCCCTTTGAAGAGAGAGAAGTGGCCGGTTTTTGTGTGGGTGGCGACTGCAGGCAGAGAGTGCAGTGCAGAGACCGGGAGAGAGGCTTGGTTGTCAGACGTAAGGGTGAATTCCCTTGGCAGTAAATCCAAGCCTGAGTCTTGGTTTTTGGTGTAACTGCTGAGTTTGTTAGAGGTGTGATGATGATGGGATTGGATTTCCCAAAGTTGTATGGTGTGGATAGTGCTGTGTATGTTTTTTACAGGATAATCATTTGTTTATCGTGGTTTTGAGCCATCTTTCTGGTGTGGGTGGGTGGTGAACTGTGAAAAGTGTTCCAGCCGCCGCCGTTGCCGGTGGCTGGTGGTGCCCCCATTCGTGTTGGTGTTTTCCAAGGTTGGGAGGTGAAGGGCTATAGAGGCATGGTCTTTTTTTCTTGTTTTCACCTCACAACGTCACATCACATCTCATCTTATCACATCCACATCTATTTACATCACATCACATCCATATTCATATCCATTTACATCACATCACATCTTATCACATCCACATCCACATCTATTTACATCACATCACATCCATATCCACATTCATTTACATCACATCACATCCTTTCACATATCCTCACATCTCATTCTCATATCCACATCTATTTACATCGCCTCACATCCCATCCACATTCAGTTACATCACACCACCTCTTATCACATCATATTCTCATCTTATTCACATCGTATTCATATCATATTCACATCTATTCACATTTAGTAACATTTTCTTCTTTCGATACCGATAGGACTTTTTCTAAATTTCTGCCAATTGCTTGGCCTAGTTAAAGGCACTTTTTCTCGATGGATATTTTCATATTCTTTCTCAAATTTCTCAAGTGAATTATATTCAATATTCTTCTTTTGAGTAAAAGATTCATGGGATTTTTAAAAATCAATTCTACCCATATTTCCCAATGATGCTCAAAATTCCACTTTTGATAAATAGTCATAATTTGAATTGTGCTAAAAATTCTTCTTTTTCCCATTTAATTGCTTGGATCTCAAATATCATGGGAATTCCTCTTTTTACATTTAAATGATTGAATTCTAAATGTCATGGGAATTCCTCTTTTATCATAAAATAAATATATCTAAAATTTCTCTTTTCTTTAATAAAATATCAATTATCTCAATTTTACCAAGAATTCCACTTTTACCATTTAAATGATTGAATTCCAAATGTTATGGGAATTCCTCTTTTATAATTTAAATTTTCTCATACATAAATTAAATTTATCTAAAATTCCTCTTCAAATTTAAATAAAAATATAGAAAGTTTCTGTTTAAAAAAAGGAAGACCCTTTTCCTAGAATACTTCTCAGGAGTCCCACCTGTTTTAAGGATTTAGAACAATGAGTTCAGAAGTGAGAATCGGTGTTTTGGATACCAAGGTTTTGGTTTTCATTCGAGTACGGCCCAAAAGAAGTTCTTTATCTCTTGGGGAGTATAAGAAGTTATCCCCCAGATATTGTGACCTTATATCTGAATTCAATGAAAGTAGGTGACTTAGCCTACAAGTTTCTTTTATCTCCTCATCTCAAAATTCTTAATGCCTTCTATAGAAAAATGTGTCAAACACAAATCTTGGAAAGACGGTAAAACATCAGTGACAAGTTACCGTTGGCTTCTAGGTTACGCTAGCTCCTTCCTTTATATAAGTCGTAACTTTTACTTGTCGCTCACAGTAATCTTACTCCCATCAATCTCCTTTCTTTCTTAATCTCCTTCATGGCTTGGCAACAGGAATTAGTTTTATCCCTGATGATTTCTCACCTTCAAGACGCAAGAGAGTCTGTGAAGAAAGACTTTATAGAACAGTATGAGCGCTCACTTTTTCCTCACCTAGGAACTTCTGTAGCTCAGACCAAATGGCGGACCTATCAAAACATAACTAGGGTAACACCCTGGGGTCAGCAGCACTTTCGTAACAATGTCCGCTTGGCCATGGTTATTGAAGCTTTGGGTTTGGGTCCCCAATACTACTGCGTCATGAGATCAAGGCATCTTGGGTTTTCTGAGCGGGTCTTCTTACTGGCGTGTTTTCTTCCTCATGAGAAGATATGCCTTTATCCCGTTTTTGGCTTGCCCCTCAGAGGTCCTTTTGTTAGATCACCTCATACCACTGAGATAGGTGCGACAATAACCAGCAGAATCATTCCCATAGATGAGTTACCCTATACTTGTGCAGCTTGTGAGTGCTGCTTTTGTGACCATATGATGGACGGGCTTATGGAAGTGTGAAGAGTTCTTCTATCTTTACTGTATAAGTTCCGAGAATGAATAAAGTTTAAATCTTGTTCTTATCTTGCTTTCTTTAAGACTTTTCTTGGTGGTTAATCTTGATTAAAAATTTTCTCTAAGTCTCATATTCGTGCATCTTGCGAAATTATCCCAGTTTGCGAGATGAGGACATCTCGCATTTTTTAAGTGGGGTAGAATATAAGATTCCTCCCCCAATCCCTTTTTGATGTCTAGTATCTTCCCCTGTAATCAATCCCTCTTCAGAAATATAAAGACCTTGTTTCTAACTGTTTTAGCCTAGAGAGAGAAAATTATTCTAGAGAGAGAATATTCAGATTATGAATATTTTTGGATAGAAAAATAACTCATCTTATTAAAATAAGTTTCCCTAAAACAGAAATTCAAAAAGAATTTTCCAATGTGCAATTGGAATTAATTGGAAATAGGTATAAAGAACCTTAGTCTAAGGGTCTAGATTTTCAAAAAAAAATTTGGATTATGGTCCAATTAAGGTTCCTATGGGCCAATAGCATCAATCCATGTGTAGGGAGGAGATAAATCCAAATTGTAAAAGAAGATACCCAAAAATGAGTAAATGCTCACATAAGATGAAGAGTTGAAAATGTACAAGGTTTATTAGTAAAAAACTATGAGCAATATTAAAAATATGAGATATTTTGGGTATCCAAAAATGAGTAAATGCTCACATAAGATGAAGAGTTGAAAATGTACAAGGTTTATTAGTAAAAAAACTATGAACAATAAAATTTTGACACATATGTAAGGAAGGAGAGTTCTTTAAAGAAGGTGCATATTTCACATAAGATGAAGAGTTGAAAAATGTACAAGGTTTATTAGAAAAAAACTATGAGCAATAAAATTTTGACACATATGTAAGGAAGGGGAGTTCTTTAAAGAAGGTGCATATTTCACATAAGATGAAGAGTTGAAAATGTACAAGGTTTATTAGAAAAAAACTATGAGCAATAAAATTTTGACACATGTAAGGAAGGGGAGTTCTTTAAAGAAGGTGCATATTTCACATAAGATGAAGAGTTGAAAATATACAAGGTTTATTAGTAAAAAACTATGAGCAATAAAATTTTGACACATATGTAAGGAAGGGGAGTTCTTTAAAGAAGGTGCATATTTCACATAAGATGAACAGTTGAAAATGTACAAGGTTTATTAGTAAAAAAACTATGAGCAATAGAATTTTGACACATATGTAAAGAAGGAGAGTTCTTTAAAGGAGGTGCATATTTCACATGCTTGAATGAGTTTTAAACTCAAAAATAATGTGATATTTTTATCTCTCATATCTCTTGAACTAAACCAAATCAAAATGGAACCAAATCGAATCAAAAAGTAACCAAACTAGGTCCAAATCTAGTCCAAATTCAACCAAACTGACTTGGAAAATTCTAGAATCAGTTTGTTTGGTTAAGAGCTCAATTTTTCCTATAAATAGAAGCCTTCCCTTGTTGAAAAATATAGTGTCTTATGCATTGTTACTCTACTCTACCTAAGCCAAGAACTGTGAATTCTTTAATAATTCACTAGTTTTTGATACTTCTCTCTTTCTTCAATCCCCATTGGTGGCTCCATCAACATACTAAACCAATTGATTGGTTGGGGGTCTCTACCGTGAACAAAGAATCAAGCAAATCATAAGATAATTATAGTGAATTTTGATCTTTTCTATAATTTCTCAATGATTCTCTCTTCTCAACCCCTCTCAAGCTTGAGAAGCTTAATTGGTATGGTTTTTGAAATGCTATTGAAGTTAATTAATTAATGATAGTAAAGAATTACATAAAATTCTATTTATATTTTAATTCTAATGGTTTTTCTCTCTCTCACTTAAGAAATGATCATACTCATGACGCTTTTTCAATCCAAATGAAGCTTTTCATAAGGCTTTTCCTTAATCCAAGATTAAGCTATGCTTGAGGCCAAATTAATGGCTTTTTCTATGCTTTTAGTCTATGTATATTGATGATTCAATCCATTATGGATTGATGATCCAATTAGAGACCATTCTAATTATTTCCTTAATGATAAGCCTTATCCCTTAGAAAAAATTGAGATTTATCAGTCATAGTAGCGGAGCTATGGCAAAATTTTTATAGAAATTACGCATAAAATAATTTCATTCAAAGCATAAAAAGAGGACTTCCTACCATATTCTAGGAACTATCATCCTAGATTAATTAAAAGAATTTTATTATGCATGGAGATGTGGATGTATGCATGTAGATGTAGATGTATGGATGTGAGTGTGAATGTGGAGGTGGATGTATGCATGAAGATGTGGATGTATGCATGTAGAAGTAGATGTATAGATGAGGATGTAAATAGAGATGTGGATGGATGCATGTAGATGTAGATGTATAGATGTAGATGTGAATGGAGATGTGGATGTATGCATGTAGATGTAGACGTATAGATGTAGATGTGGATGTGGAGGTGGATGGATGCATGTAGCTGTAGATGTATAGATGTAGATGTGAATGGAGATGTGGATGTATGCATGTAGATGTAGATGTATAAATGTAGATGTGAATGGAGATGTGGATGTATGCATGTAGATGTAGATGTATAGATGTAGATGTGGATGTGGAGGTGGATGTAGGCATGTAGATGTAGATGTGGATGTAGATGTGGAGGTGGATGTATGCATGTAGAGGTAGATGTATAGATGTGGATGTGAATGTGGAGGTGGATGTATGCATGTAGATGTAGATGTATGGAGGTGAATGTGAATGTGGATGTGGATGTATGCATAGAGATGTGGATGTATGCATGTAGATGTGAATGTATGCATATAGATGTGGATGTATGGATGTGAATGTGCATGTAGATGCGGATGTATGGATGTGGATGCATGAATGTGCATGTAGATGTGGATGTGAAAATAGATGTATGGATGTATGGATGTAGATATGGATGTATGGATGTGAATATATGATATGTGATGTGAAGGAATCTGAAGTGATGAGATGGAAAATGATGTGATGGGATGAGTATACATATAAATGGAATATGGAATAAGTAATGTAGATTGATGAGGGATAATGTGGAAAAATGAAAGTTAAAATAGAAATTGTATTGTAAACTGTTTGTAAATGCTGTTTGTAAATGACTGTTTTATGTCAAGAATGCTGGGGGAGCATTTTGACCATCTTATGATTAAGGTCATGGAGACCTAACTGATAAAGTTGCAACTGCTGACGGAGAGTCAATGAAGGACGTCTCGCGTAGCAAGGTCGACCGAGGTCTTGACCAGTCTCGGTGCGATTAAAATGGTGAGCTTCCGGTACGGTGGATGAGGGGCCAAGGAAGCGGCCTATGAGTGAAGCGCTAGGTCACCTGCGAAGGATCCTAGAGGGTGCTAACCATACGGTGCTCGGGCTCTGGGTCGCCTAGGATACCCACGCGTGCGTGGAGGAAGATATTGGAACAAGAGTAGGAGTTGTTTTCTGAAATCGGGCATGGATCTGGTTGATTGACCTTGCTGGTCTTCAATGGATGAGTCCATGGCTCTTTATATGGATCTGTTGGTTGATCTTGCTGATCTTCAACGAGAGTCCGTCTTGATAAGAGACTATATTGCCGAGTATTATGGGCTAGGGATTAGGAAACGGCCCCTGTGTGGATAGGTGGTGAGCGTTCTAGTTGCCAATGATGCCATAGATACTCTGATGAAGGAATGATGGGAAATTTAAGAATCAACTGGATAAATTGGAAGATTGTGATCAGTGATACTATGGTTTTATTAAAGGATTGTTTTAAACTGGTTGAATCTGTGAAAAGACAATTTCATATTGGGTGTGTGAGTGGTGTGACTAGTTTTATTTTTGCATGAACATCCGGCTAGGGGGCCTTGGAACTCTTTTCCTTGGTACCCGGGACAAAACCTAACCAAATTCTTAATTGGATCCCATCACTACAGTGGTTGGGCGATTGGCTAACCCATGGGACTGGATGGGGTAGGCTGGACTGATGGATCCGTAAATCGAGACTCAAACTTTTATTTTTACGATAGATAAAATAAATCCCGGACAGTAACTGTTCTATGGATAGGAATCAAAGGCTGTGCCTCTTGAATGGGGAAAAAAGCGTTGATCCAAATGATCCAAGTGTAAGTTTCTCCCTTGATCTGACCAAGTATCTTATTGATGTAATTGGATTAGCTCAATCAGAAATGATCTTGACTACGTTAGAGTAAAAAGTTACCCTGGTGGAATCGCCCGTGCTTTCCGGTAAAGGAAGTTTTTCCGGGTTCGGTTTTGGAACAAACGACGGATTAGTCTCTTATCCAGATATCCGTGGGTGAGGCCCCGAATGTGGGACCCCTGTCCCGCGCAAGAAGTGCTACTTCCGCTGCTAGTATCCCGAATCTGTTGCTCGGTGGGAACAGGGATCTTACAAATCTGCACATAGAGCACCACACCAATTCCCTACGGGAGTAAAGATGGGTATACCCATGTCCAGATGTTTCTCTTCCCTCCTTTATTTTTAACTTCTCTAGTATTGCATTACTGAGCTCGTCGTCCACAGTCATGTTTTTGACTTGCTTGCTCTGAGTTCCAATCCCTTGGTGACTCGAGACACATGAAGTTGTTGTTGCCAAAGATATTCTGACATCTTCCAATTGTGGAAATTCCAACATATTATCTTCATATTCAATTGCCAGTTTTTGCAACATAAATCTAGAGTAGCTGGTTGGGCTAATACCAAATAATCCTGCATCTTTGGTCTCTAACTCCTCTCTGGAAGCAAAGAAATAATTGATCAGTTAGCCTTTCTCGTAGTTTGCACCTTGAATTTAAGTGCTTTAGTCAAAACACATAGTCTTTCATCGACTCCATTTCCTTTTGTTTGATATTGTGCAACTGTGGTGGCGGCACAGGACTCCATCTATCGCCACTTCTGGCAATGCTGGGCACAAACACATTCTTGAGTCGTGTTGTGAAGTTAACCTTATCTCGGGTTTGAGGGTTCAGTGCTTTCCCTTCTAGGGTCAGTGAGAAAGCATGAATCATTGTTACATCACTGGCTGGCTCGCAGGTTTTGCATGTGGATTCAAAAATCTCTAGAGTAGTGCCTAGTTCCCTGACCATTGCGTGGTCCATTTTTGCCAGCCATATTCAATAGATCCGTCCTTGTGGCTGCATTAAGATCGAGGGTTGGATCCACCCTTGGTCTTTGAGGAATTTCTCCCCCCTACCTAGACCTCGTCCTCTTCCTATGTTGGCTCTTCTAGGCATCTCTGGTCTGTGGGACGGTCCTGCCACCACTGCACTTTGAAATAGCTCATCATTAGTCACCTCTATACACCTTTTCAGAATTAAGAGCTCCATGTCTTGTAGGAATGTAGGATGATTGATCATTTACTTGATGTTCTTTTTGGTGTATAGGCGGTCTTTCACTTCGCCCGCCGCCGCTCTTGCTAGGTTATCCTCTTCTTCTAGGGGGCTACAAACCCTTCATCCTCTCTGGGCTCTTCATTTATGGGTAGTGAGAGTTGTGATAGCAGTGGCTGAGTCAAAGCAATGGTCTTTTTATCAAATGGATGTAAAGAATGCATTCTTGCATGGGGATTTGTAGGAAGAGGTGTATATATTGCAGCCACCTGGTTATGAGGATGTGAGTCACCCCGAGCATGTTTGCAGGTTGAAGAAAGCCTTGTATGGCTTAAAACAAGCACCAAGAGCATGGTCGGACAAGATTTTTGAATATCTTGTCACTATTGGCTTTCATGTAGCCAATGCAGATTTCTTGCTATATGTGAGACATAGTGATAGAGGGGTTGTGCTTGTTGTCATCTATGTAGATGACTTGATCATTACGGGGGACCATGATGCAGAGATCTTTGATGTAAAGATCTTGCTTAGACAGAAGTTCGAGATGAAGGATCTGGGGGAGCTCAGATATTTCTTGGGCATTGAGGTAATTAGGTCACCACATGGTATTGGATTACTGCAGAGACAGTATGGCTTGGACATGTTGTCCAAGTATGGTATGATAGGCTGTAAGCCTATTTCTGTGCCATTGGATCAGAATGGCAAGTTGAGTGCAGATTCAGGAGAGATCTTGGAGGATCCTACTATGTGTAGGCGCATAGTAGGAAGCTTGATCTACATGACGATCACCAGGCCAGATTTGAGCTATGCTGTTGGATTGGTGAGTCAGTTTATGCAAGTTCCTCGGAAGCCGCATTTGGATGCATTGAGACACATACTGAGGTATGTGAGGTCTACTTTGCATTATGGAGTGTTTTATGAAACTGGGACAGAGATATGTGTACATGGATACACAGATGCTGATTGTGGGTTGGTAGTATCTCAGATAGAATATCTACTAGTGTCTTCATGTTTTCTTTGGGGAGTGCTGCTGTGACTAGGAGCAGCAACAAGAAGCAGCCTCTAGGGTTGCTCTATCTAGTACAGAGGCCGAGTACAGAGGTGCTACTATGGCAGCATGTGAGGTAGCTTGGTTGAGAAAGCTACTTGTTGCAGATTTGGGTCTATCAGTGGATAGACAAGTTGTCATTTTCTATGACAACATTAGCATATATAGTTGGCCAGGAACCTAGTTTTTCATGCTCGCACGAAGCATATAGATGTCCACTACCATTTTGTCAGAGAGAAGGTTTTGGCAAGAGACATTGACCTTGTTTATGTCAACACACAGGATCAGGTTGCTGACATCTTCACCAAATCATTGGGTACAGAGAAGCTCCGCAGATTCAGGGCTTTGCTTGGTGTACATGAGATGGATTTGAGCTCGAGGGGGAGACTGTGTTGAGATATCGAGCTTATCTAGTGAGGCAGTGGACACTAATGACCCGCCTAGGGGATAGGCCCCACACTTACACCACTGGCATGGTTGGTGAGATCATGGGTGATATGCAGCCAGTGGGATGACAGGCTGTGTGACAGCCATTCTAGAGACTGGCATAGTTATAGCGCCAGCTCATTTAGTTGGGTTCACACTATAGAGAACCCTAGTATGTATTTGGTTGAGTACCTTTTCATATGTGAGTACTCTTATCTTTGTATATGGTGTGTTGAGTGTTGAGTGAAGGAGAAGAAGATTTTCAGCCTCTCACCTTGTGTGTTCTCTTTTAGGGTTTTGTGAGTGTGTGTGTGCTTGCAAGAGCTCAAGCTCTCTTCTCCCCTGCATCTTTTCATACGGCACAAGAGATAGCCAAATTTAATGGGGAGCAGTTTTACACATGGCAGACAAAAACCATGTATCTGCTCATGAGGCAAAATCTGTGGGGGCTAGTTGAGGGAAGAGATGAATGCCAGAGGTAAGAGGGAAAAATGAGTGGAAGAGCAAGAATGAGAAAGCATTAGGACTTATCGCACTCAGTTTAAATGATAAAATCATTCATCACATCACAGGGATATAATGGGCAAAAGATGCATGGGATGAACTCAATAAATTATTTGGCACTCAAGCAAAAAATTCAAAGATAAATCTGTTAATGCAATTCTACAAATTGGATATAAAGGAAAGTGAACCTTTAATCACACACTTGAACAAATTCAAAGATAAATCTGTTAATGCAATTCTACAAATTGGATATAAAGGAAAGTGAACCTTTAATCACACACTTGAACAAATATAAAAGCATTAAGCAACAACTAGCAGCCATTGGCAAAAAGGTAGAAGATGATGAGGCACTAGCAGTGCTTCTGTGAAGAGTGTGGACAAAGGTGAATATGAAAACATTATAGCAACATTAAAGAATGTACCTGAACTGAAGCTACACGAGATAGAAGGAGCTCCAATAGAACAAGAGACCAGAGTCAAAGAGAAGAAATGGCTGGACTCAACGACTGCAGAGAAGAAAAAGCATTCTTCACCCTAGGAGGATTCTCTCGAGGACGAGGACGAGGACGAGGAAGAGGCAGAGTAGGAGGAAGGACCTTCACTTACCACAACTGTGAAAAGCCAAGACACATGGCAAGAGACTGCTACAGCAAACCCAGTGGGGAGAAGGAACGACATCGGCAAACTTCATGGAGGCTCCTAAGGAAGTGGAGTCAGATCATCTTTTTTGAGGGAGAGAGAGAGAGAGAGAGAGAGAGAGAGAGAGAGAGAGAGAGAGAGAGAGAGAGAGAGAGAGAGAGAGTCTTTTTTGAGGGAGAGAGAGAGAGAGAGAGAGAGAGAGAGAGAGAGAGAGAGAGAGAGAGAGAGAGAGAGAGAGAGAAACCCCACAACCCAATGTAACCTACCCCAACAGAGCAAAACCACCTCTGAGCCACCGATGATGTAGGCCATGTGGTAGATGTATGTGTGAGCACTTTAGTCAAGGTCACGGGTACTTGTAGTAGCCTTGGACACATAGAGAGAGAGAGAGTGTCAAGGACTATGAGTTTAGGGGCTTGAGGCACTAGTCGCATACTATCAAGTAAGAGGAAAACTTGGTATAGGGTCTATGTGTGCTAGGAGTATTCACTTGAGGGGAGGTGTTAAAAGATACAAGTGAATAGGGTGTGTGTAGGAACAAGCCCTTAGCAAGAGGCTGTAAAAGAGAATCTCTAAATGTGAGAGAAGCTGTGAAAAGGTGAGAAGTATCTACTGGGAGAGAATAAAGGGTAGCATGAGGATGTTTAGGAGGTGTGGAGATATTCTGGGAAGAGGTGGAGAGAGGTGGAGAGAATCAAGCAAAAGAGGTGGAGTGAATCTGAAAGAAAGTAACAGGGGTGGGTTAGTCCCTCACCAAGGGAGTGGCTCATGAAGGAGTCACCACTTAGCATCTCACGGGAGAAGCTCACCATTGATTCTTGGAATAGATAACATTATCATGAATGAGCCATAATCCCATTTACATTGGTATTTATACTCCACCCAAGAGTTCACACCTACTTACTAGTTGTCCATGGCCTTGGGCCCATAATGCTTTCTTACAAACCATCCCTTCCCCAATGGTTTCGTCCTCGAAACCTCAAATGAATACCCCAAATTCGGAGAAGAATGTTCCATTTGGCTGAATTTACACCAACCCATATTGCTCTATCAATGCTTCATATCCCTCCAATGCTGAAATAGGTTGCCATGAAGCTTCTTCCTTAGGTAAACCCTTCCATTGAACAAGATACTCCACCAAGGTACGAGTGCGAAGTACCTTTTTCCTTGTACCCAAGATAGCTTCTGGAATGTATTCAATCATTCCCTCTTCATTCATTGGAGGTAACTCATCAACCATTTGATCGATCATACCCACATATCCTTTCAAGTGAGAGACATGAAACACATCATGAATCTTTGTTGTAGATGGAAGTAAGAGTTGATATGCAACCTCCCCAACTCTTCGTATCACTTGATAAGGACCATAATAGCGATGAGCTAGTTTGGTGTTTGTGCTTCCCTTCAAAGACGCATATCTTGACTTTGGTATTCTCAAAAGAACCCAATCTCCCAGTTTGAATTCCAATGGTCTTCGATGAACATTGGCATATTGTCTCATTTTCTCTTGTGCAACCTTCAAATTACTTTTGCATTGTTGCAACAAAGCTTGCATCCTTTCAGCTTCCTCCTTGGCATTATGGTTAGAAGTCCCATATGTACCCACCAACATAGGCAAATTGACCTTGTAACCATATAAAGCCTCAAAGGGTGACATGCCAATGCTCACATGATATGTTGAGTTGTAAGCAAACTCAGCCAAAGGTAACCAATCATCCCATGTGCTTTGAGTATCATGACAATAGTGGCGTAGATATGTTTCCACCCATTTGTTTACTCTTTCTGTTTGACCATCGGTTTCGGGATGATAGGCGGTGCTTGGAGTAAGCTTGGTTCCCATATATTCAAACAATGTTCTCCAAAAAGTGCTCATGAATTTGACATCGCGATCACTCACAATTTGTGACGGCATACCATGCAACTTGAAAACCCCATCAACAAATTGCTTGGCAACATTTTGGGCTGAATATGTGACCTTGGAAGGAATGAAATGGGCCACTTTGGTCAATCTATCCACCACAACATACAAGCTGTCCCACCCTTTCTTTGTGCGCGGAAGGTTAGTAATGAAATCCATTGATATATGACTCCATTTGCCTTCGGGAATGGGCAATGGCTGAAGCAAACCTCCCGGTTTATGTGTAGGATCCTTGTTCAATTGACATGACCGGCACCCACTTACATAAGCATGAATGCTCTTCCACATCCCCTTCCAAAAGAAACTTTTCCTTATTGCATCAAAGGTTTTGTAGACACCCAAATGACCAGCCATAGGAGTACAATGCATCTCTTCCATGATCTTCTTGATAAATGATGAAGTAGGAACCAAGTAGACTTTTCCTTTGTAGTAGAGGAGACCATTTTTCAGCTCATAATGGGGTAACTCTTCACATACATCTTGTTGTAATTTCTGCACTATTTGTGAGGTTTCTTCATCAAACAAGTACTCTTCTTGTATCTCCATGATCCAATCTTTATGCACCTCAGAAATAGCATACAATGAGCAGGCCCACATACGAGACAAGGAATCGGCAACCACATTTTCTTTGCCCTTTGTGTATGTGATTTCAAAATCATAGTTTTGTAGTGTTGCTACCCACCTTCTTTGCTTAGGAGACAAATTGGGTTGTGTGAGGAAATACTTCAGCACCCTATGATCACTTCTCACATAAAAATGACTCCCATATAAGTAATGGTGCCATTTCTTGATAGCATGGAGTATAGCAATCATCTCTTGCTCATACACATGGAGTTCTCTTTCTTTGTCATTCAGCTTTCTACTTTCATAAGCAATGACTCCATGGTCTTGGTAAAGTACCGCACCAATCCCTCTTCCACTTGCATCCGCCCTTATTGTGAAAGGTTTGGTGAAGTCTGGACATACCAAAATAGGTGCTGATGTGAGCATCTTCTTCATATCTTCAAAGCTTTTGTTGGCAATGGCATCCCAAAAGAAGGTTTCCTTCTTCAATTTATCCGTCATTGGGGCTGCAATTTCTGCATAGTGGGCAATAAAGCGCCTATAGAATGAAGATAACCCCAAAAATCCCCTCAATTGAGTAGTGTTTGAAGGAACCGGCCAATTCCTAATACATTCCACTTTCTTTGGATCCACACAAATGCCATCCTTGCTCACAATGTGACCCAAATATTCCACCTCATGTGCCATGAAGGTACATTTTGTCTCCTTAACATACAACTTGTTTTGCCTCAAGACCTCCAAAACCTCTTTCACGTGCTTCAAATGCACTTCCTCATCTTTGCTATAGATAAGTATGTCGTCGAAAAAGACCAATACAAACTTGTAGAGGAAAGGTTGAAGCACTTTGTTCATCAATGCTTGAAAAGTTGCCGGTGCATTGCATAATCCAAACGGCATAACCATGAATCGGTAAAGACCCCTTTCTGTACGAAATGCTGTTTTGAACTCATCACCACTTTTCATCCTTATTTGATGGTATCCGGAACGCAAATCAATTTTTGAAAAGCATGTGGCACCCTTCAACTCATCCAAAAGATCATCCACCCTTGGTATTGGAAATCGATTTTTGATGGTGATCTTATTCAAATCACGGTAATCAATGCACATGCGAAAAGTACCATCCTTTTTCTTCACAAGTAGCACCGGAGAAGCAAAAGGAGATTGACTTGGTTCAACCCATCCCATGTCAATGAGTTCTTTTACTTGCTTTGCCACCTCTTCCTTTTCAACCTTTGACAAACGATAGGGAGGCTTGTTGATTGGTTTGGCATTTGGTTCCAAATCAATAGCATGATCAACACTCCTCTTTGGCGGCATTGATTTTGGCATGGTAAACACATCTTCATAATCCTTGAGTAGCTTAACCATGTCCACATGTTCGATGCAATCCTTTTTGCTATTATCTTCCTCTTTGCAAAGCTGTAGTACATAAACATAGCCCTCTTTCTTGAACTCTTTCTTCATTTGAGTAGCATTGATCATGAAGAGCTTGGACCCTTGCATTCCATTCAATGTAATAACCCTTCCATGATGCACAAAACTCATGAAACTTTTCTGTAAGTTCATGGTAAAAGAGTTCAAAGTGGACATCCAATCACATCCAAGTACTATGTCAATTGGTCCCAACTCAATCACCAAAAGATCAACTTTGCAAGAGTAGTTCTTGGACAACTCCAATTCTGTACTTTGACACTTCATATTGCAACTCATTGAATCACCATTGGCCACTTGCACCATGTGCTTGTTTGGTAAAGAAGTTGGTTGCATTTTGAGAGTGTTCAAAGACCTTTTATTGACAAAACTATGCGTGCTTCCAGTATCAATGAGTGCATATGCTGTTCTCCCATTCACCTTGATCTTCAATCTCAATGTGTTGGCACCCTTACTTCCCGCATAAGCATCATGAGAGATTGTACACAAGGTAGTATGTGCACTATTGTCTTCATCCCACACGCATAGAGGCATCCCATCATCCATTTTGTCATGAGCAAACTTTAGTTTCCCACCCGGATCAAAAGGAAACTCGGGATTTTCTTCATCAAAACCATCATCATGAGAACCTCCACCCTCATGAGGATCTCCCCATCCTAAGGTATCATTGCATTCAAGGAATTCCTCCTCCTCATGATTAGCATTGTCCTCAGTGATAATGTAGCTTATGGACATATCCTTGGATTTGCATACTTTGAAGTGATCCTTGTTCCATTTTTCTCCACATTTGAAACATAGACCTTTGAGCCTCATTTCATGCAAACGGTCCTCCTTGATAACCTTGCTTTTTGAACCCCCATTTGCTGGCTTGGACTCATTGTATGTAGCTTTGTTGGACATAAATGGTGGTTTAAATGGAAGTATATTAGACCCTCTACCATACACGGTAGGAAACCTTGGAAGGTTAGGCCTTGCATTTGCATTTGCATGAGAACTCAAATCCGTTCTTGTAACCACTTCTCCCTTGGTGTTGCCTTTGTTAGCCCACTTTGACATATATTTTTCCTCATGAATTTCTGCAAGCATCATTGCTTTCTTCAAAGTTGCGGGCTCTTGAGCTTTGACATCACCACCAATAGGAGTCTTCAAACCCCTTATATACTTGACGACTAGATAATGCTCATCAAAATCATCCAAGTATAATAGAAGTTTTAGAAACTTTTGAGAATAGGCCTTCACCGTTGTGACTTGTTCAATCTTGTCCCATTCTACAATGTGGTTATCCCTTTGCATTCGAGAAGTAAACTCCTCTGCCATGTCATTCTTGAATGCTTCCCAAGTAGAAATAACATAACCATGTGATTGCTTCCTTCTCCACCAAGTATGAGCAAAGCCTTCCAAATGCAATGAAGCAAAGTAAACCTTTGACATTTCACTTCTCGGGCTGATCTCGAAGTAGAGGTCCATTTTGTTTGCCCATTCTTCAAAGTCTTCGATAGAGTTTGACTCTCCCTTGAACTTTGTGAATGTGATTTTGTCCTTCACGGTCTTATCCATGTCATTCTGCATTCTTGGCCCTCTTTGCCGTGTTCTAGGATCATCAAATCCTCTTCCTTCACCCAAGTGTCTTTGCATTTGCTCATCTTCCCAATCCCAATCACATGCATCCTTTAGCCCTCTGTGCTCATAACTTCTTTTGGCATCCTGCATAAAGGACGTAGCTTTTGGAACATTGGCATTTGACTTCTCATGATAAGCATCACCCATAGGCCTTTTTCCTTTATCCACTTGAGACGAGTGTGACATCATCTGTCTCCCATGGTTTACCTCATGCATAGGCGGCAATCTTTCATGTCGGAACTCATGGTGTGCACTATCCATTACATTGTCATCCACTTCTTGATTAGACTTGGAAGAATCCAACCCACTGATAGCATTACCCAAGTCTCTAAATCCCGTCTGCATCATATCACCAAGATAGTGTTGGCGCTTGTCAAAGCGTTCCATGAGTTGCTCACCAAACTGTTGTTGCCGACTAGCTAGGTTACCTTCAACCCGTTGGAACATACTCTCCATGGCTTTAAGCATCATGTCCATCGTGATCGGAGTAGTCCCCACCATGGGTTGAGAAGTCTCCAATGGCTGTGAATCACTAGTGGCATTTGAAGTCGAATCCTCCCCAACTCTTGTAGAAGATCCACTAGCCATTAATGGTTCGGGTTGCTTAGCATCTTGCTCACTCCGAACTCCTTTGTTTTGTCCCCCTCTAGTCATTTCCATGCATGAAATTTGGTCCCACTTGCAAACTAGCTCACTGTTTTGCTCCAAAATGTGACCAAATCACCAAATATGCCAAAACTCTTTGGAGACAAGTCCGATTTTGCTTCTCTTTAGCTCGATAGATCCGTAATGATAAGATCTTGGAGCTGAATGCCTGGGGCAAGAAAAATCTGGTGTGCAAGTACTCTCTGTTTTAGGGTTTGCGATAGAGGCCCAACTTTTAGTTCACTATCCAAACGATATCAGATTTTGATGATCTTTATATCGTTGGAAAGCTCTCGATGAGACTAATAAGGATCCCCAAAAACAGATTTGAAAAAGTCAACTGCCTTTGACCAGTCAACTATCCCGGCTGAAAGTCAAACTTTGACTTTGACCGCTCCAAACTTCTCCGATTTCAGAGATCTTCGGCTTGTTAGAAAGGTCTTGATGTGTAGATTAAGAATCATCAAGGACAGATTTGGAATAATCTTTGTAAACCCTAAAATTTAGGGTTCTGCCCTGACTGCAACTAGGCAAGTTTTTGCAAAAATTTTGCCATAACTTCCCCGCTTTTGCTTGCAAATCTCAATCTACCCATGCATTTGTATCATCATTAACCACTTGACCATTGCAAGGTATCAATCCACAAAGCATTTTGACCATTGCAAGGCATCAACCACAAAGCATTTTTGCATGCAAATCCATATGGCATCACCCCTTTGTCATGATGCAACTTGAGTCGATGTAGAGGTTTGTTGCTTTGCTTTGCTTTGCTTTGGCTCAAGTATGGCTTTGATGTCGATGAAGCGCGTTGATGCTTGCCGATCTCCCGGCCAAGCACTTCTCACCCCTTCACCAAGTTTTCCTCCAAGGTGAAGGTTGAGGCCATGTCTTCACCACCAATGTACCTAATCCTCCACCATACCGCTTTTCCAAGGCAATCACGGCATGGTAGATTCATGACATGCTCCCCTTGGCCTCTCCAACCCACGCCAAGGTACCCTCACACATTGCTAGATTCACTAGGAAATGAAAGTGAATGCAATGGTGAGTGTATGTGATTGGAATTCACAAATGGGATGTGGGTAAGATCACTTACATGTGTAAGCATGACTCATGCTTTTATCATTTTACAAATCATAATGGCATCATGACCATGCCCTTTCATAGCTCCATTACAATCCCATCATCAACAACATCCAACAACACATCCAACAACATCCAAGTGTCACAAAGCGGTGATCTCGGGTCGCGTTCTGGGCACGAGTTCCCGCTCGGGACTAGAAAATCCAGTACAAAAGTGAAAACAGAAAGCACTTGCTGAATGCTGCACCTCAAGACCTATAGCTCGTCTCGAAGAGGACGACGAGCCGGTCGTTTTGAGTACTAGAACTCTAAAAACGGAGTTCGTATGAGAGAGTTATGACCAAAAACGTGCAACCGGCAATGGAAAACGGTCACCAAAAAGCAGACTTCCAACCCAAAACATTTTATTCAATCCCCCAAATGTGCCCAAAGCTATGCTCACTTATGCCAATATGCAAGGCATAGCATTGAATGGCTATGTGTAGCATTCAAGCATTCATAATGCATAAAGAGCAGCATGAATGGCCATGATTAAAGTCCAATTTCTGAAAATGGGAGTTTTATGTGTAATAAAACCCTAATTCACTCCATAGCTTGAAAGAATGCTTCAAAATTGTAAGGAAGTGATGGAGCAACTCACCAATGTCACCCGGGAAGCCTTAATGCTTGAATTTGTTGAAGGAGATGAAGATTAGGGTCACTTTGGTGAAAAACGTGGGCAGCTTTGGTAGTGATTTTCAGCCACATTGGGAGCCCCATTGCTCATGGAAAATAGGTGAAATACTTCATAAAACATTGCTAGATACATGAGAGACTCAATGCCCTTTGCTCATGTTGAGATTCCATGGCTAGGGTTTGCAAGAAAGCTCCCAAACAAAAAACGTTTTTGATTAACAACTGCTAATCAAGATTAGAAATTTTCCCCAATTTGGTCCACTCATTCTAAAAAAAATAGGTCCATGTGCTCAGATTTGAACCACAAACTCTACCTTAGCCATATCCCCTTCCCCCATGAATCAAATGAAGCAGAAATCTCACGAAATGAGAAGAAGAAAAGAAAATTAAAAATCATGGATCAAAAGCCATGCTCTGATACCAATGAAAGAAAGTAACAGGGGTGGGTTAGTCCCTCACCAAGGGAGTGGCTCATGAAGGAGTCACCACTTAGCATCTCACGGGAGAAGCTCACCATTGATTCTTGGAATAGATAACATTATCATGAATGAGCCATAATCCCATTTACATTGGTATTTATACTCCACCCAAGAGTTCACACCTACTTACTAGTTGTCCATGGCCTTGGGCCCATAATGCTTTCTTACAGAATCAAGGAGAGATATTCTGGGAAGAGGTGGAGAGAATCAAACAAAAGAGGTGGAGTGAATCAAGGAGAGATCAGTGGGATTAGATGCTTAGATGTAAACTCTATAAATTGAGGCATTGGCCTAATGAGAATTTGTTGGTTTTTGATTATCCATGCTTACATTAAGCTATTAGTTAATTGCTCACTAATCATGTCTTATAGTTATCATCATAAGGTGTAAGAACCTCCCCTTCTGTTCTTGTAATTATTCCCCTCTCTGAAATAAAAGAAAGAACTTGTTTAATCCTGTTTTGGCCTAGAGAGAGAAAATGTCTAGAGAGAAGTAATCCAAAATTGAGATATCTTTCGATATAAAAATCCTCCAAGTGTCCGAAATGGTTTCCCCTAAAACAGAAGTTCAAAATAAATTCTCCAAAGTGCATTAGAAATCAATTAAAAACTATTTAAAAGACCTTAGCCTAAGGGTCAAGATTTTATGAAAATTTTGGATTATGGTCCAATTACGGTTCCTATGGACCAATAAGATTAATCCAAGTGTTGAGATGAGATAAATAATGAATAAAAGAAAATACCCAAAAATGAGTAAATACTCACATAAGATGAAGAGTTGATTGAGTACAAGGTTTATTACTTAAGAATTATGAGATATTACTAAAAAAAATGAGATATTCTGGAGGAATGATGAAATTTTGACACCTTGGTAAGGAAGGGGAGACTTTTGGGATAGGAGCCTCCTTCACATGTGTGGGAGGGTTTTTAATTCAAAAATATTAAGATATTTTTATCTCTCCTCTCTCCTGAATCAAACTAGATCAAAATGGGAGCTAAACTAGTCCAAATCTTGTCCAAATTCAGCCAAACTAAAGCTGGAAAATTCTAGAACTTAGTTGGACTCAGTTAGTGGCCTCCCTCAGCTATAAATAGACCCTCATTCTTTTGTATTCTCATCTGTGAGCTAGACCATGCCAGCATTACATTAAAATAAGCATATTTTCTATTATCCCTTAAAAATCCTCTACTTTTGGAGAGATTGAAGCTTCTCTCTCTCTTCAACAATCCTTGGAGCTTTCCTCTCAACACACTAAACTAATTGATTGGTTGGGGGCTTTCTTCTAATATAAAGAAGCAAGCAAAATCAAGAGGTAAGATGTAATTTCATGGTTTTCTTTAATATTCTCAATGATTTCACTTCTCAACCCCTCTCAAGCTTGAGAAGTTTCAAATGAATTGTTTTTCAATGCAAATTAAGCTTTCTATAAGATTTCTAATGATTAATCACAAAAAATTTATATTTATGCTTAATTAGGATTCTTTTTATGTATATCTCTCTCTCCCCAAAAGAATGGTCATTCCAATGACTAATTCTTATTCAAATGGATGCTTCTCATTGATAAATTCTCAATTCAAAAATCAAACTCTATGCTAGTTAAGCTAGAGGTTAGAAAATGGCTTTTTTATGCTTTTATGTTAATAAAATTATAGTAAACTTATGATTTAATTCCATAAATTAAATTTAGGTCTAATGATAGTTATTCTATCATAATTGTACTACAAAGTCTTATTCTTTCCAAAAATATTAAAAATTATCAGTAATAGCAGCGCGGAGCTATGGCAAAAATTTTAGAAATTAATACATAGCTCATTTTTATGCATAATGTGAAAAGAGGACTTCCTACCATATTTTAGGATTAGTCATCCTATGCTAAAAGAATGATTTTCATCACATTCATGGTGGAAAACTAATTTTTAGTGTTTATGCATAAAGAAGTAATTAAGAAAAGAGATAATTTTGGTAATTTTATTTTTATGCAAAAATAGAAATTCCCCTGATAATGGAGATCCATGTAATTAAATGGAAAAAGAGAAATTTTGGTTTATTAAAATAATGAATATTTTATTTAAAGTAAAATTTTAGATTAAAAATTTTTTATGCATGAGAAAATTTAAATGATAAAAGAGGAATTCCCATAACATTTGGAATTCAATCATTTAAATAGTAAAAGTGGAAATATTGGCATACTTGAATTAATGGATATTTTTATTTAAATTTGAAGAGAAATTTTAGATAAATTTATTTTATGCATGAGAAAATTTAAATGATAAAGGAATCTTACATTCTACCCCACTTAAAAAGTGCGAGATGTCCTCATCTCGCAAGGTAGAGGACAGCTCTTTTTCTTAAGATCCAATTTTATTCTGGGGTTCCTTATATTCTGGTCAACCCAACAGAACACTGGGATAAATATCCCTTATATAGAACTCATCATTAAATAACAATTCATTCAGATCATGTCATTCATATCTTTAACATGATAATGGTCCATTAGACCGAAAAGTTTCCTTCGGAACATTCCTCCACGGAAATTTCAGTCAAGCAAGTTCTCAATTTGACATCCCTTAACTTGATCTACCGGTCAAGTATTGATAGTAGCAATCTAACAGCACAACCCACTAACCTCATAGTGATTTGCTGAATTCATTATCATCATTCTAGTTATGAATATCATCACAGGGACTCATCCCATTCCCCCTCATTGTGGTTTCAATATATTTCAACTAATTTTTAAAAATCATCATTTTTCAATCAGAATTTTCAATCAGAATCCAAATCAATTCATCCATTCTCAAACAGAATTAAAAATCATATCAATCACATTCGAAATCATCATCTAGATAGCATTAACGCTTATAATTTCAAGTCTTAGATTTACTCGTATATACTGTCAGTAAAGAGCTGCAGTATACTCTCGGTATATACGGGTAGTCACGGCCCTTGGAATTATAAGGTAAATACTATCATGTCTAGGCCTCAAGCAAGTCAGGGATTCTATATAATTGCGGTACTTCCATCTGAAGAACCAATTACCAAATTATGAATTTCAGTTTGAATATCAAATTGTATGAATTATATCACACAATTATAACCTTTTTGTGTTTCTTGATAAATTTTTGACATATTTGTCTTCTCAGTTGATCTTTATTAACCAAACGCTCTGATACCAACTGTAAGATCCCTGTTCCCACCGAGCAACAGATTCGGGATACTAGCAGGCGGAAGTAGCACTTCTCGCGCGGGACAGGGGTCCCACATTCGGGGCCTCACCCACGGATATCCGGATAAGAGACTAATCTGTCGTTTGTTCCAAAACCGAACCCGAAAAAACTTCCTTTACCGGAAAGCACGGGCGATTCCACCAGGGTAACTTTTTACTCTAACGTAGTCAAGATCATTTCTGATCGAGCTGATCCAATTACATCAATAAGATACTTGGTCAGATCAAGGGAGAAACTTGCACTTGGATCATTTGGATCAACGCTTTTTTCCCCATTCAAGAGGCACAGCCGTTGATTCTTATCCATAGAACAGTTACTGTCCGAGATTTATTTTATCTATCGTAAAAACAAAAGTTTGAGTCTTGATTTACGGATCCATTAGTTCAGCCTAACCCCATCCAGTCCCCCATGGGTTAGCCAACCGCCCAACCACTGTAGTGATGGGATCCAATTAAGAATTTGGTTAGGTTTTGTCCCGGGTACCAAGGAAAAGAGTTCCAAGGCCCCCTAGCCGGATGTTCATGCAAAAATAAAACTAGTCACACCACTCACACACCAATATGAAATTGCCTTTTCACAGATTCAACCAGTTTAAAACAATCCTTTAATAAAACCATAGTATCACTGATCACAATCTTCCAATTTATCCAGTTGATTCTTAAATTTCCCATCATTCCTTCATCAGAGTATCTATGGCATCATTGGCAACTAGGATGCTCACCACCTGTCCACACAGGGGCCGTTTCCTAATCCCTAGCCCATAATACTCGGCAATATAATCTCTTATCAAGATGGACTCTCGTTGAAGATCAGCAAGATCAACCAACAGATCCATATAAAGAGCCATGGACTCATCCATTGAAGACCAGCAAGGTCAATCAACCAGATCCATGCCCGATTTCAGAAAACAACTCCTACTCTTGTTCCAATATCTTCCTCGACGCACGCGTGGGTATCCTAGGCGACCCAGAGCCCGAGCACCGTATGGTCAGCACCCTCTAGGATCCTTCGTAGGTGACCTAGCCCTTCACTCATAGGCCGCTTCCTTGGCCCCTCATCCACCGTACCGGAAGCTCACCATTTTAATCGCACTGAGGCTGGTCAAGTCCTCGGCCGACCTTGCTACGCGAGACGTCCTTCATTGACTCTGTCAGCAGTTGCAACTTTATCAGTTAGGTCTCCACGACCTTAATCACAAGATGGTCAAAATGCTCCCCCAGCATTCTTGACATAAAACAGTCATTTACAAACAGCATTTACAAACAGTTTACAATACAATTTCTATTTTAACTTTCATTTTTCCACATTATCCCTCATCAATCTACATTACTTATTCCATATTCCATTTATATGTATACTCATCCTATCACATCATTTTCCATCTCATCACTTCAGATTCCTTCACATCACATATCATATATTCACATCCATACATCCATATCTACATCCATACATCTATTTTCACATCCACATCTACATGCACATTCATGCATCCACATCCATACATCCGCATCTACATGCACGTTCACATCCATACATCCACATCTATATGCGTACATTCACATCTACATGCATACATCCACATCCACATTCACATTCACCTCCATACATCTACATCTACATGCATACATCCACCTCCACATTCACATCCACATCTATACATCTACCTCTACATGCATACATCCACCTCCACATCTACATCCACATCTACATCTACATGCATATATCCACCTCCACATCCACATCTACATCTATACATCTACATCTACATGCATACATCCACATCTCCATTCACATCTACATCTATACATCTACATCTACATGCATACATCCACATCTCCATTCACATCTACATCTATACATCTACAGCTACATGCATCCATCCACCTCCACATCCACATCTACATCTATACATCTACATCTACATGCATACATCCACATCTCCATTCACATCTACATCTATACATCTACATCTACATGCATCCATCCACATCTCTATTTACATCCTCATCTATACATCTACTTCTATATGCATACATCCAGATCTTCATGCATACATCCACCTCCACATTCATACTCACATCCATACATCTACATCTACATGCATACATCCACATCTCCATGCATAATAAAATTCTTTTAATTAATCTAGGATGATAGTTCCTAGAATATGGTAGGAAGTCCTCTTTTTATGCTTTGAATGAAATTATTTTATGCGTAATTTCTATAAAAATTTTGCCATAGCTCCGCTACTATGACTGATAAATCTCAATTTTTTCTAAGGGATAAGGCTTATCATTAAGGAAATAATTAGAATGGTCTCTAATTGGATCATCAATCCATAATGGATTGAATCATCAATATACATAAACTAAAAGCATAGAAAAAGCCATTAATTTGGCCTCAAGCATAGCTTAATCTTGGATTAAGGAAAAACCTTATGAAAAGCTTCATTTGGATTGAAAAAGGGTCATGAGTATGATCATTTATTAAGTGAGAGAGAGAAAAACCATTAGAATTAAAATATAAATAGAATTTTATGTAATTCTTTACTATCATTAATTAATTAACTTCAATAGCATTTCAAAAACCATACCAATTAAGCTTCTCAAGCTTGAGAGGGGTTGAGAAGAGAGAATCATTGAGAAATTATAGAAAAGATCAAAATTCACTATACTTATCTTATAATTTGCTTGATTCTTTGTTCACGGTAGAGGCCCCCAACCAATCAATTGGTTTAGTATGTTGATGGAGCCACCAATGGGGATTGAAGAAAGAGAGAAGTATCAAAAACTAGTGAATTATTAAAGAATTCACAGTTCTTGGCTTAGGTGGAGTAGAGTAACAATGCATAAGACACTATATCTTTTTCAACAAGGGAAGGCTTCTATTTATAGGAAAAATTGAGCTCCTAACCAAACAAACTGATTCTAGAATTTTCCAAGTCAGTTTGGTTGAATTTGGACTAGATTTGGACCTAGTTTGGTTACTTTTTGATTCGATTTGGTTCCATTTTGATTTGGTTTGGTTCAAGAGATATGATAGATAAAAATATCACATTTTTTTTGAGTTTAAAACTCATTCAAGCATGTGAAATATGCACCTCCTTTAAAGAACTCCCCTTCTTTACATATGTGTCAAAATTCTATTGCTCATAGTTTTTTTACTAATAAACCTTGTACATTTTCAACTCTTCATCTTATGTGAAATATGCACCTTCTTTAAAGAACTCCCCTTCCTTACATATGTGTCAAAATTTTATTGCTCATAGTTTTTTACTAATAAACCTTGTACATTTTCAACTCTTCATCTTATGTGAAATATGCACCTTCTTTAAAGAATTCCCCTTCCTTACATATGTGTCAAAATTTTATTGCTCATAGTTTTTTTTCTAATAAACCTTGTACATTTTCAACTCTTCATCTTATGTGAAATATGCACCTTCTTTAAAGAACTCCCCTTCCTTACATATGTGTCAAAATTTTATTGCTCATAGTTTTTTTCTAATAAACCTTGTACATTTTTCAACTCTTCATCTTATGTGAAATATGCACCTTCTTTATTAAAGAACTCTCCTTCCTTACATATGTGTCAAAATTTTATTGTTCATAGTTTTTTTACTAATAAACCTTGTACATTTTCAACTCTTCATCTTATGTGAGCATTTACTCATTTTTGGATACCCAAAATATCTCATATTTTTAATATTGCTCATAGTTTTTTACTAATAAACCTTGTACATTTTCAACTCTTCATCTTATGTGAGCATTTACTCATTTTTGGGTATCTTCTTTTACAATTTGGATTTATCTCCTCCCTACACATGGATTGATGCTATTGGCCCATAGGAACCTTAATTGGACCATAATCCAAAAAAATTTCTGAAAATCTAGACCCTTAGACTAAGGTTTTTTATACCTATTTCCAATTAATTCCAATTGCACATTGGAAAATTCTTTTTGAATTTCTGTTTCAGGGGAACTTATTTTAATAAGATGAGTTATTTTTCTATCCAAAAATATTCATAATCTGAATATTCTCTCTCTAGAATAATTTTCTCTCTCTAGGCTAAAACAGTTAGAAACAAGGTCTTTATATTTCTGAAGAGGGATTGATTACAGGGGAAGATACTAGACATCAAAAAGGGGTTGGGGGAGGAATCTTACAAGATTGAATCACACTACAATTGAATGTCCACCACACAGTTAGAGTAAGGCCACTACTTTATTGTGCACATTGTGTCAAACTAGGGAATCATGACACTTCCATGTGCAAACATCCAAGGTTCCAAACAGTTGCACAACTATCAGCACCTAGGGCTCCATTGGCCTTACCACAGCACCACATGTGCAAATCACTATAGCTCTAGGACAACCCAACTCTTCCTATTTACCTAGGGGGATGTTTCGGGTACAAGACACTTCACCTCTACCACCACCTTTTCTACCACCATAACCACCACATGCTAAAATTAACCAAGTATTGGATTAAAGAGCCATCAGAAGATATTGATATGGTGCGTGAAGTAGAACTTAGTCGAGGAGTACCCAAATGCCGAAGAGGAGATAAGGAAGCTCAAAGATGCTAGGGCCTTAGTGGAAGAATGTCAATGACTTCATGAGGCCAAAGCTAAGGCCCAACTGGGTCAGGGATACAATGTATCCAAGAAATGAGCCAATAAGGGAAAGAGAATTAGACGTACCTACTCCAATTTTTGAAGAGACAGAAGAGGGATCTCAAGGGAATACAATGTTAAGAATGTATGAGGAAGATGCATAGGATGAGTCCATCCATTCCTTCCCTGGGGATGGATACGAGTCACACCCATGGAAGGAACCCTCAATTGCCAGGGAACATAGAGACATAGGAAGTCATGGGCGGGAGTGGGAGAAATTCCAAACTTAGAACCCATTAATGAAGAGCCAAGAGTGGAGGAACCCTAGATGAAGGGGATAATCTACCAAGAGAAGCGGGTGAAGTGGAAGATGGCTTGTACACCAAGAAGGACATCGAGCAGATGATCAATCATCCCATGTTCGTATAGGACATGGAGCTCTTTATTCTACAAAGGTGACTAATGATGAGCCATTCTAGAATGAGGTGGCCGACGGACCGTTCTATAGACTAGAAATTCCTAGAAAGAAGAGCCAACATAGGAAGAGAACGAGGTCTAGGTAGGGAGGGAGTAGCTCCTCAAAGACCAAGGGTGGATCCAACCATAGATCTTAATGCGGACACAAGGACGGATTTGTTGAATATGGCTGCTAAAATGGGCCAAGGAATGGTTAGGGAACTAGGCACTGCTCTAGAATCCAGACCCTCCCAAATGAAGCCACACATCATTTCAAAGCTCTTTCAAAAAGTCTCTGGGATGGGGATCCTATTCAACATGTAGAGATCTTTGAGTCTACATGCGAAACCTGCATGCCAGTAATTGATGTAACCATGATTCATGCTTTCTCACTGACCCTAGAAGGAAAAGCACATCAATGGTTTCGAACTCTCAAACCCAAGATAAGGTTAAGTTCACACGGCTCAAGAATGTGCTTGTGCCAAGCTTTGCCAGAAGTGGTGACAGATGGAGTCCTGTGGCACAGCTGCACAAAATCAAACAAAAGGAAATGGAGTCGATGCAAGACTATACGTCTCGGCTCAGGCACTTGAATTCAAGGTGTAAACTATGGGAGAGGCTAACTAATGGATCAATTATTGCCTTGCTTTCGGAGAGGAGTCCGAGACCCACAAGATGCATGACATCTACTCTAGATGCATGTTGTAAATTGGAAATTGAATATAAAGATAATATGATGAAATTACCACAGCCAGAAGATGTTAAAATATCTTTGGCAGCAGTAACCACTTCACGAGTTTCGAGTCACCAAGAGATTGGAACTCGAAGCAAGCAAGTCGGAAACATGATGGTGGACAAACTCAATAATAATGAAATACTGGAAAAATTGAAAGGTAAAGGAGGGAAGAGAAACATCTGGGCGTGGGCATACCCATCTTTACCCCCGTACGGAATTGGTGTACGGAATTGGTGTCGTGCTCTATGTGCATATTGAATCACACTACCACCGAATGTCCATAGCTAAGAGCAAGGCCTCTACTCTATTGTGCACATTGTGTTAAAGTAGAGAATCATGACACCTCCATGTGCAGATATCCAGGGTTCCAAATAGTTGCACAGCTTCCGGCACCTAGAGCTCCATTAGCCTTACCAACACCACTTGTGCAAATCACTATAGCTGCAGGATAGCCAACCTCTTCCTATTTACCTAGGGGGATGTTTAGGGGTACATGATACTTCACCTCTATCCCCACTTGTTCTACCACCACAACCACCACATGCTAAAATCAACCAAGTATTAATTGAAGAGCCATTAGAAGGTGTGGATATGGTGCTTAAAGTAGAACTCTTTGCTCGCGCGGTGGAGTACTATGAGGAAGTTTGCAAAGATTACACCAGAATTCTATGTCCTATAGAATAACACGCCAGTACATGTGTTTAAAACCATGATACAGTGGAAGGAAAAGGACATAAAATCAAACATGAGGAGAAGACTGCTATAATGTTTTGCCTGCGGCGGTGGGCAACATCGAATCGCTGAGTGTTCGAAAAACAAGAATGTGGTTTTCATATGCACCAACCGCAACAAGTGACTGCTCCACCCAATGACATGCCGGTACTTACTTGTACTAAATGTGGCATTGATCATTCGATCAAGGATTGTCCATACCGTGCAAGTTGTTCGACTTCCACTTCTAATCTAACCAGGCCACCATACGGACCATTAGTGTGCATCTTGGAAATATCATGCCGCCACTCAATGTCTTGACATGAGCCCAGACCCAATTGGGGGACAAGGGGAAGAACCGAGCAGATGTGACCACTTGCGGAACTGGCCGGAGAAGAAGAGTGAAAAAAGTGGGTAAGGATGACACCAGGGTTGCAATCCAAGATGGATCCGAAGAAGATATGATCGACATCGGATCTGTAAGATTCCTCCCCCAACCCCCTTTTTTGATGTCTAGTATCTTCCCCTGTAATCAATCACTCTTCAGAAATATAAAGACCTTGTTTCTAACTGTTTTAGCCTAGAGAGAGAATATTATTCTAGAGAGAGAATATTCAGATTATGAATATTTTTGGATAGAAAAATAACTCATCTTATTAAAATAAGTTCCCCTAAAACAGAAATTCAAAAAGGATTTTCCAATGTGCAATTGGAATTAATTGGAAATAGGTATAAAGAACCTTAGTCTAAGGGTCTAGATTTTCAGAAATCTTTAGACTATGGTCCAATTAAGGTTCCTATGGGCCAATAGCATCAATACATGTGTAGGGAGGAGATAAATCCAATTTGTAAAAAGAAGATACCCAAAAATGAGTAAATGCTCACATAAGGTGAAGAGTTAAAAATGTACAAGGTTTATTAGTAAAAAACTATGAGCAATATTGAAAATATGAGCTATTTTGGGTATCCAAAAATGAGTAAATGCTCACATAAGATGAAGAGTTGAAAATGTACAAGGTTAATTAGTAAAAAAAAACTATGACACATATGTAAGGAAGAGGAGTTCTTTAAAGGAGGTGCATATTTCACATAAGATGAAGAGCTGAAAATGTACAAGGTTTATTAGTAAAAAACTATGAGCAATATTAAAAATATGAGATATTTTGGGTATCCAAAAAGGAGTAAATGCTCACATAAGATGAAGAGTTGAAAATGTACAAGGTTTATTAGTAAAAAAACACATATGTAAGGAAGGGGAGTTCTTTAAAGGAGGTGCATATTTCACATAAGATGAAGAGTTGAAAATGTACAAGGTTTATTAATAAAAAAACTATGACACATATGTAGTAAAGAAGGAGAGTTCTTTAAAGGAGGTGCATATTTCACATGCTTGAATGAGTTTTAAACTCATAAAAATTGAGATATTTCATCTCTCCTCTCTCCTCATTCAAGTCTAGTTCCAAAAAGTTAGCTTAACTGACCTAAAAATGGTCAAAAAGTGACCAAACTGACTTGAAAAATTCTAGAATCAGTTTGTTTGGTTAGGAGCTCAAATTTTCCTATAAATAGAAGCCTCCCCTTGTTGAAAAAAATATAGTGTCTTATGCTTTTTTACTCTACTCCACCTAAGCCAAAATATATAGTGTCTTATGCTTTGTTACTCTACTCCACCTAAGCCAAAATATATAGTGTCTTATGCTTTGTTACTCTACTCCACCTAAGCCAAAATATATAGTGTCTTATGCTTTGTTACTCTACTCTACCTAAGCCAAGAACTGTGAATTCTTTAATAATTCACTAGTTTTTGATACTTCTCTCTTTCTTCAATCCCCATTGGTGGCTCCATCAACATACTAAACCAATTGATTGGTTGGGGGCCTCTACCGTGAATAAAGAATCAAGCAAATTATAACGTAAGTATATTGAATTTTGATCTTTTCTATAATTTCTCAATGATTCTCTCTTCTCAACCCCTCTCAAGCTTGAGAAGCTTAATTGGTATGGTTTTTTAAATGTTATTGAAGTTAATTGGTGAATAGTAGTGAAGAGTTACATAATTGGTGAATAGTAGTGAAGAGTTACATAATTTAATAAATGCTATTGAAGTTAATTTCCATTTATGTTTAAATTCTAATGGTTTTTATGTAATTTCTCTCTCTCACTCAAGAAATGGTCATACTCATGACCCATTCTCAATCCAAATGAAGCTTTTCATAAAGCTTTTCCTTAATCCAAGATTAAGCTATGCTTGAGGCCAAATTAATGGCTTTTTTCTATGCTTTTAGTTTATGCACATTGATGATTCAATCCATTATGGATTGATGATCCAATTAGAGACCATTCTAATTATTTCCTTAATGATAAGCTTTATCCCTTAGAAAAAATTGAGATTTATCAGTCATAGTAGCGGAGCTATGGCAAAATTTTTATAGAAATTACGCATAAAATAATTTCATTCAAAGCATAAAAAGAGGACTTCCTACCATATTCTAGGAACTATCATCCTAGATTAATTAAAAGAATTTTATTATGCATGGAGATGTGGATGTATGCATGTAGATGTAGATGTATGGATGTGAGTGTGAATGTGGAGGTGGATGTATGCATGGAGATGTGGATGTATGCATGTAGAAGTAGATGTATAGATGAGAATGTAAATGGAGATGTAGATGGATGCATGTAGATGTAGATGTATAGATGTGGATGTGAATGGAGATGTGGATGTATGCATGTAGATATAGATGTATAGATGTGGATGTGGATGTATGCATGTAGATGTAGATGTATAGATGTGGATGTGGATGTATGCATGTAGATGTAGATGTATAGATGTGGATGTGGATGTGGAGGTGGATGTATGCATGTAGATGTAGATGTGGATATGGATGTGGAGGTGGATGTATGCATGTAGATGTAGATGTATAGATGTAGATGTGAATGTGGAGGTGGATGTATGCATGTAGATGTAGATGTATGGAGGAGAATGTGAATGTGGATATAGATGTATACATAGAGATGTGGATGTATGCATGTAGATGTGAATGTACGCATATAGATGTGGATGTATGCATGTGAATGTGCATGTAGATGTGGATGTATGGATGTGGATGCATGAATGTACATGTAGATGTGGATGTGAAAATAGATGTATAAATGTAGATGTGGATGTATGGATGTGAATGTGGATGTGGATGTGGATGTGGATGTGGATATATGTATGAATGTGGATGTGGATGTGGATGTGGATGTGGATGTACGGATGTGAATGTATGGATGTGGATGTGGATGTGGATATATGTATGGATGTGAATATATGATATGTGATGTGAAGGAATCTGAAGTGATGAGATGGAAAATGATGTGATGGGATGAGTACACATATAACTGGAATGTGGATAAGAAATGTGGATTGATGAGGGTTAATGTGGAAAAATGAGAGTTAATATAGAAACTATATTTTGTGACTGTTTGTAAATGCTGTTTGTAAATGACTGTTTTATGTCAAGATTGCTGGGAAAGCATTGTGACCATCTTGTGATTAAGGTCGTGAAGACCTAACTGAAAAAGTTGCAACTGCTGACGGAGAGTCAATGAAGGACGTCTCGCGTAGCAAGGTCGGCCGAGGTCTTGACCAGCCTCGGTGCGATTAAAATGGTGAGCTTCCGGTACGGTGGATGAGGGGCCAAGGAAGCGGCCTATGAGTGAAGCGCTAGGTCACCTGCGAAGGATCCTAGAGGGTGCTGACCATACGGTGCTCGGGCTCTGGGTCGCCTAGGATACCCATGCGTGCGTCGAGGAAGATATTGGAACAGAGTTGGAGTTGTTTTCTGAAATCGGGCATGGATCTGGTTGATTGACCTTGCTGGTCTTCAATGGATGAGTCCATGGCTCTTTATATGGATCTGTTGGTTGATCTTGCTAATCTTCAACGAGAGTCCATCTTGATAAGTGATTATATTGCCGAGTATTATGGGCTAGGGATTAGGAAACGGCCCCTGAGTGGACAGGTGGTGAGCGTCCTAGTTGCCAATGATGCCATAGATACTCTGATGAAGGAATGATGGGAAAATTAAGAATCAACTGGATAAATTGGAAGATGGTGATCAGTGATACTATGGTTTTATTAAAGGATTGTTTTAAACTGGTTGAGTCTGTGAAAAGGCAATTTCATATTGGGTGTGTGAGTGGTATGACTAGTTTTATTTTTGCATGAACATCCGGCTAGGGGGCCTTGGAACTCTTTTCCTTGGTACCCAGGACAAAACCTAACCAAATTCTTAATTGGATCCCATCACTACAGTGGTTGGGCGGTTGGCTAACCCATGGGATTGGATGGGGTTAGGCTGGACTGATGGATCCGTAAATCGAGACTCAAACTTTTGTTTTTACGATAGATAAAATAAATCCCGGACAGTAACTGTTCTATGGATAGGAATCAACGACTGTCCCTCTTGAATGGAGAAAAAAGCGTTGATCCCATTGATCCAAGTGCAAGTTTCTTCCTTAATCTGACCATGTATCTTATAGATGCAATTGGATCAGCTCGATCAGAAATGTTCTTGACTACGTTAGAGTAAAAAGTTATCCACGTGGAATCGCCCGTGCTTTCCGGTAAAGGAAGTTTTTTCCGGGTTCGGCTTTGGAACAACCGACGGATTAGTCTCTTATCCGGATATCCGTGGGGGTGAGGCCCCGAATTGAAAAGATGCAGGGGGGAGGAGAGCTTGAGCTCTTGCAAGCACACACACACACTCACAAAACCCTAATAGAGAACACACAAGGTGAGAGGCTGAAAATCTTCTTCTTCTCTACTCAACACTCAACACACCATATACAAGATAAGAGTACACTAAATATGAAAGGTACTCAACCAATACATACACGGGTTCTCTATAGTGTGAACCCGACTAAATGAGCTGGTGCTATAACTATGCCAGTCTCTAGAGTGGCTGTCACACAGCCTGTCATCCCACTGGCCGCATATCACCCAAGATCTCACCAACCATGCCAGTGGTGTAAGTGTGGGGCCTATCCCCCAGGCGGGTCATCAGTGTCCACCGCCTCACTAGAGCTCGATATCTCAACACTCCAAAAGTGAAGCCCTGAATCTGCGGAGCTTCTCTGTACCCAATGCTTTGGTGAAGATGTCAGCTACCTGATCCTCTGTGCTGACATAAACAAGGTCAAGGTCTCCTGCCAAGACCTTCTCTCTGACGAAGTGGTAGTGGACCTCTATGTGCTTCGTACGAGCATGAAAGACTGGGTTCCTGGCCAACTGTATACTGCTAATGTTGTCACAGAAAATGACAACCTGTCTATCCACTGATAGACCCAAATCTGCAAGTAGCTTTCTCAACCAAGCTACCTCACATGCTGCCATAGCAGCTCCTCTGTACTCGGCCTCTGTACTCGATAGAGCAACCGTAGGCTGCTTCTTGCTGCTCCAAGTCACAGCAGCACTCCCCAAAGAAAACATGAAGCCACTGGTAGATCTTCTATCTGAGATACTACCAGCCCAATCAGCATCTGTGTACCCATGTACACATATCTCTGTCCCAGTCTCATAGAATAGTCCACAATGCAAAGTAGACTTCACATACCTCAGTATGCGTCTCACTGCATCCAAATGCGGTTTCCGTGGAACCTGCATAAACTGACTCACCAACCCAACAGCATAGCTCAAATCTGGTCTGGTGATCGTCATGTAGTCCAAACTTCCTACTATGCGTCTATACATAGTAGGATCCTCCAAGATCTCTCCTGAATCTGCACTCAACTTGCCATTCTGATCCAATGGCACAGAAATAGGCTTACAGCCTGTCATACCATACTTGGACAACATGTCCAAGCCATATTGTCTCTGCAGTAATCCAATACCATGTGGTGACCTAATCACCTCAATGCCCAAGAAATATCTGAGCTCCCCCAGATCCTTCATCTCAAACTTCTGTCTTAGCAAGATCTTTACATCAAAGATCTCTGCATCATGGTCCCCCGTAATGATCAAGTCATCTACATAGATGACAACAAGCACAACTCCTCTATCACCATGTCTCACATACAATGAGAAATCTGCATTGGCTACATGAAAGCCAATTGTGACAAGATATTCAGAAATCTTGTCAGACCATGCTCTTGGTGCTTGCTTTAAGCCATACAAGGCTTTCTTCAACCTGCAAACATGCTCGGGGTGACCCACATCCTCATATCCTGGTGGCTGCAACATATACACCTCTTCTTGCAAATCCCCATGCAAGAATGCATTCTTTACATCCATCTGATGTAAAGACCATTGCTTTGACGCAGCCACTGCTATCACAACTCTCACCGTTGCCATCTTGGCAACTGGGCTGAAAGTTTCCTCATAATCAATCCCATATGTCTGCGCATATCCTTTGGCTACCAATCTAGCCTTGTACCTGTTTATGCTTCCATCACTGTTATGTTTAACTTTGTACACCCACTTGCATCCAATGGCTTTCTTGCCTTCAGGCAATTGCACTAAATCCCAAGTTTCATTTCCATATAGTGCATCCATCTCCTCATCCATAGCTTTCTCCCAATGCACATTTCCAACAGCCTCATCAATGCATGTGGGCTCAACAACCTGCACAACCTTTGCCATATATGCATAGTGATGTGCCACATAACCATCATATGTAAATCTCTGCACAGGGTTCTTCACTCTCCCTGATCTTCGCAGCTTTTCATTCATGGCTTCCATAGCCTTCTTTACACCAGGTGTTCTCATAGCTGGGATCCCAAGCTCCTCATCAAGGCTCATATCCGAGCCACTAGACTCTCCATCAATATGAGAATGCCCTGCAGAAATGTCAGGCATACCAAGGGGCTCAACCACTTTCTCTTTTCCTTTACGTGATGTAGTAATCACATTTGCAGGGCTGGTATTATGACGCAGCCTGCCACTCCATGGTCTATCAATAGACCCACTAGATGAGGACTCTCCTGGTCCACTCAAAGACTGTGATTGCTGACCTGCATTCTGTGCAACCACACTTCCACTCACATCAGCCCCAGTAGCTTCTTTTTCAGCAGCATACCAGCTGCTCATCTCATCAAACACAACATCCTTGCTTACCCTCAACTCACGTGTAGCAGGGTTATAACACCTGTATCCCTTTTGCTCAAGGGAATATCCAATAAACACACATTTTTCAGCTTTCGGATCCAGCTTAGTTCTCAACTCATCTGGCACATGCACATATGCAATGCATCCAAAGACTTTCAGATGAGACAAATCTGGTTTTCTGCCAGTAAACCTCTCTTCTGGAGTTACATCATGTATGGCTGCAGTTGGAGTCCTGTTCATGATGTATACTACTGTAGACACAGCCTCAGCCCAATAGCAATGCGGCATATTCTTCTCTTCCATCAATGCTCGCGCAATCTCAGCAATGTGCCTATTTTTCCGCTCAGCAACTCCATTTTGCTGCGGAGTGTATCTGCATGTAAACTGTCTCCGAATACCATTCTTCTTCAAGAATTCAGAGAACTCATTGGAGAAGTACTCTCCCCCTCCATCTGACCTTAGGCACTTTACATATTTCCCTGTTTGCTTTTCAACCAAAACTCTGAAATTCTGAAAGTGAGTGAACACCTCACTCTTCTCTTTCATGAAATATACCCACACTTTCCTTGTGTGGTCATCAATGAAGGTCACATAATACCTGCAGCCTCCCATAGATATGGTCTTCGTAGGACCCCATACATCTGAATGCACAACATCTAGTGCATTTCTGCTCACATATCTGTTACGTGGAAACACATGCTTTGTTTGCTTCCCAAATTGGCATGCTTCACATATTTTCTGCATACCTTCCACTTTAAATTTTGGCAGCCCTGTCACAATTCCTTTTGTCTGCATAGACTTCAATCTCTGCACATTTACATGTCCAATTCTTTTATGCCATATGTCTGTGTCTGCAACAACTCCTGAACCATTTGCAAACATCGCAGCACTCATTTCAGGCATGTCTACATTCAACGTAAACATTCTACCCACTCTGTTGCCTTTTGCAACCAACCTGCACTTGTCTTTGAAATCTTCAACATAACACCCATCAGGGTTAAACCGAACCTGCAAACCCTGCTCAATCATCTGGCCAACTGAAACCAGATTCTTTGTTATGTTCGGTACATGAAGTACATCTGCAAGGTACTTCACTTTGCCATCCTGCATGGATAATGGCACATCTCTAACGTGGGCAATTGGATGAGCCGTGTCATCCCCTGTTTCCACAAAACCTGGTCTTTCCGGGTTTTTCATCTCCTTGAACCACTCCCCATGACTTGTCATGTGGTTCGAAGCGCCTAAATCCACATACCATACATTATCTTTTTGTGCTGCATCAACATTTTCAGACATGGCATTCACGACATGCTGCATAACAAACAACCTTTCATTATCCTCATTATTTCTGCTTGAGGATGCATAGTTGTTTTGCTGCACTTTCCCATTTTGCATGTCAGCTTGCTTCTTATAACATTCTGCCTGCACATGTCCAGGCTTACCACAATAATAGCATTCACGTGCATCATTGTACTGCCTTTGCCAATTTCCACGGCCTCTTTGACTCCCCCTGCCTCTGAATTTGCCTCTTCCACCTGCGTGTTGTTGTTGTTGTTGATTCTGGGACTGTTGTTGTTGCTGCTACTGCTGGCCATAATTCTGATTACCTGTTCGGCCACCTCCTTAACCGCGTCCACGGCCTCCTCTACCTCGTCCTCTTCCTGAACTCGTGTAGAAGGCCTGTTGCTCTGAACTGTTTTTGCTTTGTGAAGTCTGTTGGTCTTCACCCAAGCTCTTCTCTTCGATAATCAGCATAGACACCAAATCTGTAAAGTTGGGAATGTTTTCCCGAGTCTGAATAGACGTCTTGAACGCCTTGTATTGTGGCCCGAGACCACGTAGACAGACTTCCACCTTGTCATCATCATCTACTGACACACCAATAGATGCAAGGGATTCCACAATACCCTTTATCTTCAACGCATAGTCATTCACAGACATGCTCTTTTTCTCCACAGTATGAAGTTCATTCTTCAACTGTATCTTACGTGCCTTGGTATTTGTTTCATACAGCTTTACCAAGGTGTCCCACGCCTCCTTGGGGGACTTGGCATCCTGAATGTGCCCAATCATGGTGTCCTGTATACTAATGGAAAGCCAATACATAACCTTCCTGGCTCCTTGGTTCCAGTCTTTAAACTCTTTCACATCTGCAGCAGCAGTCGGATTTATATCCGGTATCTCCGGTGCCTCTTCATGCTCGCCTTCTATGTAGTCCCAATAGCCTTTTCCCATCAGGAAATTCGTCAACCTGAACCTCCAAGCATGGAAGTTATTCTTATCCAGCTTCTCAGCCACAATCTGTGTTATGCCATCATTAGACATCTTGCCAAACACACATTTTACCAGAAACTGCACTCTGGTTTTTCCTGCACAAATGCTGTATTTTCTGCGGCGGTACTGTTGTACTCTCAAATGTCACAACCAGTGACTTCAATGTGCATACATACACCCAATGACAACTGTAGACCTCTTTGCAGCACCCACAGTGTCTGCACAGTCAATCTGTCTTTCTGCAGTTCTTAAAACAGAGTTCTGCAGAGAATCGATGACTTACCCGCAGTGCTCAAAATCGCCTGCTTTCTGAAAAACGGAGGTCCAGACGCGCCCGAAACGCGTTTTCGGCCCAAAAATTGAAGTCCGAAGGACTGAATAGTTGCCCTATAGCTTTACTCCCGCGAAGAAAGCTCCTCAATCAGAGATCGTTGCCGGTGCCTCCCGTAGAGCTCCCGACAAGGGTGTAGTCACCAACACAAATAGGGAAGAGTAGTTGAAGCTCTTACCCTCGTACCGCTTCCTGTGGTTCTCTTGCTTGCAGCTCAGCCCTTAGCACGAACCAGGCTCTGATACCATGAAAAGATGCAGGGGGGAGGAGAGCTTGAGCTCTTGCAAGCACACACACACACTCACAAAACCCTAATAGAGAACACACAAGGTGAGAGGCTGAAAATCTTCTTCTTCTCTACTCAACACTCAACACACCATATACAAGATAAGAGTACACTAAATATGAAAGGTACTCAACCAATACACACACGGGTTCTCTATAGTGTGAACCCGACTAAATGAGCTGGCGCTATAACTATGCCAGTCTCTAGAGTGGCTGTCACACAGCCTGTCATCCCACTGGCCGCATATCACCCAAGATCTCACCAACCATGCCAGTGGTGTAAGTGTGGGGCCTATCCCCCAGGCGGATCATCAGTGTCCACCGCCTCACTAGAGCTCGATATCTCAACACGAATGTGGGACCCCTGTCCCGCGCAAGAAGTGCTACTTCCGCCTGCTAGTATCCCGAATCTGTTGCTCGGTGGGAACAGGGATCTTACAGTTGGTATCAGAGCCAGGTTAATAAAGATCAACTGAGAAGACAAATATGTCAAAAATTTATCAAGAAACACAAAAAGGTTATAATTGTGTGATATAATTCATACAATTTGATATTCAAACTGAAAGTCGTAATTTGGTAATTGGGTCTTCAAATGGAAGTTACGCAATTATATAGAACCCTGACTTGCTTGAGGCCTAGACATGATGGTATTTACCTTATAATTCCAAGGGCCGTGACTACCCGTATATACCGAGAGTATACTGCAGCTCTTTACTGACAGTATATACGAGTAAATCTAAGACTTGAAATTATAAGCGTTAATGCTATCTAGATGAGGATTTTGAATGTGATTGATATGATTTTTAATTCTGTTTGAGAATGGATGAATTGATTTGGATTCTGATTGAAAATTCTGATTGAAAAATGATGATTTTTAAAAATTACTTGAAATATAATGAAACCACAATGAGGGGGAATGGGACGAGTCCCTGTGATGATATTCATAACTAGAATGATGATAATGAATTCAGTAAATCACTATGAGATTAGTGGGTTGTGCTGTCAGATTGCTACTGTTAATACTTGATCGGTAGATCAAGTTAAGGGATGTCAAATTGAGGACTAGCTTAACTGAAATTCTCGTGAAGGAATGTTCAGAAGGAAATTTTTCGGTCTAATGGACCATTATCATGTTAAAGATATGAATGATAAGATCTGAATGAATTGTTATTTAATTATGAGTTCTATATAAGGGATATTTATCCCAGTATTCTGTTGGGTTGACCAGAATATAAGGAACCCCAGAATAAAATTGGATCTTAAGAAAAAGAGTTGTTCTCTACCTTGCGAGATAAGGACATCTCGCACTTTTTAAGTGGGGTAGGATGTAAGATTCCTCCCCAGCCTTCGAGGTATACACCTTCGAGGTATACAGGAGTAAGAATCTCCCTTTCTGATCTTATAATTATTCCCTCTCTAAAATAAAAGAAAGTTTCTGTTTAAAAAAAGGAAGACCCTTTTCCTAGAATACTTCTCAGGAGTCACGCCTATTTTAAGGATTCAGAACAATGAGTTCAGAAGTGAAAATCGGTGTTTTGGATACCAAGGTTTTGGTTTTCATTCGAGTACGGCCCAAAAGAAGTTCTTTATCTCTTGGGGAGTATAAGAAGTTATCCCCCAGATATTGTGATCCTTATATCTAAAATCAATGAAAGTAGGTGACTTAGCCTACAAGTTTCTTTTATCTCCTCATCTCAAAATTCTTAATGCCTTCTATAGAAAAATATGTCAAACTCAAATCATGGAAAAACGGTAAAACTTCAGTGTGGTTGGCAAGTTACCGATGGCTTCTAGGTTACGCTAGCTCCTTCCTTTATATAAGTCGTAACTTTTACTTGTCGCTCACAGTAATCTTACTCCCATCAATCTCCTTTCTTTCTTAATCTCCTTCATGGCTTGGCAACAAGAACTAGTTTTATCCATGATGATTTCTCACCTTCAAGACGCAAGAGAGTCTGTGAAGAAAGACTTTATAGAACAGTATGAGCGCTCACTTTTTCCTCACCTAGGAACTTCTGTAGCGCAGACTAAATGGCGGACCTATCAAAACATAACTAGGGTAACACCCTGGGGTCACCAGCACTTTCGTAACAATGTCCGCTTGGCCATGGTTATCGAAGCCTTGGGTTTGGGTCCCCGATACTACTGCGTCATGAGATCAAGGCATCTTGGGTTTTCTGAGCGGGTCTTCTTACTGGCGTGTTTTCTTCCTCATGAGAAGATATGCCTTTACCCCGTTTTTGGCTTGCCTCTCAGAGGTCCTTTTGTTGGATCACCTCATACCACTGAGATAGGTGCGGCAATAACCAGCAGAATCATTCCCATAGATGAGTTACCCTATACTTGTGCAGCTTGTGAGGACTGCTTTTGTGACCATATGATGGACGGGCTTATGGAAGTGTAAAGAATTCTTCTATCTTTACTGTATAAGTTTCGAGAATGAATAAAGTTTAAATCTTGTTCTTATCTTGCCCTCTTTAAGACTTTTCTTGGTGGTTAATCTTGATTAAAATTTTTCTCTAAGTCTCATATTCGTGCATCTTGCGAAATCATCCCAAGTTACGAGATGAGAACATCTCGCGTTTTTTAAGTGGGGTAGAATGTAAGATTCCTCCCCCAACCCCCTTTTTTGATGTCTAGTATCTTCCCCTGTAATCAATCACTCTTCAGAAATATAAAGACCTTGTTTCTAACTGTTTTAGCCTAGAGAGAGAAAATTATTCTAGAGAGAGAATATTCAGATTATGAATATTTTTGGATAGAAAAATAACTCATCTTATTAAAATAAGTTCTCCTAAAAAAGAAATTCAAAAAGGATTTTCCAATGTGCAATTGGAATTAATTGGAAATAGGTATAAAGAACCTTAGTCTAAGGGTCTAGATTTTCAGAAATCTTTAGATTATGGTCCAATTAAGGTTCCTATGGGCCAATAGCATCAATACATGTGTAGGGAGGAGATAAATCCAATTTGTAAAAAGAAGATACCCAAAAATGAGTAAATGCTCACATAAGGTGAAGAGTTGAAAATGTACAAGGTTTATTAGTAAAAAACTATGAGCAATATTAAAAATATGAGCTATTTTGGGTATCCAAAAATGAGTAAATGCTCACATAAGATGAAGAGTTGAATGGATGTGGATGTATGCATGTAGATGTAGATGTATAGATGTGGATGTGGATGTATGCATGTAGATGTAGATGTATAGATGTGGATGTGGATGTGGAGGTGGATGTATGCATGTAGATGTAGATGTGGATATGGATGTGGAGGTGGATGTATGCATGTAGATGTAGATGTATAGATGTAGATGTGAATGTGGAGGTGGATGTATGCATGTAGATGTAGATGTATGGAGGAGAATGTGAATGTGGATGTAGATGTATACATAGAGATGTGGATGTATGCATGTAGATGTGAATGTACGCATATAGATGTGGATGTATGGATGTGAATGTGCATGTAGATGTGGATGTATGGATGTGGATGCATGAATGTACATGTAGATGTGGATGTGAAAATAGATGTATGGATGTAGATGTGGATGTATGGATGTGAATGTGGATGTGGATATATGTATGAATGTGGATGTGGATGTGGATGTATGGATGTGGATGTGGATGTGGATGTACGGATGTGAATGTATGGATGTGGATGTGGATGTGGATATATGTATGGATGTGAATATATGATATGTGATGTGAAGGAATCTGAAGTGATGAGATGGAAAATATGTGATGGGATGAGTACACATATAACTGGAAAATGTGGATAAGAAATGTGGATTGATGAGGGTTAATGTGAAAAAATGAGAGTTAATATAGAAACTATATTTTGTGATTGTTTGTAAATGCTGTTTGTAAATGACTGTTTTATGTCAAGATTGCTGGGAAAGCATTGTGACCATCTTGTGATTAAGGTCGTGAAGACCTAACTGAAAAAGTTGCAACTGCTGACGGAGAGTCAATGAAGGACGTCTCGCGTAGCAAGGTCGGCCGAGGTCTTGACCAGCCTCGGTGCGATTAAAATGGTGAGCTTCCGGTACGGTGGATGAGGGGCCAAGGAAGCGGCCTATGAGTGAAGCGCTAGGTCACCTGCGAAGGATCCTAGAGGGTGCTGACCATACGGTGCTCGGGCTCTGGGTCGCCTAGGATACCCACGCGTGCGTCGAGGAAGATATTGGAATAGAGTTGGAGTTGTTTTCTAAAATCGGGCATGGATCTGGTTGATTGACCTTGCTGGTCTTCAATGGATGAGTCCATGGCTCTTTATATGGATCTGTTGGTTGCTTGCTGATCTTCAACGAGAGTCCATCTTGATAAGTGATTATATTGCCGAGTATTATATGGGCTAGGGATTAGGAAACGGCCCCTGAGTGGACAGGTGGTGAGCGTCCTAGTTGCCAATGATGCCATAGATACTCTGATGAAGGAATGATGGGAAAATTAAGAATCAACTGGATAAATTGGAAGATGGTGATCAGTGATACTATGGTTTTATTAAAGGATTGTTTTAAACTCGTTGAGTCTGTGAAAAGGCAATTTCATATTGGGTGTGTGAGTGGTATGACTAGTTTTATTTTTGCATGAACATCCGGCTAGGGGGCCTTGGAACTCTTTTCCTTGGTACCCGGGACAAAACCTAACCAAATTCTTAATTGGATCCCATCACTACAGTGGTTGGGCGGTTGGCTAACCCATGGGATTGGATGGGGTTAGGCTGGACTGATGGATCCGTAAATCGAGACTCAAACTTTTGTTTTTATGATAGATAAAATAAATCCCGAACAGTAACTGTTCTATGGATAGGAATCAACGGCTGTGCCTCTTGAATGGGGAAAAAAGCGTTGATCCCAATGATCCAAGTGCAAGTTTCTTCCTTAATCTGACCATGTATCTTATAGATGCAATTGGATCAGCTCGATCAGAAATGTTCTTGACTACGTTAGAGTAAAAAGTTATCCATGTGGAATCGCCCGTGCTTTCCGGTAAAGGAAGTTTTTTTCGGGTTCGGCTTTGGAACAACCGACGGATTAGTCTCTTATCCGGATATCCGTGGGTGAGGCCCCGAATGTAGGACCCCTGTCCCGTGCGAGAAGTGCTACTTTCGCTGCTAGTATCCCGAATCTGTTGCTCGGTGGGAGGAACAGGGATCTTACAGGATCTACCCAATCGAGAGAAGAAGGGGATCAAGCAGTCAATCAAAAAAGGTGTGGCCTCTAGAGGTGCAAGGGGAAAGACCATCAACCCCTAAAGGAGTCCAGGAGTACCCAAATGCTGAAGAGGAGATACGGAAGCTCGAAGATGCCAAGCCCTTAGTGGAACAATGTCAATAACTTCATGAGGCCAAGCTAAGGGCTAATTGGGTCAGGGATACAATGTATCCAAGAAACGAGCCAACAAGGGAAAGAGAATTGGACGTACCTACTCCAATTCCTGAAGAGACAAAAGAGGGATCTCAAGGGAATACAATGTTAAGAATGTTTGAGGAAGATGCGCAGGATGAGTCCATCCATTGCTTCCCTTGGGATGGATACGAGTCACACCCATGGAAGGAACTCTCAATTGCCAAGGAACCCAGAGACATAGGAAGTCTTGCGGGTGGCTGTACTGTCCATGTCTGTGCAAATGCCATTGGGACAACTGCTATGCAATTCACCAACACTATGGGCAAACATAAAGGAATGGGTAAAAGGCGGACTAAGGCTAGCCGACACTACAGAGAATGTTTTGTCACCTTTGGCGTAGAAAGAACCCTAAAACACATAAGGGGAAGAACAACCAGAGTTGTCAAGATACCAGTTAATCAATTGGGATGTTATTACAAAAAAGTTGACACTAATGCTACAGTCCTGATTCATCATCATAACGGGTACTAGGCACTGGTGGCTATCATGGATGGTGGGGTGGTGGTTAGCATCATTAAAAAATGGTGTTGGGAAGAACAACCAGGGTCTTCAAGATACTAGTTAATCAATTGGGATGTTATTACAAAAGTGACGACACTAATGCTACAATCCCGATTCATCATTAGGTAAGTACCAGGCACTAGCTATCCTGGATGGTGGGGCGAGGGTTAGCATCATCACAAAATGTGTTGGGAAAACTGGGGAAAACCCAATCTAAAAAGAGAAAATCTAATCGTTAAAATGGCAGACGGAACCTCTTCAAGACCTATTGGGCTATTGGAGAATGTGAAACTCTTTATGTTTCACTTATCAACATACATTTGTGGTAATGGACTTTCTGCGTCAACCAAACTTATATGACATAATATTGGGGAGACCCTTCATGAGGGAATCCAAATTGGTGCACAATATTGGGCATTAGATCATGTGTATGTGAGTAGGGATTCGTAAATTTTAAAGATAGATTTGAGAATGTGGAGAGCACACCCCATGGAAGGGCAACTGTTTGGTAATGATTCGGTCACAACTGAGCAGACCACATCCATACAAATATGCCAGCCCCCCACAATAGAAAATTCCAAAGAGGAAGAGGAAACGGAAATGTATGCATCACTTCCTCCCCCGGATTTCAGTGAAAATTGACTGCATGTGCTAGCTACCATAAATGTGATGCAAACCAGAGGGACCCAATATGTGGAATCTGGAATTGTTCCCACTACCTCTGTATGTATGGTCAATTGGCAACCATTGGATAAAGAATCATCAGAGGAGAACTCTAGCATAGAAGGGACTGGATCACAAGGTCGTACCAGCGCTCAATGCTAGAAGATGGCAAAAGTAGAAACGATATATGGCTCGTCAAAATGCCCTATTACGAAGAAAACCCACGGATGCCCAGTGGCCGAGATACCTCGAAGCCACTAAGGTACACGATGAGTTTTCTAAGGATTGGGGTGAGGAATTGAGTAAGATATCATTTAAAGGGAAACATGAGGAGAAAGTCATCCTTCAAGAGCCAGAAACACCTAAGCTTACAAAAGAAGGGCGTCGAAACGGAATAAAGCTTTGGCAGAAGCCGAGCAAGAGGCCAAGAAAGTCATGGCTAAAACAAAAAGTTAGAATGAGAATAAACCAGACTTGCTTTCAGTACCAGACCGCTTCAACGCGCCTACACCGTTGAGATGAATGGAAAGTGGTCCGACTGATGGCAAAAAGGGTTAAGGAAGATGGGATATCCACATCATACGACGCCCTCACTGAAGTCAAGGAAGTTGATATTGCGGGACCAGGGGAGGAAGCCAAACTTGTTTATATTCCTAAGGACTTGACTTCGGTTGAAGAAAATGAGCTCGTTACCCTCCTTAAGGAATTTAAGGATTGTTTTGCCTGGAACTACAAGAAGATGAAGGGTGTACCACATGAGGTGGTGCAACATATGATCCCAATCATGGAAGGATCAAGGCCAACAACCACGAGGAAGAAACCATACCAGATGAATCCTAAAATGCGCCAATTATAAAGAAGGAAATAGATAAACTCATTGCCATGGATTTCATCTATGAGATAGAACATACGGATTGGTTGTCACCAATCGTAATAGTGCCAAAAAAGAATGGGAAACTTAGGGTATGTATCGATCTTAAAAAGGTCAACGTACCTACTAGGAAAGACCATTATCCACCATTGCCCTAAATGGAACATGTTTTAGAGAGAGCAACTGGTGAAGAAGCTTACAACTTCTTGGATGGATTTTCAGTCTCTACAATCAGGTGTCTATAGCATCAGAAGACCAGCAGAAGACAACTTTCAATACAATATGGGGGACGTTTGCATACAAAGTTATGCCTTTCGGTCTCACCAATGCCCCGTAACATTACAATGATTGATGTGCATAGCCTTCAAAGACTACTTGCATAAATGGCTGGAGGTATTCATTGATGATCTATGTGCACACTCTCTATGGGCAGACCATCTGGCTTGCTTAAGGAAGGTGTTTGAGTGATGTTGATTATATCGTATATCCCTAAACCCTTTAAAGTGCCAATTTTGGGTCAAACATGGTGTGATATTGCGACACATTATCTCGAAGAACGGTATATCCCACGGATGATAGCAAGCTCAAGTTGATCTTGGAGCTGCCACCACCACCCATTAATTACAAAGGTGTGCAAGGATTTATGGGCCCACATTGGGTATTACGGCCTCTTCATAATATTCTATGCTGAAATTGCAAGGCCATTGTATAAGCTACTCATTGTCTTTGAATGGACTGAGGAATGCTAGGAAGAATATGATCGATTGAAGTAGGCATTGGCTAGCGTGCCAATTCTAAGGCCCCCCAATTGGGATCTCATATTTCATGTGCATATTGATGCATCAAACTTTGCTATTGGATGCATACTAGCACAGCCCGACGAGTTCAAATTGGACTATCCAGTCTGCTTTTCTAGTCATCAATTTGAATGATGTAGAGGTGAATTACACCACCACAGAGTGGGAAGGGTTAGCCATGGTTTACGCTGTTTTAAGAAGTATCGACATTACCTATTGGCTAACAAATTCATATTCTTCGTGGACCATCAAGCCTTATTATACTTGGTGAATAAGCCTTGCACCATGGGAAGAATCACACGACGCTGGTTGCTATTACTATTGGAATTCGACTTTATAGTTATGGTGGTAAGGAAAGGGACATAGCATGTGTTGGTCGATCATATGTGAAGAATTCCAAATGGGGAACCATCAACTGGTGTTGATGATGACCTCCCTGATTCTTGTTTGTTCAAATTGGACATGGTGCTCGAATGGAGCGAGGAGATATTTGATTATCTAGCTTATGGTTTTCCACAAGAAACACCCTTGAGAACAAAGATAAAATGTGGTGGCTTATCAAGATTGTTGCACCTTATCAATATAAGGTGAACTATATAAGCTAGGTAAGGACAATGTCCTAAGAAGATGTGTGAGAGAAGATGAGTTCGTCATGATATTGGATGAAGCTCATGGAGGGATAGCCGGAGGGCATTTTGTTGGAGAGATTATGGCTTGCAAGGTAAGCATGATTATGGTGGCCTAAGTTGTTCGAGGATGCCATAGAGTTTGTCAAAAGGTGCAAAGAATGTCATTGATTTGCTATCTCACAACAAAGGGACATGATGCCACCACTCACCCCTATTATTGTAAGACAACCTTTCGAGAAATGGGGGATTCTTTTGTTGGACCCATTAGTCCAGCGGCACATCCATCGCAAGCCCAATATGTAATCGTGGCCACCATGGACTATTTCACCAAATGGACAGAAGCCAGAGCCTCGAAGCCAGCTGATGTACGAACAACAACAAAATTCTTATATGAGCAAATTATCTCAAGATTCGGTTGCCCATTAGAATTAGTTAGTGATCACAGTTCACATTTCATTAATGAGGTGATTGATCACTTACTTGCTAGATTCTTAGTAGTCCATCAAAAATCATCACCTTATTATCCACAGGCTAATGGTCAAGCAGACATAGTACAAACAAAATTGTGTATTATCTTGACAAACTTTGGAAGCAAGTCGAATGGACTGGGAGCATAAGCTCACAGTAGCCTCATGGACATACTGAACATCATATAAGGTAGTGATGGGATGATACACTCCCTTCCGTCTAGCTTATGGTGTCGAGGCAATAATGCCTATAGAATACCTAGTTCCGAGCTTAAGGATTGCAATGCAAGAACATTTGACGGAGAATGCATTAGTTAAAAGGCTAATTGATTTAGAGAAGCTTGATGAGACTAGACTAATTGCATCACATGGACTCATGGTCAAGAAACTATGAAGAAAGCATTGGTTTGACAAAAACTCAAAACAAAAAGAACTAGAAATGGGGGACCTTGTCCTCATGTATAGTGTAGGAAGCACTAGGAAAAAGAAACTTAAGTACAGAGGCCTAGAACCCTTCCGAGTGTCTGAAATCACACCTTAGGGGTCGCTTAGAATTGACACAATTGAGGGTGTACAGATGGAGGGTTATGTCAATGGGAGCAAACTCAAAAAATATTTTGCACCACTTACCCCCATGAGATGCTATCGCAAGAACATCTCTTAAAACAACAAAAGCAGCTCGCAAAGGAAAAAATCCAGCAAGCTCAAGAAGAGGCTAAGGCAAGGGAGGCCAAAGCCAAACAATTACTCCTAGAAGCGAATGTTGCACGTGAACATGGCTTCCTTAACTTTCGTGGAACGAAAAGAAACTGCACATTGAGCCATCACGACTCAGGGCGGAACTCTCTATGGCTAAATGCCATGCAATGAGAATTGCATTAATAGATATGGGATCAAGTCATAACTTGATCTCATATGAGACATGGGTAGCCTTAGGTAAACCGTATTTGAAACCACAAATGCACAAGTATGCAGTGTGCACTTGACAACTACAAAGGTTGAGGGATTTTTAAGTGTTAACGTTTCCATCAGAAATAATTCCTTGGTTGGGAAGGTGTTTCTCATGCCTGCAAGTTCCATGGAAGAGGAATTGTTCCTAGGACGATCCTAGATTTGTGCCAAAAAATATAATATCCAATGGGAGAAGAGGACAGCACTAGTGAACAAGGGCGACAATGTCATATATGTACCCTTATAGAGCTTGACTAACACATGGAAGCATGCCATGATTGAGGAGATAGCAACACCAAGCATGGTGACATCAACTCATGAAGAATAAAAGGCAGCAATTTCACAATCCCTATGCAAAAAGCATCCTAAGTCACAAGGTACACGATGGCAATGGGTGCCCAAGGTTCAGCTTAGAAACCAGCCCCACAAGAAGAAGAAGTTAATGAGGAAACAACAAGAAGGGTTCAAAAGGGAGTCAAAAATTAGAAATGGCCTTCACAAGCAGGTTGGCGGTACTCCAGACAAATCAACACTCCACAAGGCATTCGTAAGCAATGGGTCTGAAAGTATTTGGGCTACTACCAAGGCAATATGATAGTATGGGTGCCCAAACCCCACCCAGTGGGGCCACCTTGCAAACACCTCTGAATACAAAGGAAAGAGTAGTAAAAACATGCAGAACCAACTCCCAACTAAAACCAATGCTCAAAATGCAGTAACCACCTCGATCAAGGAGTTGGACAAGGACCTTGAAAGGAGAAAAAAAGGAGTTCAACAAATGGACATTGATATAAGCCCCAATCCATAGGACCCAGTAGAAAAACTATTCAGTTGGGTGGGGGGAAGAATCAAACACTCCCACACGGAGCTAAAATGCTTGCAACAACACCTACCTAGAAGTGCCAAGGTGTCACCTTGGTTCCCATGGCAATAAAAGATGAAGGTATCCATTAGTCACAAAATGGATACAAGGTAAAATTGGGTATCATTCACTCCTTTATATGCATGTTTGAATGTTTGAGCATGAAGAAAAATAGAAGGTATCACCTTGGTTCCCATGGCAATAAAAGATGAAGGTATCCATTAGTCACAAAATGGATACAAGGTAAAATTGGGTATCATTCACTCCTTTATATGCATGTTTGAATGTTTGAGCATGAAGAAAAATAGAAGGTATCAATCTTGCACACTCATGATCCAAAAAAGTTCATGTCGTGAATGGGTACAAAAAGGTTCACGTCGTGAACCAATCTTAAAAGGTTCACGCCATAAACTAATCCAAAATGTTTCACGCCATGAAATGGTCACTTTTCACGGACCAATCGCAAGATGACATATGACATTCTTCATTAAGGTAGCCGCCCAGTCCGACAGCTGTGCCATAAATTTAAAAATCTTTTCTTTTTCTGTCATTTTGCAATAGTCTTTCATTGTGTGCTCAAACGCAATCAATCTTCTTGCATTGCATCCCTCCTACTTCTTCGACTCCTAATCGACATTCACGCATAGAGGTGGGAGCTTGTACCCTTCCTTGTTTTCTTTTCTTTTCATCTTTTCAAACTTTGATCATAATCAATTAAATGTCTCGAGCACACAAAGTCGTTGCACGTCAAACAACTGTCTTGCATTTTCATCAAATGATTTCTTGTTATTTGCTCTGTGAATGATCGATCTAAACTCCGCTAGGCGGTCTCATCCCATCATGCACTAATCAAATCTATAAGAAAAATAAAACATAAATACTTGCAATAGTCTTTCATTGTGTGCTCAAACGCAATCAATCTTCTTGCATCGCATCCCTCCTACTTCTTCGACTCCTAATCGACATTCACGCATAGAGGTGGGAGCTTGTACCCTTCCTTGTTTTCTTTTCTTTTCATCTTTTCAAACTTTGATCATAATCAATTAAATGTCTCGAGCACACAAAGTCGTTGCATGTCAAACAACTGTCTTGCATTTTCATCAAATGATTTCTTGTTATTTGCTCTGTGATCGATCTAAACTCCGCTAGGCGGTCTCATCCCATCATGCATTAATCAAATCTATACGAAAAATAAAACATAAATACTTCACGACCAAACCTGCAGTTTCACGTAAATGCCCAAAAACCTGCACTTTCATGCTATTAACTCTCATGGATTTTTGTCTCACATAAATTCTTCTCACGGAAATATATCTCACACTATTAACTCTCACGGATTTCCATTTCACGGAAATGCTTCTCACGAATTTCCATCTCACGAGTTTCCATCTCACGGAAATCCATCTCACGCTATTAACTCTCATGGATTTCCGTCTCATGAAAATCCTTCTTGTGGATTTCCATCTCACAGAAATCCATCTCACGTTATTAACTCTCACGGATTTTTGTCTCACGGAAATCCGTCTCACGTTATTAACTCTCACGGATTTCTGTCTCACGAAAATCCTTCTCACGCTATTAACTCTCACGGATTTCTGTCTCATGGAAATCCATCTCATGGAAATAACTCTCAGATTTCCATCTCACCGAATTCCATCTCATGCATTTCCATCTCGGGTTTTCCACGACTCACGAGATTACTTCTCCACGACTTGCACTTTCACGGTTTTGAACACTTGCACCTTCACATTACATAATTTGACCTCTTCAATATCGTAACTCACACACCTTGTTTATTGCTCACACCACTAACACCCTTCTTATCACAATTAACCTTCTTACCATGTATACAAAAAAAAAAGAAAAAAAAAGGAAAAAAGAAAAATAACAACAGGGAGTGGTACGTGCCCCACTAGTCTATAGACTGATATTTTTTACTTGTATAGATGTCAACCTCAGACCCAGAAACCACAGAGATCCCCACGGTAACACATGCCAGTGCTACATGCTCCCTAGTGAGCGAGAAGAAGAGGCCAACATGGGGACCCAAGATGAACTACTTGGGCCTATACGCTCAAGCCTTCCATGGTGCCATCATCTCAGCAAGGTGATACATATGGCAAATGGAAAGGTGGCACTGCAATGCCACAGCCCAGAGTGCCTCTAGATTTTGGGAGAGGCATAAGTAAAGGACAAGAAGTTGGAGAAGGTGGGCCTCGACAGAATGGCACACAGATTCTTTCCAGGAATATCGACATGGAGCTTTGTGCCAAATACATAAAGACATATGACAAGCCACCAAGCAGGGTATAGTAAGAAAAGCCGATGGCACCACAGAGTAGGTCCTGATCACTGAAGATCTAATCTGTGAAGCTTTGCAGCTCCCACCACCAGCCAAGAAACATGTCCATGCCTTTGACAAGATGCCCCTGGATGCTATGTTGAAGAAGAGCTCCTATAACTCTAATGGAGCTGAATATGAGAACATCAGAGATGAAGCAATAGATAAGGCATGTCGAGCGATGTCTTTAATCATGCAGGTGAAGCCAATGGACTGATACAACAGGGTACTGCTGAAGCGAATCGTGAAAGTCCATGAAGAGAAGGAAGAGGACTGGGCATACTACATACACTGGGAAATGGAAAACTACCTCAAAGTTTATCAATTTCATGCTCGTACGAAGCACATAGAGGTCCACTACCACTTCGTCAGAGAGAAGGTCTTGGCAGGAGACCTTGACCTTGTTTATGTCAGCACAGAGGATCAGGTAGCTGACATCTTCACCAAAGCATTGGGTACAGAGAAGCTCCGCAGATTCAGGGCTTCGCTTGGTGTACATGAGATGGAGTTGAGCTCGAGGGGGAGTGTTGAGATATCGAGCTCTAGTGAGGCGGTGGACACTGATGACCCGCCTGGGGGATAGGCCCCGCACTTACACCACTGGCATGGTTGGTGAGATCTTGGGTGATATGCGGCCAGTGGGATGACAGGCTGTGTGACAGCCACTCTAGAGACTGGCATAGTTATAGCGCCAGCTCATTTAGTCGGGTTCACACTATAGAGAACCCGTGTATGTATTTGGTTGAGTACCTTTCATATTGAGAGTACTCTTATCTTTGTATATGGTGTGTTGAGTGTTGAGTAGAGAAGAAGAAGATTTTCAGCCTCTCACCTTGTGTGTTCTCTATTAGGGTTTTGTGAGTGTGTGTGTGTGCTTGCAAGAGCTCAAGCTCTCTTCCCCCCTGCATCTTTTCATAAGTGTGGGGCCTATCCCCCAAGCGGGTCATCAGTGTCTACCGCCTCACTAGATGAGCTCGATATCTCAACACAAAGAACATTGCATATGAAAGCATGGCTGCCATCTATTCTTTTGAAAACTCTCAAACCAACAGACTGAAAGGGTGCTTCAAAGCCCTCAGTGGTGGGGACACCAAACAATGTTGTGTCCAGGAGAACGTGCCTCTATAGCCCGTCCAAAGCACACCACCGTGAGGAAAGAACTATCACCAGCACCACAATACCAACAGACAACACCAAACCAAAGCACCAGTATACCCAACTAACGTCCCCTGGTCTCCAGCTAACACACAGACGGACACTTAAGCACACTCCAAACTTCTAGAATAGTTCAACTAACTCTTTCTAATGTCATCCCAGGCTAGCTCTAACCATCCACCTAAGAGCCTCTCCTGACCTTAGGTAACTACTAACTGACCAGAAATACTCTCAGCTACCACAGACAGATCAAATGTTGACAAAATACCTGCTTCCAAATTTTGATACTAACCCTAGTCTAAAATGAGTCCTCCAGGATCCTCTATTGTCCTCCAACATCAAGAGACCTTACTGCCATAACCCTAGGACCTCCACCGCTTGTTGATCCTCTTCCGGACCTTCACCTACTGAAAATTGTCTCAAAAATCTGATGCAATACCAATTGACTCAAAAGCCTCCAACTAAAATAGAATCTTTCTTCAGGTGTCCTCTGACATCCGTTGACTCTCAAGCTACACTTATCTGCTGATCAAGATATCACGCTCTAGAAGATCTATGTTGCCTACAACTGATACAATTGCCTCCAATCTCACTATCTTGAAAGCTTGAATTGGCTGATACAAAGCTAGTTGTCCAAGATAGTCTTCAGTGACCCAATTGTCTCAACTAAAGCAAAACTCTTCACTCAAGGGTCCTTTGACCTTCTCTAACTCTCAAGCTGCTCAAATCTCAAAGAGTTACCACACCAAAGACTCATTGGCTGACTCCAACAGATTGTATTCTGACTTCTAACCAATCTAACCCAACAAACCCAACTAGAGCAAAATTTCTCTCCTCTGTGTTCACTAACCCTTTTAAGCCCTCAAGACACTCAAAACCCACCAAGACTCACCTCTCTACACCCACAGTTGTGACAGTTGTTGATGGCCTACTGACTTAGGAATATCTTCTCCTTCAATTCTGCCTGACTGCTTGACGGGAGTTAGACCTAACTCAAAACTTTCCTCTTCAATATAGGGAGACCAAAACCACTTGTGAACACCCACGATTAACCCCTATTGGGCCTCAGCTAATCGAGGCCAACTCTCTTCTGACCTGTCATAGTCTTTAGATGCAACCACCAAGACCAATGCTCAACCTCTCAGACCTGACTTCAAACTGGTTCTGATTGTCAAGCCAGACCTCAAAAATGTTAAACAAGACCAAACCAATACTCAAACAACCTTAGCTGACCTATGCTGACACATAGATGATCAAGATGCCTCTTTTGAAACTTGTTGACTTAATTAAACACAAGCTAATTGACACAGATCAGGTTCAACAGGAGTCAGCTCTTCTCAGTCACAATTGTTTCTTCTCAAAAAACTCCATCAAAACAACATAATTAAGACCAAAACAAAAGAGCTCATCATTCCAACACAAATAGACTTTCCTGTGTATATACATCTCAACACCCCTGAGATTTGGGGATAGAACAGGAAAGAGAAAAGTGACACAAAATCAAGGGACTTCTTCACAATTATCTCAGCAAAACCCTGTATTCTCCACTTCACAAAAAGTAGAAACAACCACCATAACTGCAAGCAACACACTGCAAACAGCCACCAACATACACTGCAAGGATTGTTAATGAAGGCTTTGAGCTATCCAAGTTCTAATAGAATTGCAACCACAAAGGTCTTAGTAGGGAACCCATCTCCTACAAGACCCACTCACCTTTTGTAGCTTTTGCTCTTGGCAAACTCAAATCAACTCAAACAAAACCTACGTTATCTTCTTCTCACACATCAAACTTCTCCAAAATTGCTTCACCTCCCAAATCTTTCTCTTACGCTCCACACGACTCTATTTCTTCTCTACGCCCTTTCGACCTTCTTTTCAATTTCTCTTCTCTCCACTCTTCTCGACGTCTAGCTCATACACAATCCAATCTTCATTGTTTACAAACTTCTTTTTCCACGTGTCTCCAATTCCAAGCTTCTCTCCACACCTTCCCGCAACTATTGCCCTTCTTTCGCAGTCTCCCCTCTCTATTGTATACATGTGTACTTTCTTCTATTGTCTAGGGTGGCAATGACTAATTTCAATTTTTTGGAAAGTGGCCATGCCAGCAATTACCTTTCCAAAGGTTTCTAACCATATATCCATGATTTATTTTGTCTTCTTGGGGTGGGGTGGACATTTCATTTGGGCATTTTCTTTGGGCATAAAAAAACCTATCAATGTGTTTTTTATTTTGATGTTGTGTTGTAAAAAACCAATTGCTCAAAAATAATATTTCACATAACTCAACCGAGTTATGTGAATTCCCAATCGATGATTAACATATGTAACTTAATCGAGTTACATGAATGCCCTTAACATATGTAACTCAACCGAGTTACATGAATGCCCAACCGGTAATTAGCATATGTAAAGCTCGATGAAAAAGTAAAAAAATCAATTTTTAATTTTTCCTATAACTCAACCTAGTTACATGGAATCTCATTTGAGTATGGACACGTGTCCAAGTCGAGATGACGTTGTGAATGAAAAAAAAAATCCCAAAAAAATAAATTTTTGATTTTCTATATAACTAGATCGAGTTACATGGGTACCAACACATGTATGACACGTGTGTTCCAAGGAACCAATCAGAGAGTGACTGTTGATGGGTGTGTACACCCCCTAGCATTTTGACATTGGCTTAGGTGTGTGAACACCCCCCAACATTTTGGCATTAGCTTAGGTGTGAATAGCCCCTAGCATTAGTAGCATTAGATTAGGCTAATGAGTTGTGGGATTTGGTGATTAAAAGATGACATATCAAGAAGTGGTTACAAGAGGGATAGTGGGGAGTTAGGATCTTGTGGGAGGTTATGGGATCCGAATAGTCACATGGGTAGCCCAATAGTCACATGGTTGGATGGCTATATAAAGCCCCTCTTGTATGCAAATTGTACATGATTCTTGTATACACAATACACAATATATTGTACATGACTCTTGTATACACAATATGTGATACATGGAAATGGAATACACTATGATGTTTTGCTTGTATCTTTATCTTGTGTCTTTTATCTTATTCTTGATCCATGCTCATGTGTACATGTGTACTCCATGGCTATGTGTGTAGGAGCATGTGATTTCTCCCATGTTAGCAAGGCTATACTAACACTTGGCCATCACGAGCAACGGGACAAGAAGATTCAATCTTCTCCTTGCCCACAAGCTCTTGATTAGAAGTCTAATGCCCAATCCTTAAGCATTTCTTACCGAAAGAAAGATTAGTAGCATGCATAATTCTTTTTGATTTTCTTGATTATAGATTACCCATAATGTTTATCTTTTCTCTCAAAACCCCATGAGAAGGGAGATTAGAATAATTATTGGTGTTTTTTGAGATCATGTTATTGGGAGTTTTATTCGTAGTTATCTAAAAGCGTTCACAAAGGGTGTTGATGGATGTTTGGTGGTTTGCAGCTTAGTGGGAATTGGCGATGGAGGGTTGCTGGACGTGAACATGGGCTAGATCACACACTAGGTGACGGTGCCCCTAAACTTGTCCCTAGCTGTGGTGGACGACCTCACAGTGGGCGGTCTTATCAACGGCTGAGGGAAGTTCCCATATCTATGGCCTCTTTGCCGAGATCCGTCGTTGCCTACAAAATTGTCCTGTCCGACGAGAAGCTCGTCAAGGAAACCGCTGCTATACTAACAACGAGTATTCTAATCTCTTCTATGCCATTCCCTGGTCTTGGGGCCTCCTTGGCTGCCGAGATCAAGCTCGTCCGGCCCATTAAAGAGTACATGAAGGTTACGTATGTGCCCGTCTCTGTGAGCTTGGGCAGGCATACATCGATTCCTTCACAAATCGAGATGAAAACCAAGACTCCAGACAAGGTGCCGGATTTTATTGAGACCCCGTCGGAGGCTGTGTGCAGTGTTGGTGGTTCAAGCTCTGGTTCTACCATTGCACCTAGATAGTGCTGAAGAGAGCCCACTACCGTTGCCACATGCGCTGCCTCTACTGGGAGAGCAAGCTCATCCTACCCTTCGCATACCGTTTTTGGTTCTGTTACCTGCTTGCTAGACCAATTCTGGCTCCGTTACCTGCCTCTTACCTGCTTGGCTAACTCATGCCGCCCAAGGTCTCCCCTTCATCAAAAATACAATACAGTGAGAAGCATATGTAGCTACCTTTTAATATAGTTCCTTCTTGCTCTATGAAATTTAGGACATATGCTCTGAGATCAAAGACAGAATTAGCGAGTGATATTGTGTAAGTTGTAGTGTATATATGTTCTTCAAGGTTCTTTTTGGAGATCTTACTGAAGTCTGAGGTTCCTTGATTATTTGAAGAATAAATGGAGGTTAGATGAGAGGCACATAAGCAAGAGGTTTTTTTTCACAAAATGAACACAAAACGTTAAGATCAAGCAGCCTTGCATGTGAACGGCAAGAACCTTGGTATTACACCAAGCTCTACTTGTTGGGAGCACACTTGGTCTTGTACTAGTGTGGTGCACTGGTTGTTGTGGGGGCTTTGATTAAATCAAAACACTAAAGATGGGGAGAATGTGTGAGTTGTGTCATGGCAAGGATCTAAATCACATAAGAAAGAAGGCAATTAAAAATCTAAAGTATTTCATGAGCACATTAAAAGAATCACACATATGGCATACAAAATGTTAGCTTTGATAATCCAACTCATATATGCCTATTGCATGGAGTACGTGGAAAGCATCCTTCAATTCCATGGAAAACTCGAGGTGGACGACCTGATGAATTTGAATGGTAAGTAATTGGCCAATTCAAATACATCAATTGTTGAGGTATTGTCTTGAAAAATAGTGTCAATAAAAAAAAATGATAGTAATATTGAAAGAATGAAGCATGAGAGGGCCAAAGGAGATGCTCAGCTAAGGATACTACCGAGACACTTGTAAGAACGAGTGAGAAGGCATGAGGTCCAAAGGAAACCTAGCAAGGTCCCGACCAAGATATTACTGCATCCATCTCCTCATCCATAGCTTTCTCCCAACACACATTTCCAATAGCCTCATCAATGCATGTGGGCTCAACAACCTGCACAACCTTTGCCATATATGCATAGTGATGTGCCACATAACCGTCATATGTAAATCTCTGCACAGGGTTCTTCACTCTCCCTGATCTTCGCAGCTTTTCATTCATGGCTTCCATAGCCTTCTTTACACCAGGTGTTCTCATAGCTGGGATCCCAAGCTCCTCATCAAGGCTCATATCTGAGCCACTAGACTCTCCATCAACATGAGAATGCCCTGCAGAAATGTCAGGCATACCAAGGGGCTCAACCACTTTCTCTTTTCCTTTACGTGATGTACTAATCACATTTGCAGGGCTGGTATTATGACGCAACCTGCCACTCCATGGTCTATCAACAGACCCACTAGATGAGGACTCTCCTGGTCCACTCAAAGACTGTGATTGCTGACCTGCATTCTGTGCAACCACACTTCCACTCAAATCAGCCCCAACAGCTTCTTTTTCAGCAGCATACCAGCTGCTCATCTCATCAAAGACAACATCCCTGCTTACCCTCAACTCACGTGTAGCAGGGTTATAACACCTGTATCCCTTTTGCTCAAGGGAATATCCAATAAACACACATTTTTCAGCTTTCGGATCCAGCTTGGTTCTCAGCTCATCTGGCACATGCACATATGCAATGTATCCAAAAACTTTCAGATGAGATAAATCTGGTTTTCTGCCAGTAAACCTCTCCTCTGGAGTTACATCATGTATGGCTGCAGTTGGAGTCCTGTTCATGATGTATACTGCTGTAGAAACAGCCTCAGCCCAATAGCAATGCGGCATATTTTTCTCTTCCATCAATGCCCGCGCAATCTCAGCAATGTGCCTGTTTTTCCGCTCAGCAACTCCATTTTGCTGCGGAGTGTATCTGCATGTATACTGTCTCCGAATACCATTCTTCTTCAAATATTCAGAGAACTCATTGGAGAAGTACTCTCCCCCTCCATCTGACCTTAGGCACTTGACATATTTTCCTGTTTGCTTTTCAACCAAAACTCTGAAATTCTGAAAGTGAGTGAACACCTCACTCTTCTCTTTCATAAAATATACCCACACTTTCCTTGTGTGGTCATCAATGAAAGTCACATAATACCTGCAGCCTCCCATAGATATGGTCTTCGTAGGACCCCATACATCTGAATGCACAACATCTAGTGCATTTCTGCTCACATATCTGTTACGTGGAAACACATGCTTTGTTTGCTTCCCAAATTGGCATGCTTCACATATTTTCTGCATACCTTCCACTTTAAATTTTGGCAGCCCTGTCACAATTCCTTTTGTCTGCATAGACTTCAATCTTTGCACATTTACATGTCCAATTCTTTTATGCCATATGTCTGTGTCTGCAACAACTCCTGAACCATTTGCAAACATCGCAGCACTCATTTCAGGCATGTCTACATTCAACGTAAACATTCTGCCCACTCTGTTGCCTTTTGCAACCAACCTGCACTTGTCTTTGAAATCTTCAACATAACACCCATCAGGGTTAAACCGAACCTGCAAACCCTGCTCAATCATCTGGCCAACTGAAACCAGATTCTTTGTTATGTTCGGTACATGAAGTACATCTGCAAGGTACTTCACTTTGCCATCCTGCATAGATAATGGCACATCTCCAACGTGGGCGATTGGATGAGCAGTGTCATCCCCTGTTTCCACAAAACCTGGTCTTTCCGGGTTTTTCATCTCCTTGAACCACTCCCCATGACTCGTCATGTGGTTCGAAGCGCCTGAATCCACATACCATACATTATCTTTTTGTGCTGCATCAACATTTTCAGACATGGCATTTACAACATGCTGCATAACAAACAACCTTTCATTGTCCTCATTATTTCTACTTGAGGATGCATAGTTGTTTTGCTGCACTTTCCCATTTTGCATGTCAGCCTGCTTCTTATAACATTCTGACTGCACATGTCCTAGCTTACCACAATAGTAGCATTCACGTGCATCATTATATTGCCTTTGCCAATTTCCACGGCCTCTTTGACTCCCCCTGCCTCTGAATTTGCCTCTTCCACCTGCGTGTTGTTGTTGTTGTTGATTCTGGGACTGTTGTTGTTGCTGCTGCTGCTGGCCGTAATTCTGATTACCTGTTCGGCCACCTCCTTGACCGCGTCCACGGCCTCCTCTACCTCGTCCTCTTCCTGAACTCGTGTAGAAGGCCTGTTGCTCTGAACTGTTTTTACTTTGTGAAGACTGTTGGTCTTCACCCAAGTTCTTCTCTTCGATAATCAGCATAGACACCAAATCTGTAAAGTTGGGAATGTTTTCTCGAGTCTGGATAGACGTCTTAAACGCCTTGTATTGTGGCCCGAGACCACGTAAACAGACTTCCACCTTGTCATCATCATCTACTGACACACCAATAGATGCAAGGGATTCCACAATACCCTTTATCTTCAGCGCATAGTCATTCACAGACATGCTCTTTTTCTCCACAGTATGAAGTTCATTCTTCAACTGTATCTTACGTGCCTTGGTATTTGTTTCATAGAGCTTTACCAAGGTGTCCCACGCCTCCTTGGGGGACTTGGCATCCTGAATGTGCCCAATCATGGTGTCCTGTATACTAATGGAAAGCCAATACATAACCTTCCTGGCTCCTTGGTTCCAGTCTTTAAACTCTTTCACATCTGCAGTAGTCGGATTTATATCCGGTATCTCCGGTGCCTCTTCATGCTCACCTTCTATGTAGTCCCAATAGCCTTTTCCCATCAGGAAATTAGTCAACCTGAACCTCCAAGCATGGAAGTTATTCTTATCCAGCTTCTCAGCCACAATCTGTGTTATGCCATCATTAGACATCTTGCCAAACACACAATTTTACCAGAACCTGCACTCTGGTTTTTCTGCACAACCTGCAGTATTTTCTGCACAGCGGTACTGTAGTACTCAAATGTCACAACCAGTGACTTCAATGTGCATACATACACCCAATGGCAACTGTAGACCTCTTTGCAGCACCCACAGTGTCTGCACAGTCAATCTGTCTTCCTGCAGTTCCTAAAACAGAGTTCTGCAGAGAATCGATGACTTACCCGCAGTGCTCGAAATCGCCTGCTTTCTGAAAAACGGAGGTCCAGACGCACCCGAAACGCGTTTTCGGCCCGAAAATTTTAGTCTGAAGGACTGTATAGTTGCCCTATAGCTTCACTCCCGCGAAGAAAGCTCCTCAATCGGAGATCGTTTGCCGGTGCCTCCCGTAGAGCTCCCGACAAGGGTGTAGTCACCAACACAATAGGGAAGAGTAGTTGCAGCTCTTACCCTCGTACCGCTTCCTGTGGTTCTCTTGCTTGCAGCTCAGCCCTTAGCACGAACCAGGCTCTGATACCATGAAAAGATGCAGGGGGGAAGAGAGCTTGAGCTCTTGCAAGCACACACACACACTCACAAAACCCTAATAGAGAACACACAAGGTGAGAGGCTGAAAATCTTCTTCTTCTCTACTCAACACTCAACACACCATATACAAAGATAAGAGTACTCTCAATATGAAAGGTACTCAACCAAATACATACACGGGTTCTCTATAGTGTGAACCCGACTAAATGAGCTGGCGCTATAACTATGCCAGTCTCTAGAGTGGCTGTCACACAGCCTGTCATCCCACTGGCCGCATATCACCCAAGATCTCACCAACCATGCCAGTGGTGTAAGTGCGGGGCCTATCCCCCAGGCGGGTCATCAGTGTCCACCGCCTCACTAGTTAGAGCTCGATATCTCAACAACTTACACCACTGGCATGGTTGGTGAGATCATGGGTGATATGCGGCCAGTGGGATGACAGGCTGTGTGACAGCCATTCTAGAGACTAGCATAGTTATAGCGCCAGCTCATTTAGTTGGGTTCACACTATAGAGAACCCTAGTATGTATTTGGTTGAGTACCTTTTCATATTGTGTGTACTCTTATCTTTACATATGGTGTGTTGAGTGTTGTGTGAAGAAGAAGAAGATTTTCAGCCTCTCACCTTGTGTGTTCTCTTTTAGGGTTTTGTGAGTGTGTGTGTGCTTGCAAGAGCTCAAGCTCTCTTCTCCCTTGCATCTTTTCATGGTATCAGAGCCTAGTTCATGCTAAGGGCTGAGCTGCAAGCAAGAGAAGCACATGAAGCGGTACGAGGGTAAGAGCTTCATCTACTCTTTCCTATTTGTGTTGGCAACTACACCCTTGTCGGGAGCTCTACGGGAGGCACCGGCAAACAAACGGTCTTTGATTGAGGAGCTTTCTTCGTGGGAGTAAAGATATAGGGCAACTATACTATCCTATCAGACCAAATTTTTCAAGCTGAAAACGCGTTTCGGGCATGTTAGGACCTCCGTTTTTCGGAAAGCAGGCGATTTCGAGCACTGCGGGTAAGTCAGCGATTCTATGCAAAACTTTGTTTTAAGAAGTGTATGAAGATAGATTGGTTGTGCAGACATTGTGTAGGTCAAATAGTTGCCATTGGGTGTATGTATGTACATTGAGGTCACTGGTTGTGACATTTGAGTGTAGTACAGTACCACTTGAGAAAATATAGCAGTTTGTGCAGGACAAACCAGAGTGATATTTCTGGTAAATTTGTGTGTCTGGCAAGATGTCAAATGATGGCAGATTGTTGCTAAGAAGCTTGACAAGAACAACTTCCATGCTTGGAGGTTTAGGTTGACAAATTTCCTGATGGGAAAGGGTTACTGGGACTACATAGAAGGTGAGCTTGTTGAAGAGGCATCAGAGATACCGGAGATCAATCCGACTGTTGTAGATGTGAAAGAGTTCAAGGATTGGATTCAAGGAGCCAGAAAAGTTATGTATTGGCTCTCTATCCGTATACACGACACCATGATTGGGCACATACAGGAAAGTTGATTTGAGTTTGCCCAGAGTAGAAGCTGCAAAAGGTGAATGGGCCTTGTAGGACGTGGGTTCCGTAAGACCTCTATGGTTGCAATTCTGTTAGAACTTGGATAGCTCAAAGCCTTCATCAATAATTCTCTGCAATGTATGTTGGTAGCTATTTGCAGTGTGCTTTGCAGTTATGGTGGTTTTTTTTGTTTCTTTGTGAAGTCGAGAATACATGGTTTTGTTGAGATAATTTTGAGGAAGTCCCTTGGTTTTGTGTCACTTTTCTCTTTCCTGTTCTATCTCGAAATCTCAGGGGTGTTGAGATTTACTCAGTTGTATATACACATGAAAGTCTATTTGTGTTGGAATGATGAACTCTTTTGTTTGGTATTAATTATATTTTTTTGATGGAGTTTGTTGAGAAGAAACAATTATGGGTGAAGAGGTGACTCGTGTTGAACCGGATTTGTGTCAGTTAGCTTGTGTTTAAGTCAGCAAGTTTTAAAAGAGGAAGCTTGATTAGCTTTGTGTCAGCATAGGTCAACTGAGGTTGTATTTTTCTGGTCTTTTTTAACAATTGTGAGGTATGGGCTGACAATCAGAAGCAGTTAGAAGTCAGTTTGACGGCTTGAGAAGTCAGAGGTATGGGCTGACAATTAGAAACAGTCAGAAGTCAGTTTGCCAGGTTGAGCATTGGTCTTGGTGTCGGTGCCATCTAAAGACTATGATAGATCAAAGGGAGTTAGCCTCGATTAGCTGAGGCCCCAATAGGGGTTAATCGTCGTGGGTGTTCAGAAGTGGTTTTGGTCTCCCTATATTGAAGAGGAAAGTTTTGAGTTAGGTCTTACTGTCACTTGTGTCAGCAGCACAGTCAGGTAGAATTTAAGGAGAAGATATTCCTGAGTTAGTAGACCATCAACAGCTGTCAGATGTGGGTGTAGAGAGGTGAGTCTTGGTGGGTTTTGAGTGTTTTGAGGGCTTAAAAGGGTCAGTGAACACAGAGGAGAGAAAATATGCTCCAATTGGTCAAAAGTCAGAATATAGTCTGTTGGAGTCAGTCTTTGGTGTGGTAACTCTTTGAGATTTGAGAAGATCAATTGAGAGTCAAGGAAGGTCAAAGGACCGTTAGTGAAGAATTCTGATTTAGTTGAGGCAATTGGGTCGTCAGTCATGACTATCTCGAATAGCTCGCTTTATCTCAGCCAATTCAAGCTTTGAGGATAGTCAGATTGGAGGCAACTGTATCAGTTATAGGTAGCACAGATCTTCTAGGGTGATATCTTGATCAGATAAGTGTAGCTTGAGAGTTGGCATATGTCAGAGGAGGACACCTGAAGAAAGGTTCTATTTTAGCTGAAGGCTTCTGAGTCGGTCTCAGTACTGCATCACATTGCTGAGGTAGTTTTCAATAGGTAAAGGTTAGAGAAAGGTCGAAAAAGGATCAGCAAGGGGTCCAAGGAGGTCCTAGGGTTGTGGCAGTAAGGCTGGAACAGGATCGGCAAGAGGTCCATGGAGGTCTTACGGTTGTGGCAGTAAGATCTGCTGATGATGGAGGACAATAGAGGATCCTGGAGGAGTCATTTTGGACTAGGGTTAGGCATCAAAATTCAGAAGTAGGTATTATGTCAACATTTGATCTGTATGTCGCAACTAAGAGTATTTCTGGTTAGTTTAGTAGTCAGTTGAGGTGAGGAGAGGCTCTTAGGTGGATGGTAAGAGCTTTTGGAGATTAGAGCTGACCTCGGAGAACGTCGGAAAGAGTCAACTGAATTGTTCTAGAAGTTTGGTGTGTGCTTAAGTTTTCACCTGTGTCAGACTAAGGGACGTGAACTAGGTGTACTGGTGCTTTGGTTTGGTGTTGTTTGCTAGTATTGTGGTGTGGTGATATTTCTCTCCTCATGGTGGTGTGCTTCGGACAAGCTATAGAGGCAGGTTCTCCCGGACACATCAACATGTCTATAATTAGTTGGGTATCCTTATAACTCGATCAAGTGTTACGTGCAAACTTTTTTTTTCCTTCATCATTGAGCTTTACTCGTGTTAATTGTTAAGAAAACGTGGTGCTCATGCTAGATCAAGTGTGTGGAGGAGAGGGACTCACAAAATACAAGAAAACTATCTTGCTTATTAAGTTGTTTATGAATACAACTAGGCCTTGCTCAATACAAAATGCCTCCTAGCTTCACCTTTAAATAGGTGAGCTAGTGGACCTTAAGTCCCTTCACACACACACCCTTCTCTTCCCCTTCTACATAACCTTAGTCTTTTAATACCCTCCCTCAATACCAACTATGAAAGAATTGGAATAGGTGGTATTGGACATAGGTTGCCTTTATAACATTAGGCATACAAGGATGTCATGGTGTTGTGGTTATCTAGGATTTACAACTATGTTCCTAGAGCCTTAGAGGCTAATACAATGATGCCATCTAAGTCTTTATTTGATGTCGATGAAGATGTACACCTCAATGATGGTGCACCCCACTCTTTGTGCTTGCTTGACTTCTTGTAGTTGACATGCTTTAGACATACATGCCATTGCTTCCACATGCTTTCCACCTTGACCATTCTCACACAATGATCAAAACAAGACTGCCACCCTTGCTTAAGTGGTTTGCTTATAGATGTTCCTTCAACATGCTTGATGCTTCCTTAAATACCATACCTCCTCCATGGGCAATGAGGGCCTTCCTTCTTAGAGTAATGGTTATGAGGTAGATTTATATGGGAAAGGGAAAGGGAGGGTCTTACCACTTGCCTTATGGATTGGTCAAGGGCAGTGTCTACTCCACAATTACAACAAAAGCTTTTGTGCATGTTGCTTACATAATACCCATTAGGGTTTGAAGATACAAGCTTAATGAGAGTGAGTAAGTGGTTGAGGTAAATGCTCAAACCAATAAGGTACATCATCCTTGGCTCAAGAAGGAGAGGGCATGGCTCTTTCAACCTCTTTGGCTTATGGAATGAAGACAATGGTTCATGGTTGCACCATTTCTCCTTGGAAGCTTGCCAAGGTAAGCATAGAAGCGGGTTGACGGATGAAGATTTATAGTGTGACACTTATGGTGTGTGCCCGGCCTCCAATGTTGATGAAGAAGAGCATCCTTAGTGTTAAAGACTTCCTTAGTGTTAAAGACTTCCTCCTTTGATGGTTAAGACCACATTAGTGTTAAGCAACACATTGTTTGGTGATTAAGATCACCATTAGTGTTTAAAAAACATGATTAATACTTAAAAGCACATTTCTAGCATCTAATGACACTTGTAGTGGTGATTAGATTCACCATTAGTGTTTAATAACACTCTTAGTGTTTAAAAAACATGATTAATGCTTAAAAGCACATTTCTAGCATCTAATGACACTTGTAGTGGTGATTAGATTCACCATTAGTGTTTAATAACACTCTTAGTGTTTAAAAACACTTTGGAATAACTCCCCTTTGCTAGATTAGAAGCTTCATTAGTGTTAATCAACACTATTAGTGCTCATAAGCACACTTTGAAAAGCTTTGAGAACTTGAAGATGATGTGGAAGCTTGATGACGTGATGAATGAGACTTATGAATGCCTCATGTGGTTGGCCACCGCTTCAAAATCAAGAGTAAGATCAGCAACAAGCCCTCACAAGATCACTTAAGTGATTACGGCAAAGAGGGGAGGATTAGAGCAAAAAAAAAAAAGAAATTTTGAAGCTTAAATGGAGAGCTTCAATGGAGTTGAGGGAGTCAGCCGCCCTGGTTTTTTTGTTGTAACAGACAAATGGAGCAGCCATTGGGGCTGAAATTAGGGTTGTAGCTCCTTCACACATTGGGCTTCAAAAGCCCTAAAGCTATGCAGCCTATAATCAGCTGTAGGCGACAAATTCTTGTACGACCACTGCTGTGCAACAGAAACTGCGCCGGGCTGAACCAGTAAGAATGCCGCGGTGGAGAGGAGATGAATGCACTGATTGGTTGTACGAATATGTGCGCCTACGCCTCTTCTTCACTTCCCTTGATGAAAGCTCGCCGAGATAATGCCTCCATGAGTAGCTAGAAATCCTCACCAGCAGGGGGTTCAGCTCCACAAAGGAGAAGATAAGAAAAAATGAGGATTTTGACCTATTCTATACCACAAATGTGACCTACTCAACCAAAGCTCTAGATACCATGTTAAGAAAACGTGGTGCTCATGCTAGATCAAGTGTGTGGAGGAGAGGGACTCACAAAATACAAGAAAACTATCTTGCTTATTAAGTTGTTTATGAATACAACTAGGCCTTGCTCAATACAAAATGTCTCCTTGCTTCACCTTTAAATAGGTGAGCTAGTGGACCTTAAGTCCCTTCACACACACACCCTTCTCTTTCCCTTCTACATAACCTTAGTCTTTTAATATTAATCACCGACTGCATTTGCGAAACTCGATCGTGTTACGTAAAAAATTATTTTTTTCCTTCATCGTTGAGCTTTACTCGTGTTAATCACCGACTGCATTCGCGAAACTCGATCGTGTTACGTGAAAATTTATTTTTGAGTAATTGTTTTTTCCAATGCAATATCGAAATAAAAAAACACGTGTGTCCATAATTGGTTGGTCATTCGCATAACTCAATCGATTTATGTGGAAAATTAAATTTTTTTCACGTCGTTGTGCTTTACACGCGGCAAAGTAGAAGTTTGTGCAGAGTTATGTGCTAGTAGTGTTGGATATGCTCCATCATATGCACACATGAACATCCTCTTGGTAGAGTTGAATCTCAAAGGTTATTGAGTCTTGGCTCTTTTTACTCTTGTAGTAGTAAGCTCATAGATCAACCATAAAAGGCATGCCTACATCCACTTGCTTTGGAGATATTCTTGGATCACTAATCAAGCAAGAGGTGGAGATAATCAAGGAGATAATGAAGGAGAGGATTATGGAGGAGATTAGTACCTAATCATCATTAGCTCTAAGCTAATCCATGTATCTTAGCCTATTTAAAGAGGCATCTAATCAATGTAACTTACTCTCTATTTTGCGCATCTGCAGTGTTATTAAGTTTTCATTTAGTGCTAATCATTATTGTCAACCCCTTTGATTAATAATTGGTATTGGAGCCTGCACATTCTCTCATCAGAGTTACTGAGCTGTGTATTTCCTTCTTGGCTCTCTCATGGCGATGGCGAGACCCACAATTCGCTGGTTCTGACGCATGGCAGGTCGATGACTCTTGAGTTGAGCCAGTTCATTCGCCGTGGCTAGTTCTTTGTTTTTCTTTCTGTGCCCGACTTTGCCTTAAGCCTTTAATTAAGGCTTTGTATAAAGCCTTTCCGTAAGGTTTATAATTCTTAGTAATAAGGCTTATTAAAAATAAAAAAATTTCTCATAAGGTTAGCTTAGCTCTGCCCATTTTAGCTCAGCCCCTATGTGAGGTCCCCCTGTTCCCACCGAGCAACGGATTCGATACTAGCAGCGGAAGTAGCACTTCTCGCGCGGGACAGGGGTCCCACATTCGGGGCCTCATCCACGGATATCCGGACAAGAGACTAATCCGTCGGTTTTTCCAAAACCAAACCCGGAAAAACTTCCCTTACCGGAAAGCACGGGCGATTCCACCAGGATAATTTTTTTCTCTAACAAAGACAAGATCATTTCTGATCAAGCTGATCCAATTGTATCTTCAAGATACTAGATCAGATCAAGGAAGAAACTTGCACTTGGATCATTGGGATCAACGCTTTTTTCCCCATTCAAGAGGCACAGCCGTTGATTCCTATCCATAGAACAATTACTGTCCGGGATTTACTTTATCTATCGTATTAACAAAAGTTGAGTCTCGATTTACGGATCCATCAGTCCAGCCTAACCCCATCCGATCCCATGGGTTAGCCAACCGCCCAACCACTGTAGTGATGGGATCCAATTTGGAATTTGGTTAGGTTTTGTCCCGGGTACCAAGGAAAAGAGTTCCAAGGCCCCCTAGCCGGAAGTTCATGCAAACATAAAACTAGCCACACCACTTACACACCCAATATGAAAATTGCCTTTTTCTTAGCATCAGCTAACTTTAAAACAATCCTTTAATGAAACCATAGTACCACTGATCACAATCTTCCAATTTATCCAGTTGATTCATAATTTCCCATCATTCCTTCATCAGAGTATCTATGGCATCATTGGCAACTAGAACGCTCACCACCTGTCCACACAGAGGCCGTTTCCATAGTTCCTAGCCCATAATACTCGGCAATATAATCACTTATCAAGATGGACTCTCGTTGAAGATCAGCAAGATCAACCAACAGATCCATATAAAAGAGCCATGGACTCATCCGTTGAGGACCAGCAAGGTCAGTCAACCAGATCCATGCCCGGTTTCACAAAACAACTCTTACTCCTTGTTCCAATATCTTCCTCGACGCACGCGTGGGTATCCTAGGCGACCCAGAGCCCGAGCACCGTATGGTCAGCACCCTCTAGGATCCTTCGCAGGTGACCTAGCGCTTCACTCATAGGCCGCTTCCTTGGTCCCTCATCCACCGTACCGGAAGCTCACCATTTTAATCGAACCGAGGCTGGTCAAGACCTCGGTCGACCTTGCTACGCGAGATGTCCTCCATTGACTCTCCGTCACAGCAGTTGCAACTTTATCAGTTAGGTCTCCACGACCTTAATCACAAGACGGTCAAAATGCTTCCCCAGCATTCTTGACATAAAACAGCCATTTACAAACAGCATTTACAAACAGTTTACAAATACAGTTTCTATATTAACTCTCATTTTTCCACATTGTTCCTCATTAATCCTCATTACTTATTCCACATTCCATTTATATGTGTACTCATCCAATCATCTCATTTTCCATTTATATGTGTACTCATCCAATCATCTCATTTTCCATCTCTTCACTTCAAATTCCTTCACATCACATATCATATATTCACATCCATACATCTACATCCATATCCACATTCACATCCATACATCCACATCTACATGCTTATCTCCATTTTCACATCTTCATTTATACATCCACATCCCATATCCACATTCATACATACACATCCATATCCACATCCATACATCCACATCCACATCCACATTCACATCCATACATCCACATCTACATGCTTACCTCCATTTTCACATCCTCATTTATACATCCACATCCCATATCCACATTCATACATACACATCCATACATCCACATCTACATCCACATACATACATACATCCACATCCACATTCACATTCACATACATCCACATCCACATTCCCATACATCCACATCTATACATCCACATTCCACATTCACATCTATACATCCACATCTACATTCACATTCACATACATCCACATCCCCATTCCCATTCACATCTATACATCCACATCCATTCACATCTATACATCCACATCCATTCACATCTATACATTCACATCTATACATCCACATCTACATCCACATTCACATCTATGCATATATATCTTCATGCATATATCCATTTTCACGTTCATACATCCACACTCCCATCTCTACATCCACACATCCACATACATACATCCATTTCCACATTCCCATTTATATAACCCCATATACCTTCACATCTAATCTTTTACATCACATCCATTCTCGCCCTATCACAACCCATATACATCTTATCCTATCACATACACTTCTTACCTCATCCCCCCATACACATCTTAATTCATCTTATCACCTCCTAACTTATTTCATAAGCATCTTATCACCTCTTATCACACCTCTTATCACATCTCTTATCACCTCCTAACTTATTTCATAAGCATCTTATCACACCTCTTATCACATCCTATCACATCTCTTATCTATTTATAGAATACAAGAGAATTCTTACATTTGATATAAGATTTCTTTACACATTTATTTATGAATAAATTCTATTTAAGGAGATTAATACTTTCAAAGTAAAAATCAATCTTTTATGCATCTTCCTATGCATAAATTCATTTTTAATGAAAATGACACTTTTGAATTAAATTTTAATCTTTTATGCATTTTTCTATACATAAATTCAATTTAGATGAGAATGACACTTTTGAATTAAAAAATCAATCTTTTATGCATCTTCTTATGCATAAATTCAATTTGGTAGGAATTACACTTTTAGAATAAAAAAATTTCTCTTATGCATCTAAGTTAAGCATAAAATCCATTTATGAGGAAAATCACACTTTTAGTATAAAAAGAATATCTTTTATGCATACCTATATGCATGAAATTCAATTATGATAAAAGTCACACTTTTATAATAAAATAATCAACTTTTATGCATACCTCTATGCATGAAATCCAATATGATAAAAGTAACACTTTTGATATAAAAATTTTTCCATTATGCATACTTCTATGCATGAAATAAAAATGGTAAAAATAACACTTTTGATATAAAAATTTATCCATTATGCATACTTCTATGCATGAAATAAAAATGGTAAAAATAACACTTTTGATATAAAAATTTATCCATTATGCCTAATATTAAAATTCAATTTCTCCATGATTGTAATGAAATTCTTTCAATTAATCTAGGATGATAATTCCTAGAATATGGTAGGAAGTCCTCTTTTTATGCTTTGAATGAGATTATTTTATGCATAATTTTTATAAAAATTTTGCCATAGCTCCGCTGCTATGACTGATAAATCTCAATTTTTCTAAGGGATAATGCTTATCATTAAGGAAATAATTAAAATGATCTCTAATTGGATTATTAATCCATAATGGATTAAATCATCAATATTCATAAACTAAAAGCATAGAAAAAAGCCATTAATTTGGCCTCAAGCATAGCTTAATCTTGGGTTAAGGAAAAGCTTTATGAAAAGCTTGATTTGGATTGAGAACGGGTCATGAGTATGACCATTTCTTGAGTGAGAGAGAGAATTTACATAAGAATCATTAAAATTTAAACATAAATGAAAATTAACTTCAATAGCATTTATTAAATTATGTAACTCTTCACTACTATTCAAACTTCAATAGCATTTAAAAAAAAACCATACCAATTAAACTTCTCAAGCTTGAGAGGGGTTGAGAAGAGAGAAACATTGAGAAATTATAGAAAGATCAATATTCACTAATTACCTTACAACTTGCTTGATTCTTTGTTCACGGTAGAGGCCCCCAACCAATCAATTGGTTAAGTATGTTGATGGAGCCACTAATGGGGATTGAAGAAAGAGGGAAGCTCCAAAAACTAGTGAATTATTAAATGAATTCACAGTTCTTGGCTTAGGTGGAGTAGAGTAACGATGCATAAACACTATATATTTTTCAACAAGGGGGAGGCTTCTATTTATAGGAAAAATTGAGCTCCTAACCAAACAAACTGATTCTAGAATTTTCTAAATCAGTTTGGTCAATATTTGACCATTTTTAGGTCAGTTAAGCTAACTTTTTGGAACTAGACTTAAATGAGGAGAGAGGAGAGATGAAATATCTCAAATTTTATGAGTTTAAAACTCATTCAAGCATGTGAAATATGCACCTCCTTTAAAGAACTCCCCTTCCTTACATATGTCATATTTTTAATATTGCTCATAGTTTTTTTACTAATAAACCTTGTACATTTTCAACTCTTCATCTTATGTGAAATATGCACCTCCTTTAAAGAACTCCCCTTCCTTACATATGTCATACTTTTAATATTGCTCATAATTTTTTACTAATAAACCTTGTACATTTTCAACTCTTCATCTTATGTGAAATATGCACCTCCTTTAAAGAACTCCTCTTCCTTACATATGTCATACTTTTAATATTGCTCATAATTTTTTACTAATAAACCTTGTACATTTTCAACTCTTCATCTTATGTGAGCATTTACTCATTTTTGGGTATCTTCTTTTTCAAATTGGATTTATCTCCTCCCTACACATGGATTGATGCTATTGGCCCATAGGAACCTTAATTGGACCATAGTCTAAAGATTTTTGAAAATCTAGACCCTTAGACTAAGGTTCTTTATACCTATTTCCAATTAATTCCAATTGCACATTGGAAAATTCTTTTTGAATTTCTGTTTCAGGGGAACTCATCTGAATTATAAGAGATATTTTTCTATCCAAAAATATTCAAAATCTGAATATTCTCTCTCTAGAATAATTTTTCTCTCTCTAGGCTAAAATAGTTAGCAACAGGGTCTTTATATTTCTGAAGAGGGTTGATTACAGGGGAAGATACTAGACATCAAAAAGGGGGTGGGGGAGGAATCTTACATTCTACCCCACTTAAAAAAATGCGAGATGTCCTCATCTCGCAAACTGGGATAATTTCGCAAGATGCACGAATATGAGACTTAGAGAAAAATTTTAATCAAGATTAACCACCAAGATAAGTCTTAAAGAGAGCAAGATTCAAAATACGAACAAGATTTAAACTTTATTCATTCTCGGAACTTATACAGTAAAGATAGAGGAACTCTTTACACTTCCATAAGCCCGTCCATCATATGGTCACAAAAGCAGTCCTCACAAGCTGCACAAGTATAAGGTAACTCATCTATGGGAATGATTCTGTGGGTTATTGCTGCGCCTATCTCAGTGGTATGAGGTGTTCTAAGAAAAGGACCTCTGAGAGGCAAGCCAAAAACTGGGTAAAGGCATATCTTCTCATGAGGAAGAAAACACGCCAGTAAGAAGACCCGCTCAGAAAACCCAGGATGCCTTGATCTCATGACGCAGTAGTATCGGGGACCCAAACCCAAAGCTTCAATAACCATGGCCAAGCGGACATTGTTACGAAAGTGCTGCTGACCCCAAGGTGTTACCCTAGTTATGTCTTGATAGGTCCGCCATTTTGTCTGCGCTACAGAAGTTCCCAAGTGAGGGAAAAGTGAGCGCTCATACTGCTCTATAAAATCTTTCTTCACAGACTCCCTTGCGTCTTGAAGGTGAGAAATCATCATGGATAAAACTAATTCTTGTTGCCAAGCCATGAAGGAGATTAAGAAAGAAAGGAGATCGATGGAAGTAAGATTACTGTGAACGACAAGTAAAAGTTACGACTTATATAAAGGAAGGAGCTAGCGTAACTTAGAAGCCAACGGTAACTTGCCACTGAAGTTTTACCATCTTTCCATGATTTGGGTTTGGCATATTTTTCTATAGAAGGCATTCAAAACTTTGAGATGAGGAGATAAAAGAAGTTCGTAAGCTAAATCACCTACTTTCTTTGGTCCACAATATCTGGGAGATAACTTCTTCCCAAGAGATAAAGAACTTCTTTTGGGCCGTACTCGAATGAAGACCAAAACCTTGATATCCAAAACATCGATTCTCACTTCTGAACTCATTGTTCTGAATCTTAAAACAGGTGGGACTCTTGAGAAGTATTCAGGAAAAAGGTTCTTCCTTTTTTAAACAGAATCTTTCTTTTATTTTAGAGAGGGAATGATTATAAGATCAAAAAGGGAGATTCTTACTCCTGTATACCTCGAAGGCTGGGGGAGAATCTTACATTCTACCCCACTTAAAAAGTGCGAGATGTCCTCATCTCATAAAGTAGAGGACAACTCTTTTTCTTAAGATCCAATTTTATTCTGGGGTTCCTTATATTCTGGTCAACCCAACAGAATACTGGGATAAATATCCCTTAGAACTCATCATTAAATAACAATTCATTCAGATCATATTATTCATATCTTTAACATGATAAAGGTCCATTAGACCGAAAAATTTCCTTCTGAGTATTCCTCCACGGGAATTTCAGTCAAGTAAGTTCTCAATTTGTCATCCCTTAACTTGATCTAACGGTCAAGTGTTAACAGTAGCAATTTGACAGCACAATCCACTAATCTCATGGTGATTTGCTGAATCATTTTCATCATTTATCATTACAGGGACTCGTCCCAATCATCCACCTTGTGGTTTCGCTCAGCTTATTACATTTCAATCCACTAATCTCATGGTGATTTGCTGAATCATTTTCATCATTTATCATTACAGGGACTCGTCCCAATCATCCACCTTGTGGTTTCGCTCAGCTTATTACATTTCAATCCATTTTCAGGAATCATCATTTTTCAATCAGAATCCAAATCAATTCATCGGTTTCCAAACAGAACTAAAAATCATATCAACCACATTCGAAATCATCATCTGGATAGCATTAACGCTTATAATTTCAAGTCTTAGATTTACTCGTATATACTGTCAGTAAAGAGCTGCAGTTATACTCTCGGTATATACGGTAGTCACGGCCCTTGGAATTATAAGGTAAATACCATCATGTCTAGGCCTCAAGCAAGTCAGGGATTCTATATAATTGCGGTACTTCCATCTGAAGACCCAATTACCAATTTACGAATTTCAGTTTGAATATCAAATTGTATGAATTATATCACACAATTACAACCTTTTTTTGTGCTTCTTGATAAATTTTTGACATATTTGGTTTCTCAGTTGATCTTTATTAGCCAAATGCTCTGATACCAACTGTGAGGTCCCCCTGTTCCCACCGAGCAACGGATTCGATACTAGCAGCGGAAGTAGCACTTCTCGCGCGGGACAGGGGTCCCACATTCGGGGCCTCATCCACGGATATCCGGACAAGAGACTAATCCGTCGGTTTTTCCAAAACCAAACCCGGAAAAACTTCCCTTACCGGAAAGCACGGGCGATTCCACCAGGATAATTTTTTTCTCTAACAAAGACAAGATCATTTCTGATCAAGCTGATCCAATTGTATCTTCAAGATACTAGATCAGATCAAGGAAGAAACTTGCACTTGGATCATTGGGATCAACGCTTTTTTCCCCATTCAAGAGGCACAGCCGTTGATTCCTATCCATAGAACAATTACTGTCCGGGATTTACTTTATCTATCGTATTAACAAAAGTTGAGTCTCGATTTACGGATCCATCAGTCCAGCCTAACCCCATCCGATCCCATGGGTTAGCCAACCGCCCAACCACTGTAGTGATGGGATCCAATTTGGAATTTGGTTAGGTTTTGTCCCGGGTACCAAGGAAAAGAGTTCCAAGGCCCCCTAGCCGGAAGTTCATGCAAACATAAAACTAGCCACACCACTTACACACCCAATATGAAAATTGCCTTTTTCTTAGCATCAGCTAACTTTAAAACAATCCTTTAATGAAACCATAGTACCACTGATCACAATCTTCCAATTTATCCAGTTGATTCATAATTTCCCATCATTCCTTCATCAGAGTATCTATGGCATCATTGGCAACTAGAACGCTCACCACCTGTCCACATAGAGGCCGTTTCCATAGTTCCTAGCCCATAATACTCGGCAATATAATCACTTATCAAGATGGACTCTCGTTGAAGATCAGCAAGATCAACCAACAGATCCATATAAAAGAGCCATGGACTCATCCGTTGAGGACCAGCAAGGTCAGTCAACCAGATCCATGCCCGGTTTCACAAAACAACTCTTACTCCTTGTTCCAATATCTTCCTCGACGCACGCGTGGGTATCCTAGGCGACCCAGAGCCCGAGCACCGTATGGTCAGCACCCTCTAGGATCCTTCGCAGGTGACCTAGCGCTTCACTCATAGGCCGCTTCCTTGGTCCCTCATCCACCGTACCGGAAGCTCACCATTTTAATCGAACCGAGGCTGGTCAAGACCTCGGTCGACCTTGCTATGCGAGATGTCCTCCATTGACTCTCCGTCACAGCAGTTGCAACTTTATCAGTTAGGTCTCCACGACCTTAATCACAAGACGGTCAAAATGCTTCCCCAGCATTCTTGACATAAAACAGCCATTTACAAACAGCATTTACAAACAGTTTACAAATACAGTTTCTATATTAACTCTCATTTTTCCACATTGTTCCTCATTAATCCTCATTACTTATTCCACATTCCATTTATATGTGTACTCATCCAATCATCTCATTTTCCATTTATATGTGTACTCATCCAATCATCTCATTTTCCATCTCTTCACTTCAAATTCCTTCACATCACATATCATATATTCACATCCATACATCTACATCCATATCCACATTCACATCCATACATCCACATCTACATGCTTATCTCCATTTTCACATCTTCATTTATACATCCACATCCCATATCCACATTCATACATACACATCCATATCCACATCCATACATCCACATCCACATCCACATTCACATCCATACATCCACATCTACATGCTTACCTCCATTTTCACATCCTCATTTATACATCCACATCCCATATCCACATTCATACATACACATCCATACATCCACATCTACATCCACATACATACATACATCCACATCCACATTCACATTCACATACATCCACATCCACATTCCCATACATCCACATCTATACATCCACATTCCACATTCACATCTATACATCCACATCTACATTCACATTCACATACATCCACATCCCCATTCCCATTCACATCTATACATCCACATCCATTCACATCTATACATCCACATCCATTCACATCTATACATTCACATCTATACATCCACATCTACATCCACATTCACATCTATGCATATATATCTTCATGCATATATCCATTTTCACGTTCATACATCCACACTCCCATCTCTACATCCACACATCCACATACATACATCCATTTCCACATTCCCATTTATATAACCCCATATACCTTCACATCTAATCTTTTACATCACATCCATTCTCGCCCTATCACAACCCATATACATCTTATCCTATCACATACACTTCTTACCTCATCCCCCCATACACATCTTAATTCATCTTATCACCTCCTAACTTATTTCATAAGCATCTTATCACCTCTTATCACACCTCTTATCACATCTCTTATCACCTCCTAACTTATTTCATAAGCATCTTATCACACCTCTTATCACATCCTATCACATCTCTTATCTATTTATAGAATACAAGAGAATTCTTACATTTGATATAAGATTTCTTTACACATTTATTTATGAATAAATTCTATTTAAGGAGATTAATACTTTCAAAGTAAAAATCAATCTTTTATGCATCTTCCTATGCATAAATTCATTTTTAATGAAAATGACACTTTTGAATTAAATTTTAATCTTTTATGCATTTTTCTATACATAAATTCAATTTAGATGAGAATGACACTTTTGAATTAAAAAATCAATCTTTTATGCATCTTCTTATGCATAAATTCAATTTGGTAGGAATTACACTTTTAGAATAAAAAAATTTCTCTTATGCATCTAAGTTAAGCATAAAATCCATTTATGAGGAAAATCACACTTTTAGTATAAAAAGAATATCTTTTATGCATACCTATATGCATGAAATTCAATTATGATAAAAGTCACACTTTTATAATAAAATAATCAACTTTTATGCATACCTCTATGCATGAAATCCAATATGATAAAAGTAACACTTTTGATATAAAAATTTTTCCATTATGCATACTTCTATGCATGAAATAAAAATGGTAAAAATAACACTTTTGATATAAAAATTTATCCATTATGCATACTTCTACGCATGAAATAAAAATGGTAAAAATAACACTTTTGATATAAAAATTTATCCATTATGCCTAATATTAAAATTCAATTTCTCCATGATTGTAATGAAATTATTTCAATTAATCTAGGATGATAATTCCTAGAATATGGTAGGAAGTCCTCTTTTTATGCTTTGAATGAGATTATTTTATGCATAATTTTTATAAAAATTTTGCCATAGCTCCGCTGCTATGACTGATAAATCTCAATTTTTCTAAGGGATAATGCTTATCATTAAGGAAATAATTAAAATGATCTCTAATTGGATTATTAATCCATAATGGATTAAATCATCAATATTCATAAACTAAAAGCATAGAAAAAAGCCATTAATTTGGCCTCAAGCATAGCTTAATCTTGGGTTAAGGAAAAGCTTTATGAAAAGCTTGATTTGGATTGAGAACGGGTCATGAGTATGACCATTTCTTGAGTGAGAGAGAGAATTTACATAAGAATCATTAAAATTTAAACATAAATGAAAATTAACTTCAATAGCATTTATTAAATTATGTAACTCTTCACTACTATTCAAACTTCAATAGCATTTAAAAAAAAACCATACCAATTAAACTTCTCAAGCTTGAGAGGGGTTGAGAAGAGAGAAACATTGAGAAATTATAGAAAGATCAATATTCACTAATTACCTTACAACTTGCTTGATTCTTTGTTCACGGTAGAGGCCCCCAACCAATCAATTGGTTAAGTATGTTGATGGAGCCACTAATGGGGATTGAAGAAAGAGGGAAGCTCCAAAAACTAGTGAATTATTAAATGAATTCACAGTTCTTGGCTTAGGTGGAGTAGAGTAACGATGCATAAACACTATATATTTTTCAACAAGGGGGAGGCTTCTATTTATAGGAAAAATTGAGCTCCTAACCAAACAAACTGATTCTAGAATTTTCTAAATCAGTTTGGTCAATATTTGACCATTTTTAGGTCAGTTAAGCTAACTTTTTGGAACTAGACTTAAATGAGGAGAGAGGAGAGATGAAATATCTCAAATTTTATGAGTTTAAAACTCATTCAAGCATGTGAAATATGCACCTCCTTTAAAGAACTCCCCTTCCTTACATATGTCATATTTTTAATATTGCTCATAGTTTTTTTACTAATAAACCTTGTACATTTTCAACTCTTCATCTTATGTGAAATATGCACCTCCTTTAAAGAACTCCCCTTCCTTACATATGTCATACTTTTAATATTGCTCATAATTTTTTACTAATAAACCTTGTACATTTTCAACTCTTCATCTTATGTGAAATATGCACCTCCTTTAAAGAACTCCTCTTCCTTACATATGTCATACTTTTAATATTGCTCATAATTTTTTACTAATAAACCTTGTACATTTTCAACTCTTCATCTTATGTGAGCATTTACTCATTTTTGGGTATCTTCTTTTTCAAATTGGATTTATCTCCTCCCTACACATGGATTGATGCTATTGGCCCATAGGAACCTTAATTGGACCATAGTCTAAAGATTTTTGAAAATCTAGACCCTTAGACTAAGGTTCTTTATACCTATTTCCAATTAATTCCAATTGCACATTGGAAAATTCTTTTTGAATTTCTGTTTCAGGGGAACTCATCTGAATTATAAGAGATATTTTTCTATCCAAAAATATTCAAAATCTGAATATTCTCTCTCTAGAATAATTTTTCTCTCTCTAGGCTAAAATAGTTAGCAACAGGGTCTTTATATTTCTGAAGAGGGTTGATTACAGGGGAAGATACTAGACATCAAAAAGGGGGTGGGGGAGGAATCTTACACCCTACTACTACTCAACTCTGCCGCACCGCAACCAGGTTTGCAACAACAAAATTCAAGGTGATTTCCATTGAAGGGAAAGTTTTTTTGAATTACATTGAAGGAAAATTCTTTGAATACTCTTTGAATTACTGATGATATGACTAGCTCATGTCGGAATTTAGAAGATTCTAAAGAAATCATACAAATTTCATTAGACTCAGAAGCTTCTACAAATAAACAAGCTAAGTCACAACAAATCAAAATTTGTAAACGAAAGCTTAATCATAGGAAAAGAGTGGTTTCCCAAGAAATACAACTTTGGATTAAAAAATCAAAATCAAGGCTCGATGGAAAACCATGGTATTTTGACTATGCCAAATATATTGGTTTAGGTGATTTCCTTGCAAAAAATATGCATTTGTATAGAACTGGAGTGGATAACTAATCTTTTTTTAAACTCAATTTCCTTGTACAAGGCATTAGACACTACTTGAAGAGAGTCTCTCAAGTAAGACGATCATGTCTAAAACCTCACAGTTAGAAAGATTTACTGGGGGAAATTTTCATACTTGGCAGACTAGGCACAAGTTTATCTTTCAAAAGAAAGATTTGTGGAAAGTAATTACTACATCTGAAAATGATAAACCTACCACAAGGTAAGGAAAAGCACAATGGTAAATCTGTGACACTAAGGCACTTGCTATTTTAGCACTTGGGCTTGGTGATCAATATTTGCATCATATTTCAAACATAGAGTTAGCTAAAGTAGCATGGGAAACTCTCGACCATTGCTTCATATCTTGAAAGTATAACCTTTTGGTGTATCTACCTTGGCTCCTTGATGTAAGATAATGGTAGTATCTCTTGTTAACCTTAGAAATGGATTAACATTCCTCCTTAAATGATGTCGATCCCGTCCTCATAATTGCGTTGGTGAAGACCTTTGTGTGGGGAGAATTTACAAGACAAGCTTTGTTGTTGATGGCTTTTGATATCGAGTGACATTCAATGGTCTTTGTTCCTCTGGAAGGAATGAGAAAGGCTAGTTAGTAAACGGAAAGGTTAGAGATTAGCAAAAATTCCTAACGGGGTGGGGGATTTTATTTAGTAATTACATTTTTATATTTTGTGAGCATTTTCTTTAATTTGGGGGTATATTTTTTGTTCACTTTGTTTTTGGAAATCATAAGCAGAGTTATATGTTATTGGTGTTAGTGGGGAATCTAAGACATGTTAATAATGGGGGAGAAGAGAAGGAAGGATCCAGAGGAACATAGAAAAAATCATCAAAACAAGATTGTGATTCTGAGTTCCTCATTTGATTCATTGAAGCAACATTCATCACTTGAAGACTTTGGCCTTCAATGGTGTCCCTTTTTGTGGCAAGATTTTTGTCAATTGTTGTAGGACATATTCTTGCAAGCTTCTTCCCATGTGTTTTTTATGGTTTTATATATATTTAAGTATTCTACAAAGTAGATATACATGATGTAAGATTCCTCCCTAACCTCTCAAGATGTCCAGCATCTTCCCCTGCAATCAAATCCCTCTTCAGAAATATAAAAGATCTTGTTTCTACCTGTTTTGGCCTAGAGAGAGAAAATATTCTAGAGAGAGATTATTCAAATTTTGAATATTTTTTGGATGGAAAAATATCTCTTCTTATTAAAACAAGTGCCCCCGAAACAGAAGTTCAAAAAGATTTTCAGAAGGTGCATTAGAAATCAAGTATAATCTGTTCAAGAGGCCTTACCCTAGGGGTCCAGATTTTTGAAAATTTTTAAATTAAGGTTTTGAGGGGCCAATCAGATTCATCCAAATGTGTGGAGAAGATATATAGAAGAAATAAAGAAAATCTCCCAAAAATGAGTAAATACTCACATAAGATGAAGAGTGAACTAAGGACCAAAGGAATTACTAAAAAAATAGATTTTTGACACCTCACAATAGGGATTCCCCCCTCATGAATGAGGCGCCTACTTCACATGTGTGGTGGAGTTTTAAATCATCAAAAATTGAGATATTCATCTCTCCTCTCTCCTGTCTCCTAATTCAAGTCTAGTTCCAAAAAGTAAGCTAAACTGACCTAAAAATGGTCAAAAATTGACCAAACTGATCTGGAAAATTCTAGAATCAGTTTGCTTGGTTATTAGGAGCTCACTTTTTCCTACAAATACAAGCCTCCCCCTTTGTTGAAGCTTAATAGTATTTTATGCATTATTACTCTACTCCTCCCAAGAGCCAAGAACTGTGAATTTTTTAATAATTCACTAGTTTTTGACCATTCCCTCTTCTAAAGAATTGGTGGCCACTCTTGTTGCAAACAAGAGTAGAACCCTCAAACCATCAAGCCAAAGGAAAGCTCCCAGAATTCATGTAAGTTAGAAATCTTATATTTTTCTTTATTCTTTTAATGGTTTTCTAAATTGTTTGTTATCTTAAAATGCTAAACAGAAGCTATGCCTTCTTGGAAAGGCTTTCCTCCCTCTCTCATTCTTAAAATCAGCCCTTCTTTATCCTAGTTAAGTGATCTAATATTTGGAATTAAACTTTTCATATTGTTTCTCTCTTAAAAGTGAAAATTGATTAGTTTAGAATGCTTTAAACCAATTGGGGACAATTCCTAAGTAGATTAAGGTTAGAAAAATTAAAAAATGGTCAGCCATACAAAGGAGGTTATGGTGAAATTTTCTAAAAATTTGTGAAATAAATTTCATCTTTTATTAATCAAAAAGAGTAATCCCCATCGTTTGTGTATTCTAAAAGTGTCATTATTATTCATGCATAGAAAGATGCATATTGATTATCTTTTTATTATAAAAGAGTGATTTTTAATAGAATTAAATTCTATGCATAGAAAGATGCATACTGATTATTTTTTTATTATAAAAGAGTTATTTTTAATAGAATTGAATTCTATGCATAGAAAGATGCATATTGATTATTATTTTTTATAAAAGAGTGATTTTTAATAGAATTAAATTCTATGCATAAAAAGATGCATATTGATTATTTTTTATTATAAAAGAGTGATTTTTAATAGAATTAAATTCTATGCATAGAAAGATGCATATTGATTATTTTTTAATTATAAAAGAGTGATTTTCAATAGATATAAATTCTATGCATAGAAAGATGCATATTGGTTAAATTTTCTTAAAAAAAAGTATTACTTTCATCATTATTGATTTTTATGCATAAAAGAATTTTTTTAATTATAAAAGTGTTACTTTCATCAATATTATTTTTTATGCATAAAAAGATGCATAAAAGAATATTTTTTAATATAAAAGTGTTATTTTCATCAAAATGGATTTTTATGCATAAATAGATGCATAAAAGAATAATTTTTTTTTATAAAAGTGTTACTTTCATCATTATTGATTTTTATGCATAAATAGATGCATAAAAGAATATTTTTTTATTATAAAAGTGTTACTTTTATCATTATAGATTTTTATGCAAAAATAGTTGCATAAAAGAATAATTTTTTTAATTATAAAAGTGTTACTTTCATCATTATTGATTTTTATGCATAAAAGGATGCATGAAAGAATTTTTTAATTATAAAAGTGTTACTTTCATCAAAATGGATTTTTATGCATAAATAGATGCATAAAAGAATAATTATTTTATTATAAAAGTGTTACTTTCATCATTATTGATTTTTATGCATAAAAGAATTTTTTTAATTTTAAAAGTGTTACTTTCATTAAAATGGATTTTTATGCATAAATAGATGCATAAAAGATTTTTTTTAAAATAAAAGTGTTACTTTCATCATTATTGATTTTTATGCATAAAATGATGCATAAAAGAATTTTTTTATTACAAAAGTGTTGCTTTCACCAATATTGATTTTTATGCATAAAATGATGCATAAAAGAATTTTTTATCAAAATAAGAGTTCACTTTAATCCTATGTTTAAATCCCATGAATATTGGAAAAATGAATAAGTAAATACTCAGTGAAGGAAAATTATACCGTTTCATATTCTCTAGGATGGTAATGAGAAAAATAAATGAAAACTATCAAAGACAAAATTTTAGATAAATGACTAATTTATTCCTCATAGGAATTCGTGTTTAGATAGTAATTGAAATATTACCCTTGAGAAAGATAGTTCAGGGAGAACCTTTCCAGACTCAAACCTTGAATCAGACTATGACCAAGACGTAACTCCTTCGTTAGTTTCAAGAAATGACCATTTGACCAGTTCAGTAATCTACACTCAAATCACCCACCGAATCTGAAACTAAGTTGAGACCTTTGATTTTGATCTGCTTCTACAGTAACTTAGCCAAAAGAATAGTAAGCTATAAGCTTAACATAAATGTATTGGCTTTTGAAGATTGTTGGGAGTTTCTTGTGATATTCTACTAGTTTTAGGTAGGCCATTTGTGACTCCCTTGTGTTTTTGTTTTTTAATTTTATTTTTTAATTGTTACCAACTTGCAAGCAATAGGTTCTCGTGGCGACTCTCCTTTTTGAGAGAATAGGTTCTTATGTCTACCGTGTAGCTTCTGCACTCATGCTTCTCATCCAGAGGGGTGAAAAGAGCATTGTGAGTTTGTCCTTGATGTACTCATAAGTCTTCATTAACAGACATGGGTATTAATTCTTGAATTTGTGGCTTAAGTGTTGTTAAGGCAGTAGGTACAATGTTTGGTTGGTTGCCCCATTGGTGTTGACTAAACATGCAAGCTCTTGTGTATGTGTTGTATGCACAAGAGGGGTTGAGTAGCTTGCTTGGTGTTTCTTGGGCCTCCATTCTTGTCAAACTTTAAGTGAAGTTCTTTGAATTAAAGTTGGTAGTGAGGCTTTCTTCACTTTGTTTGATATTAGCAACCATATGATGGGATTTCCATCATAATGTCCTTGTTCTTGAAGCACGTGCATAGGAACCCATTTTTTATGAACATTATGAATTTGTGGTTGGTGCTTTTGGTGCTGAGGTTTCTTTCTTTGTGCAGGCTTAGGTGACTTCTTGATGTGCTTGGGAATCCAATCTTTGGTATTACCTTGGTAGTACCCTTGTGCTTGCAGTACCTTTTTGGCACCCACACTTGTTGAGTGGTTGGAGTTCTTTGAGAAACACGCATAGGCTTTTGTGGATGATGTTGTGGATCACTTTTATTCTATTTTGATCTTTGAGTTTTGCATTGGAGGAAGATGCTTTGATGATCAAGGCACCCAAATTGGATTGGCAACTTTGTAGTAGCATTGAGCTACAAGTAGTTGCTTCTCCATCCACATTTTGATACCATTAAGATACCTTGATCTTGGCTGTTGTGATGGAGTTTTCTTTTTGGATGAAGTGGAAGATTTGGGGCCCTCCTTCACATTGGTTGGCGCTAAGGTTGTGGTTTTGAGACACATGGGCACTGTTGATGATGAGAATTGAGTCTCTTATAGAGTGGTGGTTGCTGATGTTGAGGCTTTTGAGCATATAGCTTTCTTCTATTGGCGAGGTTGGTCGATGAGGAGTTGTTGGCTCTGAGGCTTTTCCTTTGAGGTTCTTTTCAGAGTAGGAGTGGAATGCTTGAGGAACTTTTTCAAGATTGGCTCTCGATGGAGAGGTTTTTGAGCTTTCAACTTTCTCCCTTGGTGAGGTTGGTCGATGTGAGGAGTTGCCAAGGTTAAGGCTTGTCCTTTGAGGTCCTGTGTAGAGACAAATGGTTGCACTTGGGGAACTTATTCAGGAATAGCTATTGATTCTGAGGTTTTAGCCTTGGTCTTTGTTGTTGAGGATGGAATTGAAGGGTTAAATTCTTTGTTAGAGTTGGTCATTAATGTAGATGGTAGGTATTTGGGTAGAGGGGCTTCTGAGGAAGAGGATTGTAGCTTTTTGCATAGTCCATTTATGCCCCAAGATCAAATTTTCTTCCAACACATAACCACAAAAAACTTGCAAAGTAAGGGGGTTAGATTCTATATACATTGTTTGTTTAAAGTACCCTAAACATGGCATGTTCATATCTTTTGTGAAAGGAATTTTCTCTGGATGTGCTTTTAGTGTTGGTTTGACCTAATAAATCCCATAACTCGAGGGTTATGAGATTGTGTTCTCATTGTGGATAAAGTTGTTCTTGGATTGTGGTGAATTTATTGTAAAGTTCCAATCCAACCATAACTCTTGGGATATTTTGAGTAAGATATGTTGGAAGCTCTAGCTCCTCCAAGGTCTCTTGCTCCTGTAAGAGCTATTTCACAATGCTTGCAAGAGTGTTCAAGGTGATTGTCTGCATGGACTCATCAATTGAATACCACGAGTCATTTATCCAAGTGCCACCCACCAAGATGACATCATATTCAAGGGAATATGGGATTGCATGGAAGTCAAATTCCACAATTTGTTTGATTGTTTAAGTAGCATAGCTAAAGCAACCTGGAACTATAATGGTTTCTCCATTAGCACCTTTCGGAAGAGAATTTTCCTTAGGGACGATTGCAGGTTGGCCGCCCCAATGATACCCAAGTGTCTATTGTCATAAGGTTATGGCTTGCTCCAAGGCTTTTGCTCCAGGGCTAATCAATGCGTGTTTGTGCTCAACGTTATTTCCCCCATAGGGATATCTAACCAAACCATGATATAATCCTCAAGAGGAACCATGGAAGTTTTAGTTTTTATTTCATCTTCAGTTTTCGTTTCAGTTTCATATTCACATTCACTTTCATCCTCTTCTTTGTTTTCAAATTTTTGAAGAGTGCCCAATGTGTACAATGGTACCTCAGGTCTACTGACCACTTTAACTGAGGTCTATTTGGAAAATCCTTACAGTCTTGTTCTATGTAGCTCTTGAGATCGTGTTACAACTTATGGTGAGCCTTTAAAGGTGCAAGGGCTGAAGCTATGCTAGCCTCACCTTGAGAGAAGAGCATTCCTCCAAATGAGGATTTAAGAGACTGCTTTAATTTTTTAAGGGATTCATCAAATTCCTCATGCACATGTGGGTTTTGTGGTTTGAGGAGGTAGCCTTTGAGGTGGATGCTTCCACATCATTTGGCTCTTTTGGGGTTAGGTCTTTTCCCTTGTCCTTTATTTCAACTTTGGTTTCTACAGTTTGTTGTCCCTTGTTTTTCATTGGTTTAGAAGGTTTTGCATCCTCTTTTGGTTTTTGTTTTAATACATGCTCTTCTACCCATTTTGAAGTGTGTTCATTTGCATTCTTTTTTACTATTTTTCATGCCTTGGCTTGCAAGCGTGTAAGCACATTTAGGGGTACCATGGACAATTGCCTATTTTGCATACTCAAGATATTAAGAGTTGTAATCTACGAGACACGTTGCATTAAAGAAACTCATTTTGGAAAATCTTGGAATACGTGATCTATGCCACATCATTCACATATAGGTTGCAAAGTGTCAGTTGGCTGTGGGCATGAAAGCATTCCACACTGTGTAGTTTGCTACTTTGTGTGGTCCATGACAATAGAAAAACTAAAATGTTTTCTTAACTGCTTCTTGAATAGTTTCTACCCTTTGGATTGTTTCTATTTGGGGCATGGGAGATTGAGGTTTTGAGGTAATTGTAGGTGAATAGGGACATTAGGGTGTGCAGTACAGAAACATTTTGAAGTGTGTTCATTTGCATTCTTTTTTATTGTTTCTCATGCCTTGGCTTGCAAGCGTGTAAGCACATCTAGGGGTACCATGGACAATTACCTATTTTGCATACTCAAGATATTAAGAGTTGTAATCTACGAGATAGGTTGCATTAAAGCAACTCATTTTGGAAAATCTTGGAATACGTGATCTATGCCACATCATTCACATATAGGTTGCAAAGTGTCAATTATTGGCTGTGGGCATGAAAGTATTCCACACTGTGTAGTCTGCTACTTTGTGTGGTCCATGACAATAGAAAAACTAAAATGTTTTCTTAACTGCTTCTTGAATAGTTTCTACCCTTTGGATTGTTTCTGTTTGGGGCATGGGAGATTGAGGTTTTGAGGTAATTGTAGGTGAATAGGGACATTAGGGTGTGCAGTACAGAAAGATAGGCCTAGGGTACGCACATTGGAGATTGGGATGGACGTAGTGATGGTAATGAACACAAGGCATTTCGTTTATCACTTTGAGAGGCATTAAGGATGTTTGGTTTTGAGGGGGCTCATGCTCTCTTTGACAGTTTGGTTCGAGGCTTTTAAGCAAGGCTGTGTAGAATTCAAGAAATGACAATTCCGAGATCAATTTTTCTTTAACGTTTGATTCACTTGGTTGAGATGAGAAACATCTCATATCATGATTGATTCACTTGGTTGAGATGAGAAACATCTCATATCATGATTATCCTCCATCATGTTATCATTTTAATGTATTGCTTCTTTAAAACATTGATCAAATGTTTCTAGATTGGATACAATGATCAAGTTGTGTAAGTTGTTATTCTTTATGCCCATCATGAAACGTCTCTTCAATTGAGCATCATTTAGTTTCCATGGCTCACATCGTGAGTCTAAGATTTTTATCCGAAAGGTAAAATCTCTAATGGCTTCATTTTGTTTTTTCTCAATCGAATAGAGTTATCTTAGTTCACCCCACCGATTACCTTGACATCTTGAAAAGCCGTGGATAAAGGCTATTTTCAAGGTCTTGAAGTTTGTCTTAATCACAAGCATCAATGTGATGAACCATTGACTAGCCTTTCCCACTAAGCAAAGGTTCAACTCATGTATCTTGGTGGGGCAGTTTGGATTTCCAAAGGCTTCACATCTCTGATCAAACATTGGAAATTTATATGATTGTATTTTTGGATGATTCATTGAGCCCGTGTTGTCTGGGTGCTCTTATGGTTATGACCTCATTTAGTCCTTGGGCAACCTCCCTTCCTAAATTAGTTAATATGTCCAGAGTTTGGGAATTTAGGGGTTGCAAAGGGTTGTGACCTATCCCTTCTAAATGTTTAGGTCTTGTGGTAGTGCTAGGCAAGGGACCAAATCCCAAAGGGATTGATGTGACAGGGGATGTAAAACCTACTGACATGCTTGTTGTTGGCATGGAAAATGATAGTGGGAGGTGCATTTGGGGCATGGATCTCAATGGCTCAAAGATTTCAGCCACCCATTGGGTTCAATGAGAGTGGTGGTCCATTTGATCCATTTATCGTTGCCATATTTGGACATGTTTTGCCAATTGCTCCCTAATGAGCAAGCACATGTGGTTTTTTGTTTTTTCCTTTTTAGGTTTTCTTATAGCCTGTGACAACTGTAGGAGCCCTGGCACACAATTCTTTGGGTAAAATGAGTGTCTGTTTGCCTTATTTTACTTAGGTGCCAAGTGCACGTGAATGACCTCTTAGAGATAGTTTTTTTGAAATAGTGCATGCCACTGGTGTCCCGGATGGAAGCCGAGGTCTCGAAAGCGCATGTGAACGCCCGCTTAGGATAAATTTTTTTTGAAAAAAGTGCATGCTATTAGCATCCTAGATGGAAGAGAAGGTCTCAAAACCGCAAGATAAAATTATTTTTCGAAAAGATTTTTCATGTTTCATAGCTCGTTTTTTAATGTGTTCCAAAAGGAATTTAGAAAAACACTGTATGAGAGAGTTGTAGTTTTTTTGGAGTATTGCAACTTTGTTTCTATGACTTTTTCGTGATTTTGTCGTTTAGACACTCAAAAAGTAGCTCGAATATGGTACGCGATCTTTTTCGGGCTATTTTAAGCGATTTTTAGTACTTTAAGGCCTGTTTTTTACCTCAATTTTTAGGTTGAATTTTGAGGCTGCTAGTCGCGCAGACAAAAACGATGCATTTTTTCCTTGGATCCTCAAGAAAAACTTCGAAGAGCTCAATGCAGGCTTTTCGATGAGCACTAGAACGCGTTCATCGGACTTACGGGTTAGGAGGTATGAGCCTCCAAACATGGCTGTTTTCTATACTCTTTTTTTCATCCCAAAGACAGCATTCAATACTCACCATGGGCATTATGAGTTCATAGTCATACCGTTTGGATTGACTAATGCCCCGGTGACATTTAATCGTCTATTCTCAGAGAATACTTGGATGATTTTGTTCTTGTCTTCTTTGATGATATCTTGGTATACTCAAAGAATGTTGCAGATCATGAAGATCATGTGTGCAAGGTCCTAGAAATCCTAAGGAAACACCAACTCTTTGCAAAAAAGAGCAAGTGTTCTTTCTTTGTTGACCAAGTGGAATACTTGGGATTCATAGTATCAAAAGATGGAATTTCTCCTGACCTCGCAAAGATCCAAGCAGTCGTAGAATGGCCAGAACCCAAGACAGTAAAGGAAGTCAGAGGATTCCTAGGATTAACCGGATGGTATAGGATCTTTATATCTAGGTATACTCAGATAGCATCCCCTTTAACTAACCTTTTCAAGAAGAGTACACTTTTTGAGTGTACTGCAATGTGTCAGAGTGCCTTTGATAAACTGAAGACAGCCTTAGTAACCAACCCTGTCCTTAAGTTGCCAAATTTTAACAAACCCTTTGAGGTAGTTAACTGATGCCAGTGGGTTTGTGCCTTAGGCGATGCCCTTATGCAGGAAGGTCATGCAATGGCCTATGAATCCAGAAAACTCAGAACACATGAGAGAAATTATGCCATCCATGACTTGGAGTTACTCTGAGTAGTTTATGCTCTGAAGTTGTGGAGACATTATCTTTTGGGACGGAGGTTCACCTTGATGAAAGATCATCAAAGTCTAAAGTGGATCTTCACCCAAAGGGATCTCAACATGCATCAAAGGAGATGGATGCACACCCTACAAGAATTTGATTTTGAAATTAAGTATCGACCGGGGGGAAAGAAAATGTGGTTGCAGATAGGCTTAGCAGAAAAGCCTCCTTGCTTGCAATTACAATGGTGTCAAATCCATTGATCAATGAAGCAAAGGAGAAAATCATGCAAGACAAATTCTTTGCCCCTATTGCTACCCTTGTGATGCAGGAAAGCAAGACTCCTCAGGAAATGAGTCGAGTTCTTGGGTACAAATTGGATGAAGGATGCATGTATTATAATAATCGGCTATGTATTCCCAATGATGAGGGAATAAAGGAAAGAATTTTGAGAGAAGCCCATGATAGCCTGATAGCTGGACATCCAGGGTTTATAAAAACCTATATGTCTGTGAAGAAAAGCTTCTTCTGGCCACTAGGACTCAAAAAGGATGTATTGATCATGTGCAAAAATGCCTAATGTGTCAAAGAGTCAAGGCAGAGAGAGTCAAGATGCAAGGGAAACTGCAGCCTCTAGACATCTCTCAAATGAAGTGGGAATGTATCAGTATGGACTTTGTCACACTAGATTACCTTCAGTTCAATCAGGTTACAACTCCATTTTTGTGGTAGTCGACAGGCTAACCAAAGTTGCCCATCTAATTCCAGTGAAAGAAACATACACTGCAGTGGGATGTTGCCAGAGTTTCCCTTAAAGAAATCTTCAAATTGCATGGCTTACCCAAAAGGATAGTAAGTGACAAAGATCCCAAATTCACATCAAAATTCTGGATTGCATTCTTCGAAGCAATAGAAACTTTCTTGGATCTCAACACAGCCTATCACCCCGAAACAGATGGCCAGACTAAAAGAGTGAACTAGGTAATAGAAGATATCCTTTGGTCATGCTGCGGGTAGGGAATCGAAGAAGTAGTTAAGCCATTTGCATCTGGTCGAGTTTGCTTACAATGCTTCTTATCATCGAAGCATTGGGATGAGTCCTTTTAAAGCTTTGTATGGACAAGATTGCCTTACACCGTTGACTTGGTCTGACCCATTAATCAGAGTCGAGATGTCTAGACAAATGCTTGATGACATGGACCTGCAAATGCAATCGATCCGTAAAGATATAAAGGTAGCCCAAGATAGACAAAAGCAGTATGCAGATAAAAAGAGATCAAAGAGAGACTTTGAAGAATCAGATATGGTCTTCATTTGAGTACGACCAAAGAGAAGTTCCTTATCTTTAGGGAAGTACAAGAAGCTCTCTCCCAGATACTGTGGGCCGTATACTGTTATAAAGAAAGTGAGCGATCTAGCCTACAAACTTCTTCTCCCTCCCCCTCTCAAGGTACATGATGTATTCCATGTCAGTTTGCTTAAGAAATATGTACCCAGCCTGAGTCACTTGCTTGATGATGAATAATTGATCTCTCCAACTCAAGGCCAGATGGTACTCCAACCTGAGAAAATCCTTGACGTTCGGGAGAAGATTCTTAGGAGGAGCAGAGTCCTCAGAGAATTTTTAGTAAAGTGGAAGTTCTTCCCTCTAGAAGACGCCACCTGGGAGAAAGAAGAAGAGTTGGCAAAATATTACCCCCACTTTGCGAGATGAGGACATCTTGCATTTTTCAAGTGGGAGAGGATGTAAGATTCCTCCTCAACCTGAATAATAAATAAGCCTTTACCTCAATACCCTCTAATCATTCCCTATTTCTGAGTACAAGAAAATATTATTTTTCCTTGTTTTTTTCTAGTGAGATAAAAATTTCTAGAGAGTGGTAATTCAATATTGAGATATTTTTGGATATAGAAAAAATATATTTCTCTAAAATAAAAATTCAAAATAAATTTTCCAAGGTGCATTAGGAATCAATTAAAAAATGATTTAAAAGACCTTAGCCTAAGGGTTAAGATTTTCTAAAAATTTTGCATTATGGTCCAATTAAGGTTCCTATGGGCCAATAAGATTAATCCAAGTGTTGGGATGAGATAAATCCAATGAATAAAATAAAATACCCAAAAATGAGTAAATGCCCACATAAGATGAAGAGTTGACTGAGTACAAGGTTTATTAGTTAAAAATTATGAAATATTACTAAAAAAATGAGATATTTTGGAGTAATCATACAATTTTGACACCTTGGTAAGGAAAGGGGGAGCTTTCAAGGAGGCACCTATTTCACACACACATGTGAAGGAGTTTTAAACTCAAAAAATATTAAGATATTTTTATCTCTCCTCTCTCCTCAATCAAACCAAATCAAAAAAGGGAGCCAAATTGGTCCAAATCTTGTCAAATTCAGCCAAACTAAAGTTGGAAAATTTCCTCATTCTTTTGTATTCTCATCTATGAACTAGACCATGCCAATATTACATTAGAATAAGCATATTTTTTATTATCCTCTAAAAATCCTCTACATTTTTGAGAGATTGGAGCTTCTCTCTCTCTTCAACCTTCTTGTAGCTTTCCTCAACATACTAACCAATTGATTGGTTGGGGGCCTCTTCTACGACTAGAGAATCGAGCAAAACAAGAGGTAAGATGTGACTTTATGGTCTTTTTTCTTAATCTTCTAAATGTTTTTCACTTCTCAACCCCTCTCAAGCTTGAGAAGTATTCAATTGAATGGTTTTTCAATGCAAATGAAGCTCTCTAATGAATTTTAATGATTAATCACATAAAGTTTACATTTATGCTTAGTAGAATGTTTTTTAAGCATATCTCTCTCTCCCCCAAAGAATGGTCATTCTTATGACCAATTCTCTATTCAAATGATGCTTCTCATGAAGCAATTCTTAATTCTAAAAGTAAACTCTATGATAGTCAAGCTAGTCAAGCTAGAGGCCAAAGAAGTGGCTTTTTAATATTTTTATATTATTTTAATTATAAAAAAACTCAGGGATTAAGTCCATAAATTTGATATTGATCCAAATGATAGTTATTCTATCATATTGTATTACGAAACCTTATGCTTTTCAAAATTATTGAAAATTATTAGTAATAGCAGCGGGGCTATGGCAAAAAATTTTAAAATTAACACATAAATTTTTTTATGCATAATATGAAAAAAGGACATCCTACCATATTCTAGGATTAGTCATCCTATGTTAAATGAATAATTCTCATCATATCCATGGAAAATTAAATTTTAATGTTTATACATAAATAGTTAATAAGAGAAATTTCTAGTACTTTCATTTTTATGATAAAAGAGGAATTCCCATGATAATGGAGATCCATGTATTCCAATGGAGAAAGAGAAAGTTTGGAATACTAATATAATGGATATTTTATTTAGAATTAAAGAAGAATTTTAGATAAATTATTTTTATGCATGAAAAATTTAAATGATAAAAGAGGAATTCAATCATTTAAATGCAAAAAGTGGAATTCTTGGCATATTTGGATTAATGGATATTTTTATTTAATTTTAAGAGAAAATTTAGTTAAATTTATTTTTATGCATGAATAAATTTAAATGATGAAAGAGAAATTTCCATCATAATTGGAATTCAATCATTTAAATGAGAAAAGTGGAATTCTTAGTGTAATGGAGTTAATGGATATTTTTATTTAATTTTCAAGAGAAATTTTAATTAAATTTATTTTTATGCAAAGGAAAAATTTTAATGATAAAAGAGGAATTCCCATTATATTTGGAATTCAATAATTTAAATGGAAAAAGAGAATTCTTGGTATATTTGGAATATTAAATATTTTTTTTAATTTAAAGAGAAATTTTTGATATATTTATTTTATGATGAAAGAGAAATTCCCATGATATTTGGATTGCACTCATTAAATAAGAAAAAGAGAATTTTAAGCTTATTTAAAAAAATGGATAATTATATTTAATTAAAAGAAGACTTTTTATGATATTTAAGAAAGGAAAGATTTGAATTAATTTTTGGTGTCAAGAGATAAAATTTTACCATAATTCTACCTAGTGAATTTAGGTTGAGAAATTAAATGGTAGAAAGAATATCTTTAGATATTTTATGTGGTTAAATCACTAAATTGGTATTTACCCAAAAATAGATGTTTATCTGAAGAAAATTCTCGTTAGAACTAAATCGAATGATTAGACTACGAGAGGGATGGACAGTAAACCTACTTGTCCATCTCTCGATTTGAATCAAGAAAAAACTTCGTGTGACCGATTCCAATTCCTAAATATAAAGGATAGACTACCGTTGAGCTAAACTAGTTTTCCTTTGACCGAAATCATCAAGAATCTAGTTGGACAAACAGTCAAATGATGGGTAGATTACCCTGATGAGAGGTCAAGGATTCTCATTATGAAATTGGGAAATTAAGAGAAAAGGAGTTTTTGTGGAACCAATCTCAAATTGGGAATTTTACTTACATAGAACCTCTGTTTTCATTTAAAGGACTGTTTTATGCCAGAATGCTGGAGGAAGCATTTGGCATGTGTTTTACTAAGAGGAGGTTCATTGCAACAGTTGGCGGGGAGTCGTTGAGGGACGTCGCTCGCGGCAAAGCCTGCCGAGGTCTTGACCAGCCTCGATACGGTTAAAATGGTGTGCTTCCGGTACGATGGGTGAGGACCGACGAAGCGGTCCTTGAGTGAAGTACTAGGACACCTAAGGAGGATCCTAGAGGGTTCTGACCAGGTGATGCACGGGCTCACGGTTGCTAGGACACCCATGCGTGCATCGAGGAAGATTCAGATGGACTAGAAGGAAAGATTTTTGTGAATCAACCGTACTAGAAGCTCACCATTTTAACCGAACCGAGGCTGGTCAAGACCTCAGCTGATCTTGCCACGCGAGACGTCCTTCTTTGACTCTCCATTAGCTGTTGCAGCATTTTCACTTAGGTCCCCATGACCTCATTCCACAAGATAGTCAAAATGCTTCCCCAATATTCTTGACATAAAACAATCTTTACAAAACAGGTTTCATGTGCAAACACAGTTTCCAAACAAAATTCCTATCTTTGCTCATTATTCCATATCCTTTCACATCATTCCTCATCTTTTCTCATCATTCCACATCATTTCTCATTATCCCACATTTTTATACATCAATTCACATCCATTCACATCATCTCATATCATTCCCACATTCATTCACATCATCTCACATCATTTCCACATCATTTTCACATTCATTCACATCATCCCACATCATTCCCACATTCATTCACATCATCTCACATCATTCCCACATTCATTCACATCCTTCCACACATCACCACACATCAATCCACATCATCCACATCAATGCACATTAACCACATCATTCCACACTCAACCAGATTAAAAGTACAGTTACTCTACTTTTTATACTGACTGGACTTTCTAAGTCTCGGTCATTACTTGGCTCAGTTAAAGATAACTTTTCTCGACTCAATTTAGTTAAGTCTAAATTTCCATTCTCTTTTGGATCCTCAATCCTTTCAAGAGTTTCGAATTCCTTTCCCAAGAAATCTAGGAATAAGTCAGTCCATAAGTATTCACATTCATCCAACTAAGCGTGTTTCTGGTCTTTTTTTGGGAAATCCTTTTCCCGTTCAAAATGTCCCCCAAGATTCTATTTTTCGAGAATCTAGACATATACTTCGTAATTCCAAAAGTTAATTATGTTCGTCAATTCTCTTTTTGATTAAAATTTTATCCATGATTTCTCGATACATTCCTATGAATATTTTCTCATTCTTATCTCAATTTTCCCAAAATAAAATATACTCAATATTCCTCTTTTTGAATAAAATACTTATGCATACGACCTCACGGGATTTACAAAATCAATTATACCCATATTTCCTCTTTTCGATTAAAAATTAATCTATGTTTTCTCGATGCATCCCTATGAATATTTTCACATTCTTTTCTCTATTATCCCAAAATAAAATATCATGGAAATCTCTCTTTTAGCATAAATTATGTATGCACACCTACTAATCCATTTTTATCTAAATGAATTATATTCATAATTATTTTCATAATTCTCATAAATTGAATGAATCTAGAAAACTTGTGCATAATCTTCTTTATTTTTCTAGTAAATTAATAATGCTCAAAACTCCACTTTTAGCATAAAATTAATTATGTATAAATTCATTCTCTAATGATATAAATTTTTCCATAACTTTCCCACATTTTCTATGAAATGATAATACTCAAAATTCCACTTTTAATATAAAAATTATTTATGCATAAACCTTCATTTTCTAATGATAAAATTTTGCCATAACTTCCCCATATTTTCTATGAAACGAGAATGCTTAAAATTCCACTTTTAGCATAAAAAATAATTATGCATAGAATTCATTTTCTAATAATAAAAATTCTGCCATAGTTTACCCACATTTTCTATGAATTGAGAATACTCAAAGTTACACTTTTAGAATAAAATTTATTATGCATAAACCTTCATTTTCTAATGATAAAAATTTGCCATAACTTCCCCGCAATTTCTATGAATTGAAAATGTTCAAAATCACACTTTTAACATAAGAACTAGTTTATGCATAAACCTAAGCTTAAACATAAACATTAATTCATTATAAATTAAGAAAAGCATGGTTTTAAGAGAAAAACCACAAAATAAAATGCTTCCCAAGCATGAGGGAGGTTGGGAAGAAGATTAGCATTAAAAGACAGCATAAACTTCATTATTTAGGCTTACCCTTGGTTTGCTTGATTCTTTACCTTGCTAGAACTGTGTAGCCCTCAAGGAAGAGGCTTGGCCACTAAGGAAAAAGGGTAATCTTCAAGAGAAGAAGAGGTTTAGTGAAGCCCCAAAGCTTCACAATGGAGTCCCACTGAAGAGGGAAGAGGAAAATACACTAAACTGAAAATTACACTACCATACAGTTACTCCAATATGAAAATACAAAGGATTGGGGGTCTATTTATAGGTGAGGGAGGCCACCAACCAAGTCCAACTAGAATCTAGAGGCTTCCAGCTTTAGTTTGATCCATTTTGGACGAGTTTTGGACTAGTTAGGCCCACTTTTCTGCTCTAGTTTGAAAGAGGTGAGATGAAATATCTCATTTTTTTAATTAAAAAGTTGGGGTAATGATGTTTATTATAGGCGCCTCCATGAGCTCCTGAGGTGTCAAAGTTCTAACTTTTTTCCTAATAAACTCTCATTTATTTTACTATTAAGTACCTGTACTAGTCAACTCTTCATCTTATGTGAGAATTTACTCCTTGTTGGAGTATTTTCTTTATTCTTGCATTTTTCTCATTCAAACACTTGGATTAACCCCATTGGCCCTTTAGAACACTTTTGGACCTTAATCCATAATTTTCTAAAAATGTGGACCCTTAGGCTGAGGTGACTAATGCACATTTCAATTAATTTATAATGCACATTGGAAAACTCTTTTTAAACTTCTGTTTCACGAGAATTCATCTTCATAAAAGGGATAAATTTATATCCAAAAATATCTCAAAACTGTATTACCTCTCTCTAGGCCAAAAATAAGGGAAAACAATGTTTTCTTGCATCGTGAAATAGGGGATGATTATAGAGACTGAAGGGGAGGTTCTTACATCTTTACATCTCAGAAGTTAGAAGGAGAAATCTTACAACACACTAGAGTGGGTTGTTAGAGTATAATTATGATTAATTCAATGGTGATTGGCCATCTAGTACCTTTGCTGTAGTGTAATAGCCTAATGCTTAGCTAGCTAGAAACCCAAATTGTTAGTTGATGAGAGTAGTGTAGAGAGTCAGAAGACCCTCGACAAATATCTTTTCTAAAACCAAAGCTACATTGCCAAGCCTCACCACGTTAGCCTATGGTTGTAAAAGGTCACCAAATGAGTAGACCTAGTCTTTTGTTTTTTTTAATCACACCTGACCGCCTGAGAGTAGTAACTTATGCACCCAAGGGGTGATGACATATTATAATACCACACTTGACCAGCTCAAGTAGCGTGTTACACTAAGGGGGGGTGATGGATCTTTTGTAACTCGCATCCCAACCACCTTGTAGTAGCCTACACATCAAGGCACTAAGGGGGGCTGTTGAGATTTATGGTGCCTTTAGCACAAGATAAATTTAAGGTATGAGTAGAGGACTAGTATCATGAGCATTCAAACTATCACACTTGGGCATTATCCCACATGAGCCCATATGCAAAAGGTGTACCTCCCTCATATAAAAGGGGACATTTTCAAGCAATGAAAATAAGTTGCTCTCAAGTCTTTCCATGAGTACAAGTTTCCATCTTGTAAACCTAGCTTGAGTCAAGTTTGATTAGTTCAATTAGTTTATCATTATGTTTATAATTAGACTTCATTCTCCATAGGATTAGATTAAGTTAATGAGTGTGACTAGGGTACCATGAATTTCATCATGTAGGCACAAGCAAGAGTTTATGTGTAGTCACACTCATTAAGTTAATGAGTGTGTAAACCTAGCTTGAGTCAAGTTTGATTAGTTTAATTAGTTAATGAGTGTGTAAACCTAGCTTGAGTCAAGTTTGATTAGTTCAATTAGTTTATCATTATGTTTGTAATTAGACTTCATTCTCCATAGGATTAGATTAAGTTAATGAGTGTGACTAGGGTACCATGAATTTCATCATGTAGGCACAAGCAAGAGTTTATGTGTAGTCACACTTCATTCTCCATAGGATTAGATTAAATTAATGAGTGTGACTAGGGTACCATGAATTTCATCATGTAGGCATAAGAAAGAGTTTGTGTAGTCTTTTAAAAATATTTGGACTTCAAGGTATATTTTTTGAGCCCTAGATCTATTGTCTACACATTCGGGGAAATTTGGGCTCATTTTTGGGCCCTCTAAGGGATTGTTTGCCATCTTTGCCTTGAAAATGGGGGCCGTGTGAACATTTCTTACCTTATGTTAAAACCCCATCATATGACATATCATTAGAAAGATCATGAAAAGTAGATCTTATAATTTCAAACTCCAAAACATTTGGAGTTGCTAAGCTCAAGATATACCATTTTCCTCAAAATCAAGTTTAAAGGCTACTGTAACGGTCCACATCATCACTTTTGAACCTACTTTTTGTACATCTTCCATGGGTCGTGTCCAAACCCCATCATGTTATATATCAATGGAAAGATCTTAAAGAGTAGATTCTATATATGCAACCTCTAAAAAATTGGAGTTGATTTACAAAAAATTTACCATGGGACCATTTTTTATGATGTGGCATTCCTTAGAGGGCCCAAAAATGAGCCCAAATTTTCCCTAATGTCTGTTGAGGATTTTTTAGCTCATCTTAGAGTTGTGCAGGGTTGTCAATGAGAAAACTTTTGTATCAGAGCCAACTATGTTCCTCTTTTGTTTTTTTCTTGCTTTAAGGCGCAGAGAGCCATAAAATCCTTCTATACTGCTTTGGACAAGGAAATCCCAATTTAGCCAGTTAGGTCACTAGGCATATAGACACTATCCATCATAAGAGCATTAGATGTAGTCACCACCAAAGACTGTGTTGTTGGTACCTCACCACAAATTTGCCAACTAAACCATCTCTATAGATTGGAGGACACCGCTCTATCTATTTTTGTAAGTTATCAAAGTATCATGACTTACCCCAATGAGAACACTAGTTCTTTAGTACCATTTACCATTTCTTCTTCATGCATTCATTAGTCCCATTTGCCTCTTCTTCTTCATCTAGCATGACTAGGTCATTCATTAAGAAACTAGTCAAATAATATAGTACTATGCATACATTTGTCTAGTTATTTGATGAGTCAAATCCACTCCCAAATTGGAAACTTCTTGAGATCACCCTACGAATTATCTATAAGCCGAAGATCTTCCAGGTAAAAGCATCAACTCATTTCATCTAGGATGAGATAAATTTTACAATCCGTAATTTGTAAGTTGATAACCATTTACTTATTATTCTATCTCTTATTCCAAAATCTAGAGACAAAGCTCTTAATGTATGCATGTAGCTCATATAGGTTATCTTGCAGTTGGCATATATCCAATCTTCCATCATAAAGGTCTAGCTATATCAGTAATGTCTATTATTTTGGATCAACAATGACATGTAAACCTTTTAGATGACACAATAGGGGGGCTTAGATCCTCTCTGTTTAATGGCCTAGTATACATAGAATGTCACCCTAATTTCCTATTTGATCTTAGACAAATATTGGTCTAGCATTGTCACATTACATCTTAGGACATAGGGTCTAAAAATGAAGGATGAATCCAAGAATTTAGCACTCATAGTTTTCTTTGTCACATAAGATAGTATACATTACATTCCCTAGTATGGAAGGATGATGCAAGGAGGTGACCCAAAGGTATAGTCCATGACCCTCAAGGTTGACCCTATCATTGGCCTTCTCCTTCGAGACGTTCTCTTGGCAAAAGCTAGACATTCCAGATACTTGGCTCAGTAAAAACTATGTAAAACTTCAAGAAGATGAGCCAAAAAAGGCTCAGTAGATGTAGACGATAGATCTAGGGCTTGATAAATATATCATCTTTGAAACCCAGATCTTTTTAGAATATTGCACATAAACCCCTACGCACCTCACTATCACACCTCAAAGAAAGAAGCAAGTTTTCACTCCAACATCATCTTGTCTACATAGTGATAAATATGTGGTAAATCATGGGAGAGAACTACCACCTTTTCTCCACTTGCCACATGGTTCTAAAGAAAACTTTAGTGCAATGCACACACCCAACTAGAAGGTCTAAATCATCATGGAGAACCCTAGCAATGCTACATAATCTATGAGTGCATCTTCTTCTTTACCACAAAAGGCACCCTTACTCGAAACTATTTGCACCAGCAAAGCACACACTATCTTTTTAGAAGGGGAGAGAAGACTTAATTTTCCTTAGTTGTCATTAAAAATTTTGACAGAAACTGGAACTACATGTACCATGGAAGAATCTTCTCAAAAGTGGTGGCCCCAAAGGAAGATCTATCGTTAGTCAAGAAAAATAGTTCAACATAAAATAGAAAACAATAAACTAATGTTGCACCCTTCATCTTTCTAGAAGAAGGTAGATAAGAAATCTCATTGGTATTTCCACTTGCCAACTATTACTTTGTGATGCTAAAAGGAGTACACGTCCTTGTAAATGAGATACATGCCAACACTTCAAAACTTATAATTCAACAGGGGCTATTAGCACATAACTCTACATGAAAATCTACTTTGATAGTTAAAATACAAGATTAGGTGAGTGAGAACGTCTAGAAAATTCTTATGGAAATAAAGAAAATCGAGCCGCTTGTTCAGCCAAAAATAACCAAAGAACTAGTAGTGAATTAAACTAGTAACTAGCACCCCATTTGACCAATTCATCACCTAGCCAAGCATGCTACAAGAAGTAATCAACAAGGAGAAAAGGAAAAAGTTCAAATTAAAAAAAGGACACTAATGATTATGCATCTCTAGACTACACTAGTAGGTGACCTAGTATGCATCTCTAAAGTACCCTAGGTGACCCAAGGACAACTCCAAAATAATTCCATAATGAGTTATAAGCTGGGTACATCCCCAAATGTGACAATTGTCCAAAACTTGAAGGCACACCTAAAGACATGATCCCCATAATTGATGTCTCATGTAAGCTTTAGGGCATTAAGGAATTCTTTGTACTACAATATATGGCTAAAAATAAATGAGAAGGCTTTCAAAGCCATGTTTTCTAGCATAATATGTAGTGTTACGATATAATCCTAGGAGCATCAACATTATAGAATTACTAATAGATCATGATGACCAGGTTGGAATGGCATTTGGGAACAAGTTAGAATATACACCTAATAAGATTAAGTTTGCATCTCTTCTCCCCTATCTAGACATTACATATCCCCTCAAGGAGGATGAGAAATTCAAAACATGATTTGTAAGAGAAAGACAGAAGTATGAGAGCTAAATATGATATTAGAAGAGCTCAAAAAGAATCACCCATTGGCCTATTGGAACCAATCCCAATTTAAAATAATGCTCCCAAAGTTACCACATTCTAATCCAAAAAGGCTTCACAGCCATGCATGTCACCTGGAGAAACAAAGCTTTGTCAAAATAAAATTGTTGAGCTCAAGAAGAGGCATTAAACCTTCTTCATCCAATTGGGCTTGCAAAGCATTTTATGTACATAAAAGTTTTGAGCAGAAAAGGAAAAAAATAGGTTAGTAATATACTTTAAACCCCTTGATAAATTTCTAACAGATATCAAACACTCTATTTTGAACAAGGATGACGTGCTCACAAAAGTACGTTAAGAAAGATTTTTTCCTATCTCTAATCTTAAGTTTTAGCTTTGGCAATTTAATATTGCCCAAAGGATAGATATAAAACAAGATTTGTCCCCCCACTAGGTTAATATCAAAAGGGATGCAGAAGTTTGGATAGAAGCCATGGACGATTACTTTGGTACAGGAATTGGGAATCAATCCATGCTTGCCAGATTTCGTCTTACCGGGGACGCCAAACTTTGGTGGAAGCAATGGTGCCGAGATAAGGGCGTCACTGAAGATACCCAAACCTGGAGTGACATTAAGCAAGCTGTGAAGGGCCGTTATCTTCCCCCATCTCATGAATCTATTAAGATGAACGAGTTCTTCAGCCTCAAGCAGCTTAGCTTAACCTTGGAGGAATACTACTCAAAATTTGTCACACTTGGCAAATATGCTCCACCTATGTCGATCACTCAACAAGTGGCCCGATTTTGCCAAGGGCTGAATGAACCTTTGGATTCTCGCCTCGAAGCAATGAGGCCAACTACCTTGCAAGATGCTCTTACCCGAGCCAAACCTCTGACTAAAGAAGTAAAGAGTGGTCAAGCAAAGAGGAGAGTCTATCCTGAGTCTAACCCAAGGGGGCGCCTTCAGAGGAATTACCAATCGAATTTCCGCCACAACACTATTGGTCAGTACCCCAATAATTTTATCCCCCGCAGTTATGCTAATTCCACTTCAGAATCCTATGGGGACCAAAGGTGCTTTTATTGCAATGAAGTTGGCCACTTCCGGAATGAATGCCCCAAACTTGCAAGACCCTCTCTCAATCCTAGTGTCATTGCTGCTCCACAAGGCGGCCGGGCAGTTCAAGGTCGTGGGATTCCTAATAACCGCCAGGCTGGACGAGGTAGTGGTGGACGTGGTAGAGGTCATGGAGTGACAACCCGTGTCTGCTCTATGATTGGTGAACCGACTTTAGAGATGGAAGAAGAAGAGCAAGCCACCATTCATGCAGCTTCTGTAGAACATCAAGGACCTAATCAGCAATTTTCTGTTATCCAAGCTCCGGCTACTTATCAAGGTAGATCTTTCCAGCTCTTGATTGATTGTGGTAGTACGCATTCATTTCTTTCTCCAAAATGCTTGCGTAAGTTACAGTTAGATCAAAAACCAGCCCAAGCAATGATTGTTGAGTTAGCTAGTGGAAAAGAAGAAGTATCCCGACATTGTGTGGGAGATCTTGAATTTGAATTGGGTGGTGAATCAACCCATGGGTATTTCAGAAGCTTACCATTAGGGATTTATGATGGAATCCTTGGTATGGACTGGTTAATTGCAAACAATGCTGACATTCACTGTGCTGAAGGAAGCATCACCTTTAAGAATAGTCAAGGACAGGTAGTATCAGCCCAGGGAAAAACAGGTAAACCCAAATTTCATTTGGTCAAAGCTAATCGCCTTCTTAAGGGAGTGCGCAAGGGCCAACAGATCTTCCTTGTCAAACTCAACAAGGTAGAAGAAAGCAACCCAGATTTAGAACCCTCTTGGCTCCAAGAGTTTTCAGATATCTTTCCAGAGGAGCTTACAAAACTACCCCCATCTCGAGAAGTAGATCATGGGATTGAGTTAATCCCTGGGGCTGAATCAGTTTCAAGGAGACCTTACAAAATGTCTCTTCCTGAAGCCATAGAGCTCAAGGAGCAACTTAGGCAGCTCATTGAGCCAGGTTTCATTCGCCCTAGTAATTCCCCATGGGGAGCGCCTGTTCTTTTCCAGAGAAAGAAGGATGGCACGCTTCGTCTTTGTATTGACTACCGAGGCCTAAACAAGGTCACTGTCAAAAACAAATACCCCATTCCTCGCATCGACAAACTTCTTGACAGACTTTATGGATCCAAAGTTTTCTCCAAGATGGATTTAAGATCTGGCTACTATCAAATTAGGATCAAGGAATCAGATATCTCCAAAACCGCTTTCAATACCCACTATGGCCACTATGAATTTACAATCATGCCATTCGGATTAACCAATGCTCCCGCCACCTTCAACTTCCTGATGCAGGATATCTTCCGACCCTACTTGGATGAATTTGTCCTTGTCTTCTTTGATGACATCTTGGTCTATTCTCAGTCAAAAGAGGAACATGAGGAGCATGTACGCAAAGTATTGCAAATGCTGCGCGAACATAAGCTCTATGCCAAGAAAAGCAAATGTACCTTCTTCACTTCCCAAATTGAATATCTAGGGTTCATTGTCTCCTCAGAGGGCATCTCAGTAGACCCTGCCAAAGTCAAGGATATATTGGAATGGCCACCCCCTAGGACAGTCAAAGAAATCCATGGGTTTCTAGGCATCACAGGATGGTATAGGATCTTCATCAAGGATTATGCCAAGATAGCCACACCCTTAACTGATCTCCTCAAGAAGGAATGTAAGATAGTATGGTTACCAATCCACCAAATGAGTTTTAGCCAACTTAAGACTATCCTCACCTCAGCACCAGTTCTGAAGCTCCGTGACTTCACCAAAGAGTTTGAGGTTGTCACTGATGCTAGTGGCACTTGGTGGTGTCTTAATTCAAGAAGGAAGGCCTGTGGCTTACACTTCTCATAAACTTAAACCCTATGAAGTCAATTATGCCACCCATGATTTGGAACTCCTTGCAGTTGTTCATTGTTTCAAGTTATGGAGACACTATCTCCTAGGCCGTAAGTTTCTGCTTGTAACTGACCACCAGAGTTTAAAGTGGATCTTCACCCAGCCCAATCTCAACATGAGGCAAAGGAGGTGGATTGAGATTCTGCAAGAGTTTGATTTTGATATCAAATTTCATCCTGGAAAGGATAATGTTGTAGCAGATGCCCTCAGTCGCAAATCCTTCCTAAGTGCAATCTCTATGCCAAATAACCCCATCCTAGAGAGAAGGTAAAGCAGGTTTCACCTCATGACCCTGATTACCAAAAGCTAGTAAGCCTAGTTCACAAGGAGACACCCACAAAAAAGGAAAATGTATTGATCAAGGGATACACCCTCGATGATGAATGCCTCTACTTCATGCATAGGTTATGTATTCCCAAAGATCTTGCACTGAAGAAGATGATCTTGTATGAAGCTCATGATAGCCCCGTAGAGCAGGATACCCAGGTTAGGCCTTAAGGAGAAGTTACTTTTGGCCTGGAATGAAGAGAGATATCCTTCAATACATCAGACAATGCCTTTCATGTCAAAGGATTAAAGCTGAAAGAATCAAAATGCCCGGAAAACTCATTCCTCAGATGAAGTGGGAGTGTATCAGTATGGATTTTGTCACAAGTCTTCCCACAACACAAGGAGGATATGATTCTATTTTAGTAGTTGTGGATATGCTTACCAAAGTGACCCATATTATCCCAGTTAAAGAAGACATTTAAATCTTCTGATATTGCCCACCTTTTTATCAAGGAAATCTTTAGGCTTCATGGATTGCCAAAAAGAATAGTCAGACCGGGACTCTGACTTCACTTCAAAGTTCTGGACATCATTATTCCAGGCTATTGGAACACAACTTTGTTTCAGTACAGCTTACCACCCAGAAACAGATGGTCAAACTCAGAGAGTTAATCAGGTTATAGAAGACATCCTGAGAGCCTATTGTGGGCGTGAACCAAAGAAGTGGATTCAGTATCTTCCTCTAGTGGAATTCTCTTACAACACATCCTATCACCAAAGCATAGGGATGTCACCATTCAAAGCTCTTTATGGTCAGGAATGTTTGTCCCCCTTAAATTTCTCTGACCCCACACTAAAGGTTGAAGCCTCTAGGATGATGCTTGAAGAAATGGAAGAACAAACCAAAGCTATTCGTAAGGATATTAAAGCCGCCCAAGATCGACACAAGCATTATGCTGATACCAAAAGATCTGAAAGAATTTTCCAGCAAGGAGACAAAGTTTTTCTTCGAGTGCGGCCAAAGAGAAGTTCTTTATCTCTTGGAAAATTTAGGAAGCTGAGTCCAAGGTATTGTGGGCCTTATGAAGTCATCAAATGTTTGGGAAAACATGCCTACAAACTTCGCCTCCCGACCCACCTCAAAATCCATGATGTATTCCATGTAAGCTTACTAAAGCCATATGTGCCTCATCCTGATCATGTTCTTGATGATGAACAAGTTGTAATGCCAACTCAGGGAGTCCTTGAAATGAGACCTAATAGAATCATCAACTCTAGAGAAAGAGTGCTTCGCAATAGAATCCTTAGGGAACATTTAGTGGAATGGAAAGATTACCCTGAGGAGGATGCCACTTGGGAGGAAGAGTCAACCCTCCAAAAGAATTACCCAGAGTTCGTGCCGAGATGCGGACATCTCGAGTTCCTTTAGTAGGGAAGGATGTAACATACCCATTGTAAATAACAATGTACTTGCTTCAGAGTTGAAAAATGTAACATACCCATTGTAAATAACAATGTACTTGCTTCAGAGTTGAAAAATATAACTTAGTTTGTCATTTTTACGATCAAAAAACTTCTATTTTTGGAAAATGAGCCATTTTTGCTTAGAAATTTGTAATTTTGAATCCAAATTTGGAATCTACGCGTAATTTTACGCTTAAAATAGTTTTTTCTGAACTAAAAACGGGTACCTGGAATGGGTTTAATTAAGCTTTTAAGCCTTTAATCTACGAACTTCCGACCTAAAATAGTAACTATCCAGGCGTCTAATCAACGAACGGAACACGCCCCCATGGTCACGGGGCAAGGCCGGACATTTTCGTCAAAAAAAAAATTTGACCCCCTTGGGGCGACAGCGGCGGGCGGCCGGCGTGGGCCCCACGGGCGTCGCCCGTGAAATGACCGACAATCCACTCGGGACACCCAAGTGTGTACACGACCTAGACGCACCCTCCAGCACACCCCTACACGTACCCCCTCCTCCCAGAACCCTCTATCCACAGGTGTCGCTCTCTCTCTCTCTTGGGGACACCTCCACCCCCATGTGTCACACTTTCTCTCTCTTCAAGACACCTCCACCCCCAGCCAGGTGTCTCATGCCCACACTCTCTCCCGGACACCTACACCACCCAGGTGTCACCCTCCCGCACCCGGACGTCTACCCTCCAGCACCTATAAAAGGACCCTCCCAGCCCCCTTCTCCAAGGCGCAAGCCCTCCCTCAAGCTCTAGGACATGTCCTACACTCTTCTCCCCCCCGTGTGAATAGACTTAAAGTGTGCTTGTTCTCCAACCCTTGCCTTACTCTTCCCTAGGCCTCCCTAGACGTACACTCTTCTCAAGAGCTCTCTAAGTTAAGGACACCTCTCAAATTCCCCCCCCCCCATATGCGGCGACTTAAACTTAGGCTAAGAGGTCTTTCCTACCCATAAGCCCAACAAGCATTTCCTACCCCAAACGCACTCCGTTTTCGAATCCGTTTGAACCAGTAGAATTCTTTCTTTTCTCTCCACGTTCCCAACCTCTTATATTCACCCCATTCTCTCTCTATCCTCTTAAAACTTTAGTGCTCCTATGGCGCCAAAACGTCGTCGAAATGAAGAACCACGCGTTGCCCAAGGAGGGAATGAAGCGAACGGCGTCCCTGCAATCGACTTCGCCCCTCTTGAAGCGAATAGGCACGAAAACGATAACCAGGTTTGTCATTTAACAAGTTTAAGTAAAATTCTCTCTTATGAAGCTTAATGCAAAGATTCGAAATAATAGGAAAGGAACCAAGGTTAAACCCCTAGTATAGATGGCCTAAAGTACCTTATGGTTACTCTTAAGTAAAGTTATAAGAAAATAATCTTGCTTTTGAATCATTGTCTTTCCAAAACGATGGTTTTTGTTAATGTGTGAATTCATTGAATAAAGGCTATCTCTTTTTATTGGATACACTACTGGTTTAACATGCAGGTACAGCTTCTCCCCCCCTTAGCTAACTCCGTGCTTGCCTGTGTAGCCGGGCAGAGGATATAGCGAGGCCGGGAGTCGGCCCAGGGCAATCCCCTCCTATGCCACTGGGAATTGGATTTCACCACCAGGGTGATGTATATATGCTGCCTAGTTCTGTGGGTCCAGGCTAGTGCGGTGGCTTAACCCCCACCTCATGAGGAGACGTCCCCTCCGAAGGGCGAGAGGGTTTGGTACAAGCGACAGTACCTGAGGGGGTGACAGGACGGCTTGGCCCTCATCGGCTGGCTGACGACGAGGGGAGACGGTCCGTGAGGTTTACCCAGCTGGTTGAGGCTGGAAGATCGAATTCTAGATCATCGGTGTGGTTGTGGGTGTGGTTGGATTGTGGTTATGGTTATGGTTATGGTTTGGACATGAAGTTTGGATTGGAATATCGGCCCGGTTCCAGGGTCTTTGTAAATATTTTTCATTGTAAGTATGTTTGTTGATTTCAATGTTGTGCTAGAAAGATTTCTTTTAAGGAATCAAGTGTAATTAATTAACAAATGAATTTGTTTTTAAGTGTTTCACAGTATGGTAGGACTTAATTAGAAAACAATTTAACGGGTGAGTGTGTGGAAAGTGGGAGAATGGATGCCCTGACGGTACCATTCTAAGGATGGGTGGACCCGATCAGTTGGGTAGCTTTCTACTAGTCGTAACTTACGATACTTAGGGAACAGTAGAGTCCCGAACAAGACTTGTTTTAGGGGACCGAGCCAGCGGCCGTGCCTCATGAAATACGGGGGGAAAAGGCGTTGGCTTCCTTGAACCAAGTGTGGGTCTTGTTCCATCTCCACGCACATTCCGTGCTGGGGATTAGAATTTCCTTTAGGATGACTATGCTTCCCCTGCCAGATAGAGTTAGGTCCCTCCGTTTGCTCGTAACCTCGTATTTCTACGAGATCGAGGTGTCGTCAATCGGAAAATAACTCGAGACTTAACCACCTATCAAAAGGATTCCCTCGCCCTACGAGTCGGGGTCCTTACAAGAAGCGAGCACAAAGTTATGACTGTTTTAGTGAGAAGTGTCAAAACTGTCCCAAATACTACACAGTCTGCTATGATCAAACAGCCATAACTTTTTTGTGCTACTCAGAACAAAGCATTAAAAACCTCAATGGATAGATCTTGAAAAAACAAAGATTTTGGTATAAGTTTCATCAAAAATAGAGAAGCAAGCACAAAGTTATGATGACTGTTTTAGTGAGAAGTATCAAAAATATCCCAAATACACAATCTGCTTAGACAGCCATAACTTTTTTTGTGCTGATTAGAACAGAGAACTATAAACATCAATGGATAGAGCTTTAAAAAATTAATATTTTGATATAATGTTCATTAAAAATAGAGAAACGAGCACAAAGTTATGACTGTTTTAGTGAATAGTACCAAAACTGTCTATACCCGCCTGTAAGCAGCTATGGGGAGAGGCAACGATTTCCCTCACTAGAGAAGTAACTTCCAAGATGCATGGTGGGTTGAGGTCACCCAAGGGAGTAGAGGATCCTCTTATAACAGATTTGGAAGCAAGCTACTCATGTGTGTTGAGAGAACATGGTGCTTATACTAGATCAAGATAAGTGGAGGAGAAAGACCCATAAAATACAAGAACACATCTTGTTTATTAAGTTGCTTATGAATACAACTTGGCCTTAGCTCACACACAAATGCCTTCTAGCTCCATCTTTAAATAGGTGAGCTAGTGGACCATAAGTCCATTCACACACACACGCTTCTCCTACCCTTTTACATGACCTTAGTCTTTTAATACCCTCCCTCAATACCAACTATGAAAGAATTGGAATAGGTGGTATTGGACATAGGTTGCCTTTATAACATTAGGCGTACAAGGTTTAGGAATATAGGTGTTGTTACATTGAGATTTAAAACAAGTGCTCAGAGGAGTTAGAGCTTGATACAAAGTTAGTCTCTGACTCTTTGTTAGGACATTTAAAGGTGATATGTCCCGTTTGTTTACACTTGTTACATTTCATCTTGTTGGGATATTTGATCCAACAATTATTTGTAAAATGACCTACCTTTTTGCAATGGGTACACCTTACGTTGCTCACTTGATGTGACAAAGCTTGTTCGATGTTCAATGGAGTCGATGCATTTGAAGATTCAGCTCCTCCCTTTGGCCTCTTTTCTTCATCAAGACAAGATTGAATGACTCCTTCAAGGGTGGGATTAGGTATGTTCTTCAGGGTGGTGAGACTAAGGTGGGGCACACCTTCTTGACTACTTTTAACAAAACAGCCACTGCATCATCTTCATCCATTCTCGCATTCACTGATGCAAGTTGAGCCATAAGGCCCTTCAAGTGAGAGATAAAGGCTCCAATGCCATCCCCTCTTTGAGCTCCAAGCTGAAAAATTCAATTTTAAGTGAGATCTTGGAATTCTTACCCACGAGCTCCATAGAGCGTGTCAAGCTCATCCCATTTCTCCTTTGTAGTTATTGGAAGCTGGTCCACATGGTGAATAAGAGCCTCATCAAGATGGAGCATGATGATGGCTTGTGCCCTCTCATCATCTTCAATATCTTCAGCCTTAGTTCGATCAATAACCTTAGTGCCGGAGATGAATGGCCAAAAACCTTTGGACATCATCTTGTACTTGACAAGAACTTGCCAAGTGTGGAAGCCCTCTCCTGAGAACTTCTTAATTTGGGTATTTTCCTTTGACATTGGGTATTGAAGGGAGATTACAAGAGTGTAATGGGCTGATTTATGAAGAATAAAACTATAAAATTTGTGAATGTTTTGGCTTAAGTAGAAAGAGAATGGCTTATGAGAGTGCAACAACCCTTAATCAAGCCAAGGATGTTGCATAAAAAGAGATTAAGATGATGAAGCTTATGGTTTAGCACTTAGGGTTTGTGCCCAACCACTAATTCTGATGGAGATGAGCTTCATTAGTATCAAAGAACACTTTCTTTGGTAATTAAGATCACCGTTAGTGTTTAGCAACACTATTAGTGCTTAAGAGCACTTTTTAGCATCTAATGACACTTGTATTGGTGATTAGATTCACCATTAGTGTTTAAGAACACTCTTAGTGTTTAGAAACACTTTGAAATGGCTCCCCTTTGTTGGATTAGTTACATCATTAGTGTTTACGAACACTATTAGTGTTTACGAACACTATTATCAAGCTTTTGAACAAGCTTTCATGGCAGAAAACAGGAGCAACCTGGTCTTTTGCTTCTAGCGCGCACGTTGAGAAGCCATTGAGGCTGATTTCTTGGCTATAGAACCTTGAGGCTTAGGGATTAAAAAGCCCTAAGCTTGTGTAGCTTATACTTACCCATAGCAAGTGAATGGCTGTACGAAATCCAACGCTGCAGAACTGTGCGCCGGCCTGCTTAGAACGCAATGGCGCGGCTGAGAGAGGAGTAACCCTTGAATTGGCTGTACGAAACTGAACACCCGGGGGTATGCTCCATCTTCCTAGTTGGAATCAAGCCAAGATATGTACTCCACTGGTTGGGGGTTCATCTGCACAAGTAGTGAGTTGTGGATAACCTAGTCTACACCACACAAAATGTGACCTAATCTACCCAAGCTCTGATACCATGTTGAGAGAACGTGGTGCTTATGCTAGATCAAGATAAGTGGAGGAGAGAGACCCACAAAATACAAGAACACATCTTGTTTATTAAGTTGCTTATGAATACAACTTGGCCTTAGCTCACACACAAATGCCTTCTAGCTCCAATTTTAAATAGGTGAGCTAGTGGACCATAAGTCCATTCACACACACACCCTTCTCCTACCCTTTTACATGACCTTAGTCTTTTAATAATGTGGACACACTAAGCTCTGAAGTGAAGAGGGAAAAGATAAAGGAAGCAAAAGCTTGATTCATGAAGCAAAAGAGACTTCCAGTTGGAGAGGACTACAAGAGTAGGAGAGCCTAATGCTTAAGGGAGATGGAAAAGCATAGGAGGACCTGAATACAAGGCTATGGCATAGCTACAAGGAGAAAAAAAATGTGGTGCTTGCGAGGGAGGAGAGAGGCCTCTTTTATAGAGAAACTCTCACACTGTTACATTTCCAGCTAGTAAATTCCTTCACCTCTGTAGGGACCCTCTCTTTTCCACATGTCAACATCCTCCATATTCCACTTAGGATTTCTAGAAGGATTCCTCTTGATCCCACACTTCTCCACACTCCTCCACATGCCCTTCATGTGATTGGCATGTGGTCTCCATATTATTTAAGTATCTTATTGAGTCCATGTAGACATTCGGCCCACCCTAAATACATGACTCATTTCTATCTTCCCAATACAATCCAATAATATTTCACTCTCAAACCACTCTATTCCCATACCAAGGTATTTATGATTCGTACACATGGTATTTACAATGATTCAATCCACTCATACTCACATACACAATCATTCTAGTAATTATTCTAATTAGTATCAAGCCCATATTTGTTATTACATGAGATAAAGTAGTCATCATTAAATGATTAACAAGCCGCAACGAGATTAGCCGCGCCAAAAGCCATCTCTCACCGCCAGCTTCTCCATCACACTTCTCGGTTCCCGTGTCTCCATGGCTAGCTTCTCCATCACATTGTGGGCCCTACAAGATTCTCCCATAAGTTTTCACCTTATTGTTATTCTGAAAAAAAGATATCAATTTTTGTTGTTACAGTACCTTCGGACTCTGACACTAGGCGCCAAATACTTTATGAGTGTCATGATAGTCCAAGTGTAGGTCATCTTGGAATTAGGAAGACCTATCCTTAGTGAGAAGGCAATTCTATTAGCTTGGACTTCACAGGGACATCCAAGAATATGTTTTGCATTGTCAAAAATGCTAGGTCAATAAGGCTGAGCATCTTAAGATAGGTGGGCTATTACAACCATCAGAGATCCTTGATGTGGTAAGTGGGAAAGAATCTCTATGGATTTTATTGTAGCTACCTACCACTAGCAGATGGCCATGATGCCATTTGGGTTGTAGTAGTGGAGAGGTTGACCAAGATGTCTCGGTTCATTCCGACTACAAAAACCACACTGAAAACCCCAGAGTTAGATCGGCTTTTCATTGAGAATATCTATCAACTTTATGGGCTGCTAGCCAATGTAGTCAATGATAGAGACCAAACGTTTAATAGTCACTTCTAGCAAGAAGTGTTCAAAAGGTTGGACTCAATATGAGCACAGCTAACCACTCCCAGAGTGATGCTCAAATAGAACGGGTCAACCAAGTACTTGAGGATATGCTAAGAGCATATGTGAGTAAATGGCAAACAAATTGGGAAGATTACTTACCAATTTTAGAATTTGCCTAAAATAGTGTGAAGCATGTTGCTACAAGCTTTAGTCCTTTCATGCTTATGTATGGGTTTCAACCCCAATTGTGGAGTTAGCTAATGAAAGAATTAAAAAAGTGAAAGGTTTTCTACAAGATCATCACGATATGCTAAAACTCTCTAAGGAAAATGTTAAATGGGCCCAAGATCATTACAAGAATTATGTGGATGAAGACCACAGAGTGGTCACATTTGAAGAAGGTGACCAAGTATTTCTCAAAGTTCCCTTGAGTTTGGAAAGTTTGAAGATGGGAAAAGTGCCAAAGTTGTCGCCTAGGTATTATGGACCTTTCACAATATTGAAGCATGTAGGTCACGTTGCCTACAAGTAGAACATTCCAAGGTTCACCCAGTTTTTCATGTTAGTCATCTTTTGAAAAAGATTAGGTGAAGATGCCAATGTGGTGTATGCAGGTGTTCTTATAGATGTAATTGAGCCTCCGATGTTACCACCCAAGCCAGAGTGCATCTTGGATTATCAAGAGATGCGAACTTGTCACAGAATTAGACAATAGTGTCTAGTTAAGTGGAAGGATAGACCGGAAGAAGGTTCAACTTGGGAGGACATTCATTCTCTCAAGACCCAATTTCCTACCTTTGTTTTTGAGGGCAAAAACTCTTCCAAAAGGGGGGATTAGTGTCAGGACATGGGAAGGACTAGCCAGGAGCTAGGCGGTTCAAAGGAGTTTGGACATGTGTGGACAGCCAGGGCTATTTTAGCTAGCTAGGGTTCCTATATCCGGTGGTCGGGTGGAGAGTTTCCCTATTCTCTTCTAGCAGTTTTGATGGAGGTCTCATGGTGGCCTCATAGATTCAATCCTCGATAATCAATACATAACCTTAAGGTACCATCTTTCCTCTTTTGAAAAATCACAAGAGTCCCCAAGGAGATATATTAGGTTGTTGGATGAACTTCTATTCCAAGAGTTATGTAGTGGGACTAAGGAGATATAGCCATAGACATAGGTTAAGTAGTGTCTACGTGTAAAGTGGATTAGTAATAGTGTCTAAGAGAGGTAAGGCTTTAATATTTATCCTATTAGAAATTCTATATGGAGATCAAGACCAATCGGTGACCTAGTAATGAGTGAGCAAAATTTTAAGAGAGTGGTTATATAATTGAATTAGTATTAGTATTAGAATAAGTGTGAGTTTTTTTTTAAAGAATGAGTTATTGGTGGTATTCTTTGTATGTAGATGTTATGAAGTGTATGCGAAGAAGTAGAACCTTAATCAAGACATGATGAAGTGCTCGTGAGTGACGAGAGGACACTTTGTAATTAAGTGTGGGGTGGATGATAACCCCTAATTTTGGGCTTTATTTTGCCATTTTGGCCTAATTTGGGCATTTTTGGACCAAACTTACTATTGTTAGTAGTTAAAAATTTATTTTTAGTAATTATATATACTATTTTTAAAATGATTAGGATTGTTACCCGTTTTTTGGTTTCATTAGGTTTTCATACACATACACAAGTTCATGATCTAATGAAGAAATTGAGCATGGGAGAGGCTTATCTTTGATCCATTTGGAGTTCCCAAAGCAAAAACGACATAATTTATGCAACAGCCTTACATAATTCAATCTACTTGAGGCTAGTGTTCTTTTTGAAGTACCTCCACGTCCAAGGAAACCATCGACATCATCAAGTTCAATCTGCATTAAACAAAGAATTCAACTTTCACATAAATTCAGTCAATACCATAAATCACATAAATTCGCTCACTCAAGAACATATAAATTACCTTCTAGTTCTCATCCTCTTCCAACTTGAATGCATCCCAAATGTTGATGGAACCTTCTTCATTCCCTTGATCAAGGGTGGGCAAGGGCTCTCTTCCAATTTCAATAATTCCTAACTCCTCTTGAAGACTTTGAAATTCTAGCTCTATGGGAAGAGAAGATTCAGTCTCCTTGGCTTTTTTAAAGCACAATGACATGGCTCTAGGGGTCTCAATGAAGTTCTCTGTAACCTCGGTGTCCAACTTCAGAAACTCCTCTTTATGTTCATTTTCCACATCGAGTATACCCCTGGCAGCTTCACAACCATATGCTATAATTGCAAGGCAACAATCCTCCCTTAAATTATAAAGCTTTTGTATATGGGAGAGAAGAATAAAATTCTTGCCATTTATAAGAAAGGAGGGCAGCCTAGGGAGGACAAAGTTTGATTTCAAGTGTTCTCCATGCACATATGATCCCTCATCAATAACAGTGGATGCCTTAAACTCTACCACATCAAAACCTATGCTTAGAAGGCTCTCCTCATCACCAGAAACTAGGTCCATAACCTCATCAGATTCAATCTCTATGACAAATGAAGCTTGTGAAACCTTTAGACCCTTCTAAACACTTGAAATGCAAGCAAGAGTGGGCTATGGTGGATTGGTGAATGATTTCATCATTTAAGCTAAGTGCAATGAGTCCTAATGCTTTTTCATTCCTTCTTTTCCACTCGTTCTCCCCATTCTCCTCTGGACATTCATCTCTTCCCTCAAAAACTAGCCCCCACAGATTTTTCCTCATGAGCAAATACATGGTCTTTGTTTGCCATGTATGGAAATGTTCCCCATTAAATTTTGTACTGAATGGTTGGGATATCAAACCATCTCCAAATTGCAATCTAAAGAGATCTCTATCACATACCCAATGGTAAATTTGAACATCAATTGCACCAAAAAGTAGTGATTAGTGCTAATTAATCATTGATTAGTGAAATAATCCCTTGTTTTGTGTGCTGAAAATAGTGTGTATGGGGAGGCCACATCTGGTGCCTTAGAGTTCAAATGAGCTCAAATACTTTCAAAGGCATCAATATTAGTTAGTCTAGTTGAGGATCCAGCCAAGAAACAAAAGATTTGACAAAACATTGAATGCTTAATCTCTGTTTTACCAAAGTCCCTTAGATTTGATGCAAAGCTTGATTCCACTTCTCCTTGAAGAATTTTTGAAATCTGAGATGATAGGCTTGTAGAGCAACCTTGAAAACCCTTGGGACTGAGAGGAATTAGACCAATTCCATTTGTAAGGGAGTAGTGTAAATTACTTTAGAATTTTGGCGCTTGCAAATCAGTGAAATTTTGCAACAGTCGGCAGGGCGATTCGACGCTCACATGATGGGCTGAAGCATCGGGGATCTACCTAGATAAGGCTAGAAGATCTTTGCCTAATTTAAAGGTTGGAGTGAGAGGGAGCTCCTCCACCAGCTAGGGGTGCAGAGAATGATTGAAAAGAGACTAAAAATAGGTTTAAGTTCTAATCATGATTAGTAAAGTAATTAGCAAGGTAATTAGGCTCAAAAATTATATGAATCCTAAGCTTGGCTCTAATACCAAGTTGAAATGCAAGCAAGAGTGGGCTATGGTGGATCAAATGCAAGGATCAACATGATTAGCAAAGAATTAAGAGGTGATTAAGATGAGATTCGTGCACAATTAATTTAATAGCTTAATGTAGGCATGGATACTCAAAAACCACTTGTTTCTCATTAGGCCAATGCCTTAATTTATAAGTTTTACATCCACAAGATTCCAAGCATCTAATCCCACTGATTTGTGCCACCTCCCCTACATTTGGGGGCACCTTTTCCTAGAATCTTTCCACACCCCTATATTCACTCATGCTACCCTTGATTCTCTCATCTCAGTAGATTCCTCTCACCTTTTCACTGCTACCCACTTAATTATAGACTCCCTTTTATAGTCTCTTGCTATAAGGGCTTGTTCCCGCACACACCCATTCACTTTCATATTTCAACATGAACTGCCAGTTCATCCTTTGTGTAGTCCTCTTTGTCTGCATGAAGGAATAGATAAGCCACAAATCCAAAGTAGTACTCAAGAACTTTGCACTTTTTCTTGTGCAGAGGGCAGTGTTCAAGACAAATCTTTATCCTCTTATCTTCTGAATAGGCATCCCACTTGCCTAACGTGCTCTTCTTTTCAGATGAGGATAGGGCAAAGCTAGACATGTGAACATATTGTGATGATCCCTCATTTATAATTTCTGTACTAACCAATTTACTATATGCCTCCCACTCTTTCCCTAACATAGAGCTTGCCATGTCCTTAACAATTTGTTTTTCTCAATTAAAGGGCACATTGAATAGGCTCAACATCTGGAAGAAGTTCGTCGTGCCCATCTCTCCTTAATAAATCAAATAGGTTTTCATTAGCACTAGGTGCATCTGTTACCTCTTCAAGTGTCTCTACATCCCAAAAAAGGATCATAGGAGTGAACCACCTGCTCTCCATGCTGGCCACAGCGGCGCGAGGATGAACAACTAATAAGAAGCGGAATTGCCAATCGCATGGTGAACTACAGCAGGCACGAATGAAGGGAGAAGAAAGCCAATCCACGGCGCGAGGACGAAGAAAGGACTAGAAACAAATTCTCTTATCGCACGATGAACTGAATGTTGAACTGAAAGTGTGTGTGAAGGAAGGGGCAAAGAAAACAACTTGTTTTGCGGGTAGTAGGAGGACCGAAATAAAAAAATTAAAATTTAAACAAGGCACAACTATATATAGATATTATTAGGGCTGACATCATACATACGACAGAAGTGAAGGGTTGACATCACCAAAATGTGCCGTTGTGCCACGTGTAGGGTGACATCATCATCGGAGTGCCACGTTGTAGGGCTAAAGCCATCCTTGCAATGATGACATCGCATTCTATAAAATGGAGAAAATATTCACTTTTTTTATCGGGTACCATTGACGGCACGAGTATTTTTAAGTGATTATTTTCGTAACTTTTTGCAACCTCTACAATCCTCCCTCTATAGCGTGAGTAGACTAATCCGTTAGCCTCCAATCATGCTTATCACATCGTGGACTCTGTGTTCTCGCCCTCCTCCCTCGACAGGTGCAAGTAGGGCTATCCCGACAAGGTCCAATCTCGATAATCACACTGTTGAGGTGACAGGGTGGTCTGAGCTCGCCTTCATCCCTCTACAACGTGAGTAGGGCTATCTCGGTAGGGTCCGATATTGATAATTGCACCATTGACAGGGTCAGATCTCGCCTTCATCCCTCTAGGGCGCGATAAAACATACTCGGGAGGCTCCAATCCCTCCTATCGCACCGTGGATAGTGAGTCGTCGCCTTCATCCCTCTACAGTGCGATAAGTCACAAACGGCAAGCTCCAATCCCTCATATTACACCGTGGACAGCTTGACAGCGCCTTCTCGCCCTCCTCCCACAGTGCAAGTAGACATATCCGACAGTCTCCAATCTCTGTTTTTGCACCGTGGGGACAGCACCGATGAGTGTAGTCCTTCCCTGGATGTAGCTTCCTCGTAGTATGGCTCGTACAAAGCAAACTGTGAAGATGATTTACCCAGATCCCTCCCTTCCTAAAGATTCAGTACTAGAGCAAGAGCAAAAGGCAATAACTTCTAGAAAAAACAAGTAAAGGGTAGAACCAATTTATCTAAGGCAAGAACTTTCCTCTAGAGACAAAAGAAATTGTTTACTGAGATAAGGCAAGCACAAGAGGCTACACATCTTCTCATCCCTAGGGCACCATTCCTCAAAATTGTAAGAACAATAAGTGACAGTACCAAAGGGCAAGGATATTATAGATGGCAAAGCAGTGCAGTGGCATGTCTTCAAGAAGCTTGTGAGGACTTTCTTATAGACTTCATGAATGATAGCTTCATATGTGCTGCCCATGCAAGAAGAGTCACTTTGATGGGGACAAAGATATGGCACTTGTTAGCAGGGTGAGATACAGGTTTGATAAATTTCTTCATCCCTTGCCAATGAGGGATAGGAAAGCTTTTGAGATCTTGGCAATTCCCCCAGCATTGAAAAGGGAATCAAAGATAAACAATATTAAAGTTAAAGAAGTTACTTCCCCTCCTAAGAAGAAAAGAAAGTTGGTTGGGAAATCTAAGCCAGATGATAAGAGTTCTGGGGAGGAGGAGGAGGTGAAGGAAAAGATCTCACATGTGCATGATAGCCTATAGGCTCTTGTGTAGTTGGAGAAGGCCAATTCTCAAAGGCTTTCCCAAGTACCATTGCAGCTTATCTGCAATGTTGGCATAGTGGAGGAAAACTATCTCTACATTGCACCTGGGGACATTTACATGCTTGTAGAGAAGGATATGGAGATCAATGACAGTGTTGTTCTCATCTGTATAAGGTATGACTACATTTTTCACATATTTATATTTTCTCATATTTTTTTCATTCCTTTATAAACTCTTGTAGGGAACTTATGAAGGAATTGCTTCCAAATCAAGTCAACGAAATATTCATTTGTGATCCCTTAGCGTCACCTAAATTGATTGATATGAAGAAGAAGACTTCTGAGCTAGCATCCTATTTCAAGCCAATGATAAATAAGAATATTTGTATTGTTGTTTTGCCATATGTAGAGAGGTTGGTCTCTAATTAATGATTCCTATGTGTTTAAGTATTTGACATATGATATTTTCTTTCTTAAATATTTCTTTTTGTTTTTTCCAGTGGACACTGGAGTGCTTGTGTTATTAATCTTCTGAGGACTGTTATTTTCATGAACAACCTAACTGGCATGCATGGGCAGATTAAATTGTAAGTAGTTCTCCTTAATAACTTGAATATTAATTTTCATACTTTATTTTTCCTTATATTCAAATTTGGTTTTTAAAAGGGCATGTAAGAGAGCTATTTTGCGGCTATTGAAGAGGAATATCCAAATTATAAAAAGGAGGTAGAGTATAAGTTTTTGAATCAGCTAGTGGATTTACAAAAAGATTCTACCTCATGTGGATAAAAAGGCAGAACAATTACAAGACAAAACTTTTCATTTATGAATTACGTACGTAAATTTACAAAATCCCAAAAGATCTAAATAGACTTCATAAAAAAACTCCAAAGCTTTCTTATTAATTCATGCTTATACAGTCATATTCTGAATCAGCATCTGCCAAGGTCTTCGACTCCATTCGCATTCGAATCTTTCTATTTTTCACCTTGAATTGTGTCCAACTTATATCCTAACTTCCCATGATATTGAGGTACTCCCTAATATTTAGGAGGCTCCAATGCCTCCTTGAAATTACAATTTTCACCACACCATTGGGCAACCTAACGCATATGTCAAGAGGCAAAACATCCTCTTGCAATGGGACCTAACTACTATTTTTCTTCATCCACCGTTCATAATAAGAGCGAATGTAAAAGGTAGCATAAGCTTTAAGATACCAAAATGTAACACTGGACTCTAATATTTTGCACTTGAATGTATCATCCTTATGCTGCCCCTCTACAATGTTCCACTACTCTCCAAGCAAGGCAACCATGTTATCACCTAGTACTTTCTTGCACATAAACATGGTTAGTGTTTGTGAGAAAGTAAATTGATCGAACATCTTAGCAAAAAGATGAATTGGACATACCCAATTGAGACCCACAGATCGAGATGGCTTGCAAACTTCAAAGATCCTTGTATGTCACAAAACATCTTTGATTTCCTGACCATAACCGTCCAAGCATCAGGAGTTGGCCATTCAACAGAAGAGAGGAGAGGAGATGTGATGATCTCTAGCTTACCAAACCCACCATCATGCATTGGCACTACATAAGAGTGCCAATAAAACAAGATCTTTTCCTTAAGAAGATCTGCACTGGTTTTACAAGAATACAGTGCCCACCAATTTCTGCATGGAGTGCTTGAAATGTTCTAGTATTCGTAATGGTTGCTCCTCTGCCAAGTTAGAAGGATAAATATCTGCAACCCAAAAATAAGATCATTAAACATGAAAGATGTAGCTATCGTAATATCACATGCCTCCTTCCTTCCCCCTATGATACTTACAGTTGCATGGGAATCAAGTTTGTTTACAAAGATGTATGTCTCGTGCCGTGTACACATGTTGTACAATGGCCACCAGGTCTCCATTGCTTGATTTTTTGAATCCCTCTAAATGACCCTTCCAATGAAGCTCCATCACATCTCGTCGTCGAACTCGGTGTGCAAACCAATAGCAGTAGGCTGCAGGAAAACCCAAGCACCCTTGTGAAATGCCTCTCTCACCCAAGCACCATCATCGTCTCTCTTATGCACAGTGAGATCTCCTCAATCTCATCTTTTGGTCTTCTTTGTGGTGCAGCCATATCAATTGTGAAGCTATAGTAGTAAGATTAGGGTTAGGCAAATGAGATAGAGAGAAAATGCGAGGATGCTATGGAAATTAGGGTTTTGGGCTCGATGGATATTAAAGAGATGGAAGAGGAAGGGAAGAAGAGTTTAATTTGGACGTTCAAGAGGGAAAGCGGACTTGAAAATGAAATTTTTTTACTACAATGAAATTTGAGATGGGTTTTTGGGGGGAAAAGTGACTTTTAGGGGAATGTCAAAAATTTTAAAATTTTAAGGATTTTTTGAGCCACGAAAATGGTAGGACCATACCTACTCTAAACCCCTTACGCTTTTAAAGAAACACGTGTAATTATTAGTATTGAATGCCTAGTCCCCCTCCCTATATTCAAAGGAGACCAAATGTGCACAATCCTCTATTCCTATTGGTCCATTGCTAATTACTTTCATTAGAAAAAGGCCCAAAATATGTTCAAATGTCCCCTAATGCATAGGTTCTGCTCAAAGAAATTAGGGGTCACACCACCTTGGCCAATTCTTTGCTCTGCTACCTTCCTCTTCTTTGACCCAATCAAAAACCCTCACATTGTTATGCATTCACTGCAAACTAAAAAAGCTATAGGATCTCTAGCATGCATACTATGCGATCAAAACAAACTGCAGGAGACTCTCTCCACTGTAGTCTTAACTCTGGTGGTCTCTCCAACCTCACTACTATCAACCACACTGAAAAATTTTCCCTCTCTCCCTCTTCAAATCCGTCGCCGCCTCGATTCCCTCTGGAACCTGTGTCGCCCGTCTCCCACGATCACCCATACTGTGTCTATTCTTATTTCATACACATAATCTTATCCATTCGGATGCCATATCACTTTTCGCCTCTTGAGATCCATTTCCCACCATATTATATACATACCACCTATCCATACATCATCATGTTTAGGAGGGGCTATGGATTCACCTCATAATGTGGCAAAAATCATGTTGAGATATCAAGCTCAACTAGTGCTATTGGTGGACATTGATGACCCACCTAGGTGATAGCTTTCATACTTATGCCACTGGCATGGTTGGTGCAATTATGGTTTGATATGCTGCTAGTGGATGACAGGTTATGTGATAGCCACTTTGGAGTACTAGAGTTATGGCATAGTTATAGCGCCAGTTCATATAGTTATAGCGCCAGTTCATATAGTTATGTTCACACTATGGACTGACCATTTTATATGTTAGTGTAGGAGAGTACTTTCTCTTTATGTTTGTATGCTTATCTTTTAATTATATAGATATAGAGAAGAGAAGAAAATTGAGCCATCCATTTCTCTCTTGTGTCTTACACTCTCTTGTGTATGTGTGTGTTTGCTTTTGCAAGGAACTCAAGCTCTCTCTCTCTCTCCCCACATTCTCTTTATGGTATCAAAGCTCCGATTCATTTGAGAGCTAAGGAGGCAAGAACAAGCAAGCAAGGAATTGGTACATAGGTAAGAGCATCATCATCTCTTTTCCTTCTTGTTTTAAATATAACACCCCTCAGCAGCTCTAGGAGCTACACATCTTCGATTGAGGATTTACCTTCGCAGGCTTGAAGGTGCCTGTGTGGTACTTAGTACTTTGGAGATGCATGTGCTGGTCAAACATTCAGATACATGGAGACGAGCCAAGACTACAATTACAGGTTGCAAGTGTTATGTTACATTCATTAATAACCACACTAGGAAAGTGTGGGTTTACTTCATGAAGGAGAAAAGTGAGGTGTTTGCTCCCTTTCAAAGATTTAAAGCCTTGGTCAAGTGGAGGAGAATATTTCTCCAATGAGTTCAACGATTTCCTGAGACAGCAAGGAATCAAGATACAGTTTACATGTAGGTACACTCCGCAACAGAATGGTGTTATAGAAAGACAAAATAGTCACATTACAGAAGCGGCATGTGCCTTGATGGTTGAAAATAATATGCCACATTGTTTTTTGGCAAAAGAAGTAGAGAAATTTCCATGCACATTATGAACAAGACACCCACTGTAGCTATTCATGGTATGACGCATGAACAAACGTTTACAAGAATAAGACTGCATGTGTCTCACTTGAAAGTGTATTGTATATGTGCATGTTCCTGATGAAGTAAGAACAAAGTTGGATCCAAAGGCAGAGAAATGCATCTTTATTGGCTATGCTATGGAGCAAAAATATTATACTAATGTTATAATCCTACCACTCGTGATATGGAAGTAAGCAAAGATATTGTCTATGACAAGATGAGTAGCTGGTATAACCAGCTAGTGAAGGCAGCAGAAGATGAAGATGTAAGAAGTGATGATGTTGCACCACATGTAGAGCAATAATCATAGGTGCTTAGTGGACCTGGAAAGTCCTCTAGTAGTGGATCCAAAGTTAGCCCATGGTCAGGCAGGTTGAGGACAGATGTAGATACACATGTATCACGCAAAGAGAAGGAAAAGGTAGATCAACCTTTTGTGTCTGATCTGTCAGTAGGTCACTCATATGTGGATGGTGACTCTAGTGGCTCTGAGAAGAGATTTGATGAGGAGCTTGGCATTCCATCTATGGTTACTCCTCGTGTAAGGAAAACAAGGGTAGTTTTGAGGACACCTGATAGTGATCCAGATATACACAGGTCTACGAGGGTTAGGTACCCTATTGACAGGTTGAGATATGATGGATATACAACCTATCATTATGCTTATATGGTTCAAGTAATATAGGAATCGGAGCACAGGCACTTGGAAATAAGAAATGGGAATGGTTTGAAGCAGGCACCCAGAGCATGGTCAAACAAGATTGGGGAGTATCTTGTTACCATTGGATTTTAAGTATCCAATGTAGATTTTTTATTTTATTTGAAAATATGGATAGAGGGATCATGCTAGTAGTTATATATGTGGATGACTTGATTATCACTGGTTATAGTGATTATCACTCATGATACTAATGCCGACATACATGATGTCAGGAGGCTTTTGAAGCACAAGATTGAGTTGAAGGATTTGGGTGAGCTATGGAATTTCTTGGGCATAAAGGTGGTGAGATCACCTCATGGCATTTTGTCACTGCAGAGGTAGTATGGCTTAGACATGTTGTCTAAGTATGTAAACCTATTTCAGTGCCATTGGAGTAAAACACAAAGCTTTCCACAGATTTAGGTGAGCTTTTAGAGGACCCCACTAAATACAGGTGCATAATGAGTAGCTTGATCTACATGACCATTACTAGGCCAGACCTGAGGTATGATGTTGGACTTCTGAGTCAGTTTATGCAGGCCCCTAACAAGCCACACTTGGATGCAGTTAGACAGATTCTCAGGTACATAAAGTCCATAGTTTATTATGGACTTTTCTATGAGGCTGGTATAGAGATACAACTACATGGATACAAAGATGCTGGTTGGGTTGGTAGTGTTGCAGAAGGAGATCTACCAGTGCTTTTATGTTCTCATTTAGGAGTGCTGCTATGAGTTGGAGGAGTAAGAAGCAGCCAACAGTTACCTTGTACAAAGGCAGAACATAGGGGTGCTGTTATGGTAGCTTGTGAGGTAGCTTGGTTTTAGAAGCTGCTTAGTGATATGGTGAGTCTGGGGATAGGGAACTTGTCATTTATTGTCACAATAGAAGTAGCATATAGTTGGCCACTAACCTAGTATACCATGCTAGAACAAAGCACATTGAGGTGCACTATCACTTTATGAGGGAGAAGGTTCTGATGTAGATCTAGTATATGTTAGCATAGAGGATCAGGTGGCTGACATCTTCACAAATGCATTGGGCATAGAGGATCAAGTGGCTAACATATCCACAAAGGCATTCGGCACAAAGAAGCTCCATAGGTTTAGGATCTTACATGGGTGGTGCAGTGTGTGGAGTTGAGCTCGAGGGGGAGCATTGAGATATCAAGCTCAACTAGTGCTACGGGAGGACATTGATGACCTTCTTGGGTGATAGCCTCCACACTTATGCCATTGGCATAGTTGGTGCGATTATGGTTGATATGCGGCTAGTGAATGACAGGCTATGTGACAGCCACTTTGGAGTATTAGATTTATGGCATAGCCAGTTCATATAGTTAGGTTCACACTATGGACCGACCATTTTATATGTTAGTGTAGGAGAGTACTTTCCCTTTATGTATGTACTCTTATCTTTTAGTTATATGGATATAGAGAAGAAAAGAAAACTGAGCCATCCATCTCTCTCTTGTGTCTTGCACTCTCTTGTGTATGTGTGTGTTTGCTTGCAAGGAACTCAAGCTCTCTCTCTCCCCCGCATTCTCTTTAAATCACACTGATGAGAACCTTTGAATCATTGGATGTGTTTCTTTTTAGTTGATATAGTAGGATTTCATGAAATATAGTTAACATTTAAAGCAATTTTGGTGGACGTGATTCAAGGAATCACGCCATGTTTCTACAGGTGGCATAGGTGTGATTTAAAAATCACGGCATCTTACCCTTATATTTTTCTTCATTCTGATGAGTACATAGCATGTGCAACATCCTTGTTATAAAAACGATTGAGTTGGGTGATTCTTTGTTAGCATGATTATTGATCATGGTCATGAATGTTTTTCTTCATTTTGATGATGTACATAGCATGTGCGAAATCCTTGTTCATGATTATTGATCACGGTCATGAATGTTTTTCTTCATTTTGATGATGTACATAGCGTGTGCGAAATCCTTGTTATAAAAATGATTGTTTCTTTGTTATTATGATTCATCATGATCATGAGACTATAAAATCACAGTGTGATTTCTGTGGCATGACTACAAAATCAGAATGATCAAAGTTGATATTTGTGGTAATGTTAATACTCCTTTACACTCTATAATGCTTACACTTCATTGTTACCATCATTTGATATAGTTTTTAAGCTTTGAATAGCGTGACCTTTTGAACCACGCCCATGATTTTTGGAGAATCACAGTGGTGAAAACTCTTGGAATCATTGTTTATCTTTTGTCATTTGACCCTTGAAGTAGTTGATTGCTAGGAGTTGAACACTCATGAGTCCAATAATCTGACCCTTTATTCTGATCTTTCTTCTTGGAAACATCCATTTGGATATTGATGAAGTCTTTGACTTGTGCACTCCTCCTCATGATAATTCACCAGATTGTGTTTGTGGGAGGTTCTTATGGCATTCTACCTTGGCAGCTAGTGGTTCTTGTGGCTCTTCCTGGCATTTGTTTTTCCTCCCTATGAACAACATACTCTTGTGTCTACCTCCTATTTTAGGAGAGTAGGTTCTACACAACCTCAGCCTGCTGGTTCAAAGAGTGGGTTCATGTAGATGATCCATGGATACATCTTTAATTATATCCCTTCATTGGATGATGCTATAGAGAATTCCTCCTAGTTTGGGAAAGTATAATTTTCCATGTGCTTAGGTTGTTTTTGCTTTGGTCTCCACACCATATAATTATTTTGGGCTCCTTAAGTTGAAGTTAATGATGAAACTTGATTAACCTTGATATATTTCGGCACCCATATATATGATTGTATTACCCTTATAGTATCCATGAGGTTAAAGTAGGTTTGTGGGTACCCATCTTTGATAAATTCTTGGTATCACACATGGTACCTTGGCTTATTGGGTTCTTTGTTTTGGTGCAAACTTCTTCTTGGGTGCATACCTGTTCTTCCTAGGTGTACATCTCTTCTTCTTTGGAAGCATGGTACCTTGGTTTACTAGGTTCTTTGTTTTTGTGAAAACTTCTTCATGGGTTCATGTGCCTCTTCTTCTTTGGAAGCATGGATTGCCTTTTTGGGATCCACACTTGGGTTGCACCTTCTTGATAGCCTTGGGCTTGCATTATTACCATTGGAATCCATACTTCCTTTACTAGCATTTTCTTATGTAATTTCTTAGCCGGTATTCATTGGCATGTCGTCCAGGAACCTCTTGACCATTTGTATCTTCCAAAAGATAGGTGTTGTTTTTAACTTTTTTCTTTATCCTAAAGGGGCCCTCCCAGCATTGAAGAAGCTTCTTATCTAGCCGCTTCTCTACACAACCATCAAATCTCATGACCAAGCTTCCTTCCTTGAGTTCTGGCTTCTTTTTCTTTTTTGTAAGAGCAACATGCATTGTCTTGCGCCATTGTTGTGCTGCCTCCAAATGTTGAAGTGCTTGAAGCCGCTTCTCATCCAAGGTCTTCAGTTGTACTAGGCATTGGGCATGAGTTTCTTCTTCATTACTTGATCGTGCAAAAGATGTGTGAAGGCTTGTGATTTCCAATTCTATTGGCAAAATTGCCTCCACTCCATACACTAGCTGAAAAGTTGTGAAACCAAGAGAGAACTTATGAGTGGTTCTATAAGCCCATAGAACCTCTGATACATGCATATCCCACTTTCTTTTCATGGCATCCACTAGCTTAGACAAGGATCCACAGAGCAAACCATTAGTCTTTTCAACTACACCATTGTACTTAGAATAATAGGGGTTTGAAATGACATGATTTATTTTTAATTTGTGCACCAAAGATTCAATCAAGACATTCCTAAAAGATCTCCCTCCATCTGTAAGGATTTCCAATGGGCACCCAAATCGGGCACATATGTACTCCTTGAGAAATGATGCCATAGTTGTTGCTTTATTGTTGACCATGCCAAGAATTCCACTTTTACTATTTAAATGATTGAATTCCAAATGTCATGGGAATTTCTCTTTTATCATTTAAACAATGGTTTTCTTGACTTTTTTCTTGGGTATCTAGATCTATCTACTTCCTTGATAATATCCTTGTATCTTTAAGAGGACCGCGCCACCACCCTCCTAAGGACCTTATCCTTACCTTGCTTGTATAGAATGTCACCAAGGATTGTGTAAGGATGAGCTTTCCTTATAAGTCTTTGCTTCTATTGAGGGGTCAATCCATGAGGGAATTATCCTTTATCCAAGTATTGCTGAACATCTTAGAGCTCTGGCCAACCTGTATTCATCAATGCAAGAGTAGCTTCTTTGAAAGAAGCCAAAGCTTTAGTAGCCAATTCATCTGCCTTTTCATAATCCTTCCTTTGAATATGCACAAATTTGCAAAACTCAAAAACTTCTTTTAACTCATTGCTCTTTTATATAAATCTTGCAAATTTAGACTCCTTGCTTTGTATTTTCCTTTCATTTGCCTAATGACTAGTTGAGAATCTCCTTTAACGTCTACCTCTTTCACCCCCTCCTTTAGGCAATCTTCTAATCCAAAAATCAAGGTAGAACATGTCTATAGAAGAGTCATGTCATGTCCCTAATGTTGATGTAGACATTGATGACCTACCTAGATCATATCTTTCCCACTTATGCCACTGGCATAGTTGGTGAGATTATGTTTGATATGCTACTAGTTAGATGACAGCATACTATATGATAGCCACACTTGGATTACTAGAGTATGACATAGTTATAGCACCAGGCAGTCACGTTCACACTATGTATTGACCATTATATGTTATGTTTAAATATGGTGCCCATCATGTCATGTATGGGACACATGTATGTGGGAGAAAGGTATATGGAGCTTAGGATGTCATGAAATTAGAATGGATGAAGGCTAAGGTTATTAGGAGATGTGAATGGATGAATGTAAAAGGTGATCAATCGTTAAAAAGTAGGCACATGAAAAGTGCAAGGGTGCATAAGGAATGTGGGCATTTATGGACACATGGATCGCACAAGGGTGCATAGAACATGTGGATGAGAGCTATAAATGGATGTATCAAAGTCATTCTCTTAATGCAAGTTGTGATCATGTGATTAGTACCTTGATCTCCCTTAATTATAGTAATTAGTATTAATTACTCATTAACTATGACATTTCTCATGTTTAAATCACCATAGCTTCCGTTTAGCACTCTCTTTTGCACATGAATACTATGATTATCAACATGGTATCAGAGCCTTCCCTCTCTCCTTGAGCTTCTCATTAGCACTTCTTTTAGCATTATCTTTCACTAATACATCATTAGTGGACCTAATCTCATCTTATCCTCTTCTTCTCCTTATGGTGGCCAAAACTTGATTAGCTTTCCATTGCCCATTCTCCCAACAATTTGTCCTCAAACTTTGTGGGAATCTTGAGCAACCAAAAGCTAACCCTTGGCTAGGAGGATTTAGTATGATTCAAAGTGCGCTGTGTGAATTCGACGTCTACCACCCAACTAGTTAAACACTCCATTTGGTGTCTTTGCTTTGAATTAGGTCAAGAACTTCTATGACTGGTTTAGCAATACTACAAGGACTCCATAGCTTGAATCTCAAGCCATTTCATCAACTAGGTGAGTTGAGAGCTTCAAAAAACCAGTCACTCGTTGGAGAAGGCACAAATCCATATATTCGTAAGCGTTTTGAGCTGATTTCTCTTTGTAGGACACTTTTCCTTATTAAGAGCAATAAGCTGGTGTAAAAATCTCCCTTCAATGCTTACACACACATACTCAATTCGATCCACCAAGTCCTATTGTTGCTAATCATTGTTTATAATCACTAATCATTATAATTAAGAGGATCATTAGAACACCATTTAGATAATTTGAAAAAAAAACCCATTCCCATTTGAAAAATGGGATCATGATGAACTTGTCCAAAATTTTGTCAAAACTCCCTCATGTGACATATCATTGGAAAGACCTTGAAGAGTAAAATCTAGATCTACAATCTCCGACAAATTTGGAGCAAGCATGTTTAAGATATATCCAAAATAAAAATGGAGTGATTGATTCCCAAAATATGATATTTTTTTCAAATTATCTAATATTGACTTTTAGAATAAATTATCTTTGGAGTGTACTTTTTCCAAATGAGATCTTTGGGATGTATCTTTGATATTTTTTCCAAATGAGATCTTTGGGGTGTATTATCTTTGTATAAGCATCAACAAATCATCATTTATATATTAAGCTTCTTATAATCTCTCATGTATGCTATGGCCCCTAAATGCAATGCCACAATATGTTATGATGTAACGATGAAGGGGTTCATGTGTACCACCATGTCATGCTTTGGAATGATGGTGATGCTATGTCAAAGCATAATGAGGATGCTAGTCATGAGAATGTTGATATTATGCCCATTTCATGTGATGATGGGGAACTATGTCACTATGCATGCTCATGAAGAATGCTATAAAGTCTATGGATGCTTCCTCAACAATGGTGATGCCATGAAGACCACTAAAAATGGAGGCTACAATGATGATGAAGACCCAATGTTCTTCTCCAACATGATGATGTCTATGCTTATGGTATGTTTACCTTATGGATGTTATGCCTCAATTTTGTGCTATGTTCAATGGATGCTTTCTAAAATGAAGCCATGGATGAAGGGGATATACAATGCTCATATGGTTCAAGGATGATGGTTCCCTATGTTATGGTGAAGCAACATGCAATACTCTAATGTATGTTTCCATAAAAGCCTGTGTCAAGATGTACGCCATATCTATAATGTATAATGTTTCCATAGACACTGGGATAAGAAGCACAATAGTGAAATTGATCTGTTGAGGAGAAATCATGTAGCTTGAGATACAAGCTACGAAGCCTACTTAGAGTTGGTAGATGGACTTATGTAGTCTGCACACGAGGTTCTTTGGCAATGCAAAGCAAGGTGGTTCTTTCATGCCGGAAGGCAGTGGTAGATGATGATGTATCCGAAGACAGTGGTGCATGGCCTAGCAAGAGTCGGAGGTAGTGATGGATACTATATTACCTGAGGAAAAGGATTTTGAGTAGTGTAGCATGTTTACTATGGCTGCCCTGAGCTTTTACCCTAATGCCTACATGACGGCCATGGTTTTATATGATTAGGCAATTCCTTTATGTGGGCAATGGAAGTACATGCATGATTCCTTCACATAGGTAACACTAGGTACAGAGTTGTCATAGTACGAAAATACAATACTGTATGAGAATTTTTGAAATTTTGGGATACCCTACGATAAAATAAGGTTTTTTTTAACACTTGGGGGGGGGGGGGGGGCACCTTACAGGAGTTGCTCAATAGCTCAAGCCTATAGCCAAGACAAGACAAAAAACAAAACAAAAAAAACAAAACAAAAACAAAACAAAAAAACGGTCAAAAAAACAGTAAGAAAAATATACAAAAATGGGCCGATACGGCACTATTGCAAAACGGTCGAATCTGCGCCCAACCATGGATATTGTATTGTAGGATACCATACAATATCGTATGGTGCCATAGAATACGAACCATACAGTACGAACAGGTTCATATTGGTATGAGAAACAACCGTGACTAGGTAGTGGAAACACTGATGCAAAGGCCTGGTGATGAGATCCGGTTTCACTTTACTGTCCCCCACCAACTATATAAAGACCATAGTTACTCAGCATCTCACATGGCATGGCAATTCAGGCAAGTTGAAATCTCAGAACACATTTTCAGCGTCTGTGAGAAGTTTTATCGTCTACAATCCCATGCCATTTTAGTGAAGTTCTTAGGTTGTGCTGATGTGCAGATTGCGCTTCACACTTCATCCTCACGAGTGCGGCTCTGCACAATAAACCACAATTTACTTACCAAATAGTGCTTTCAAAAAACTTCTACACTTGCAACAAACCTGCAATCTCCAACACAGCGGTACTGTAAAATTCAGAGTTGAAAAAGAGACATGCTCTCTTTGCGGCTTATGCTACCTTGGGTTAGAGCCTTCACAAGAAGACCAAAATCCAAAATAAAAACAGGGCAGAATGAAGTTGCTCCTTCGAATTATTTATTTATGAACAGTATGTTTTATATGAATACATGAACACTCTAAAAACGAGGATTTGGAGATGATCATATACTGCAAGCAAATTCCCAAGGTTGATATCATATCCCTTGCATTACATGGAAAAATGGAGATGATTCTGATTTAAGGGATGATCAGAGCAGGCCTCCAAAGATCAGGCTTGTTGATGCCATTTGAACCAACTGTTACATGGAGATTAAAAAATGAAAGCACACAATATACTTCAATAACACCACTTTGAGCTTCATGTAGCCTTGCTTACCATGTTTTTCACAAAAAAGCCACCCTTACAGCGTAATCATCAAAATGTTAAGAGTTGAATGGAAAGTTGAAGCAAGAACATGATTCGGGTACCTGAATCAAACAAGCACCACAAGTGCGTAGTATGATGTATGTGTAAACCTGAAGTCTTAATTGTGCCTGATTCTACCTCAAATGGAACTGGTGGGTTCAGAACACTGCTGCATCACAAATAGACATGGATGGCTGCATAACATCAAGTATGATGGCTCCGTGAGTCCAACTATGGTGGCTACGTAAATTTCAGCTACAGTGGTATGGTAGCTATATGAGATCAGCTATGGTGGCTACATGATTTCCGCATGGTGGCTTGGCCATGCTCCAACACATTAAGATCCACGTAGCTATAAAAAATCAGTTTCCCTCACAAGAACAACTCTAAGTCTCCCAGGATACGAGCAGTGCACCATAAGAAATACTTCATCAAAAAGATCTTTAACAATAGCTCCCTCCACCTTCTTTCCCTCAATTGAAAACATGCAGCATCGGTTGCTCATGTCCACAAGCACCCTCACCCGATCATTTCTTTTGAAGAATGCAGTGCCCAAATTTTTACGGTCTTTTAAAACTGTGTTGCCCTGTTTGTTCTTGTGAAACATATAAAATAATAACCTTCCTTGGCCCAAAATAAGACCTCCACAGAGAGAGCGATAGTTACTGTTAGAGTACCCTGGTGAGCAACAAACCCCAATACAAGTTCTCTCAGCTAGTTCTTCGATGATGACTTCCAATTCATACACCCCACTTGGCTTCTTGATGGAAATGTTGGCGCGTGTTACAATCTCTCCTTTGTTACACTTAGCAACCAGTAGAGTTCCATTGTCTCGAGTCTCATAGTAGAGGCCAGCTTTTCCTTGGAGAGTCCACTTAATCACATTCATCTCTCCCGCATGAATTGCTTGATAGTGGAGGGCTGTCTCAACCATTGTGGATGGGCGGATAACATTCAAGGGTTTTATGACTTTCAGCAGAATGACAGGGTGAATGCGCTCTAGCCTCACCACATGTGGCCAATTCATCCCCGAGTTGTTTAGAAATTCTAGTACTTCATCAAGGACATGTCTTTCATCGGCCCCCGACATAAGAGAGGCTGTCCTCTGAGACCCCAATTCTAGGTAAGACATGTCTGATGACTTCAGAGCATCGAAGTGAGGGGCGAGGGACATCTCATTTGGAAGGGCAGCATCCAGCATTGCCTCAGCCTCCTGGGATACATGGCAAGCACTCCAGAGCAGGATGTTTCGAAGGCACAAGTACTCCATGAAAGATAAAACCATGGCAGGGTTCTTGCTCTTCAAAAATTCGAGGTACATTCCCATGGCCTCGGAGGATAGATGCCGGAGAAAGCTAGTGGGACATACAGTGCAGTGGTTTCCGAGGCACTTGAGGATGAACTCTACAAAGTCTTCCAAGTTTTCACAGATACAAGAAGAAACCAGTGTTGATAAGTGCTGAGCTAGAATGACAGGGTCGGTCACGGAAAAGAGGATTACCTTGAGGCGGGGCTGGAGATGATCTTCGAGCTTGGGGAGTAGAAAGAACCTAGCCGCATGGACGACCTGAAAGGCTGTGCGGAGGTCCATCTCGTGCTTGGTGATGGCCCCCGTGTAGAGGTACTCCAAGGTTGGGAGGAGGGCGGAGGAGGGGATCTCCGGCAGGCTGATCTCCGCCATCCTGGACTCCGCCATGCCATTGGAGAGCATGCTCTTGAAGACCTCCGACCTGGCCATGAGCAGCAAGCGGCTGGCGTGCACCTTCACGGCGTCCTTACACAGGAAGCAGATGTCGCTGTATGCGGGGTCATCCACCATGGCCAGAAACTCATCTCTCATCTGGCTTGAAGCGTCTCCTAGCACTTCCAGCCTCACCTTGCATGCACTTGATGATGGAGCTACCATAGCTGGCCCGACAAGGCGACAGCAGAAACAAGAATGGCTGGTTGCTCCCGAGTCGCTTGCGCCTGCGTAATCAGATGCATATAAATATATATTTAAATATATTTACATATAAATATATTTAAATATATTTACATATAAATAGAAAAATGTTCTAGTAGGTTTTTCATAGCCTTTTACCTCATGGCATCTAGTTTAGTATTCCCTCCTTTAGAATAGTGGAAAGTGATGGCATCGAATAGAGTATCCTCTTTAGAATAGTGGAAAGTGATGGTATCTAATTGAGTGCCCTCTTCACATTGCATTTGCATTACCATACCCATGCCCTAAGGTACATCTTGAGCAAGCGTACCTTATCTGATACCCACGCCCTGAGGTACATCTTGAGCAAACGTACCTTATCTGAAGGTCTCTCAACCTCCTTCCCCACCGCTTGCTGCCCTCCTCCACACTCCCTTGTTCTATTAGGCCTTCCCCCTCCATCATGTCCCTCTTCCTTCTTGGAGACTAAGACACTGAAGGAGAACAATCCTGCTCCTCCCTTACGCCTCTTCCATGAAGAGAACAAAAATGAGAACAACAACAATAATGATGAGGGTTTAGACGTGGCGTTCTCTCCTTCCTTGCCAATTGTTACCCAACTTGCAATAGGGATGCTTGTGCATCCCCAAGAGCATGGACCACATAATTTGTCTAGTTCTAGTTTACGTATATAAAAAATTAGGCTCTATTTTTGTGCATTGATCTATTGTAACTTGCCCTCGCGGCATTTTTTGTATCAATGTAAATAAAATTTTATTATATTTAGTGTTTGGGTATTTTTTACAATACAATTCCTTTTGTATACTTTATTATTGCCAAGTTGAGAGTCTAAATATTTGTTGTTCGTACGTAACAAATTACGCGTTCACTCTTCATGCTAAATTTTAGTAGATAACCTTATTCAATTGCAACATTTCCGATTCATAACTTTTGCTTTAGGTATTATAAGTCATTGTTTATAACTTCATTGATTCAAATCTTTCTTTGTAAAATGAGCTCAAAAAAATAATTAGAGATTTAAATTATTCTTTACTTTGGGATTTTGGATAGGTAATTGTGGAGGCCTTGACTATCTATCAAGTACTCTATCTATACATGGTAGAGTATAGTGTAAACTCTCGCAAGCTTAACAAGACATCACAACTCTCTAGTCGAAACTTCGAACAACGAACTCCTCTAGCCACAACACACCCTAGCCAATTCTTTCCAAGGTTCTTCCTTTTTTGGGATTATTTCCAAGTCTCGACTCCATAAACTAATCCAATCAACTTTGTTTAAGGTCCTAGACATATGAAGATGGTCATTCTAAAGTCATTGGTCTAGCTCTCGTATTTGGGCCATATCTTATATCAAGAATCCTTTTAAGGAACCTTGGTCATTCTTAAGGACCTTAAGGATATCTCTTCTTGAAGGTCCCTTAAACTTATTCCAATCTCAATTTCTCAAGTTTAATCATCTTTACATTTCTTGAGGGACCTCTTTGAATTAAGCACATTAATTCCTACTTATCATGTTCTTGATTTTATTCTTGGTCCTTATTCTTCATCAAGAGTCATTTACTCTAGCCTTTTCAAGGCACCCTAGACTTGCTTTAAGATACAACTTCACTTGATTAAGGTACTCTCAATCTCTTGATTTAAGGGTTAATCGAGACTTTCTCTCTCCAAAAATATACTTTTCGTAAGAGAGATTGACTTAATTAATCACAATTCAATCAACTTGATTTTCTAGAATTAATTTTAGAGTCTTAATCTAACCTTCTCCTTCAGACACATAGATGTGCCTACCAATTAATTTTTCAAGGGGAACTATTGCAATTTTAGACTTGATATTTTTAATTAAATAATGGCACTTTTCTTAGTAATTTTTATTTTCTTTTCCAAATAAATCTAGCATTTATCCTATATTAAATGCAGGTGTGCACACTCATGTACACATGTGCACACATGGGTTGCACATGAACATTGCTAATTTAACTTAGGATTTTTTTTTTTGAACGAGGCCTTGTACATAACATTATATTTCTTTAAATGAGGCCTTGTATGGCCTTGAACATTTAAACACAATATGTTTTTTTCACACTCAATTAAAGGTACTTCTTAGTAAGGGGGACATTGCACATTGGGTTATTAGCTCAATATTTGCTTCCAAGGTTGGAATTTAATAACAATGGAAATGGGATGCCATCACTTGAGAGGCATCTAAGCAATGGAAGTCGCTTTAAGCATGGAGCACACTTTTTCATAGATAGCCATCACCAATTCAATACTAAGTTGCAGGTGAGCATCAGGCACATATATTCACCTAAGAAGTATTTAAAGATATGGTGGGCTTATTGGCTAAATGCAATAGTGAAAGCCATTAGAAAACCATGTGCCCTTCACATAACTCATTACTTTATGGTTAAATCGATAGTTCTCATAGCCACTCACTTGCATGTTGACTAAGCAAAAAAGTTAGATTTTCCCACGGAGGAGAACACACGAGCACACTTTCAACCCTCATAGAGCCCATGCTATTCACAAGGGTTTTGCACTTTACAAGCAATGATCATATACTTAGGCACTCATAATAGCTGTGTTGAAATAGTAATGTGTGAGTGTGCAACAAGTGTAAAACAAGGGGAGTGCATGCACATTAGAAAGGGAAAAAAAAGACTAAGGGTCCTAAATCAAAGTTTGATTTGTATAATTATATGTAAAAGGCATGATAAAAAATAAGGCACCTTGAAGAATGTTTGAGTGTAGATGAGTTGGTGAATATATCTTCCCCACCATAAACCTATAAGTATAGAATTTGGGATGAATCTTTTAAGTTTTTAACACAAAATGGTAGTTTCTAGTGTATTTTTGGCAAATCTTTCTCTAAACCCCCCAAAAATTGGGAAAATTTGTGCAAATCTTTTGAGAAATGATTTTCGTAAAATAGCTAAATGATTTTGAAGACCCTTGAAAAATAGCCATTAGGCTATAAATAGCCCCTATTTTTCCTTGGTAAAAGGTGAAATCAATGGTCAAAAAGGTAGCACATGTAAAGCACAAGGTGTCACATGGAGTGTATACATTTATTGACATGTGAATGGTAGAAGGGTGCTTATATCTTGTGATTTGGGATATCCATGAGAGTTATACAATAATGTATTTGGATCAACTCTAATGTAAGTGGTTTTGCGTGCCTATCTCTTGCTGTCATTATTAATAGTTAATTACTTGCTTAATCAAGTTTTAATTAAGACATTAGTTCTACCATCATAGCTTCAATTGCATTTGAACCTCCTTAACTTAGTAATTTTTAATGTATTTGGATCAACTCTAATGTAAGTGGTTTTGCGTGTCTATCTCTTGCTATCATTATTAATAGTTAATTACTTGCTTAATCAAGTTTTAATTAAGGCATTAGTTCTACCATCATAGCTTTAATTGCATTTGAACCTCCTTAACTTAGTAATTTTTAACATGGTATCAAAGCACTGGCTCTTATTGAGAGGTTGTGTGTTTAGCAGATTATTAGAGCCGGCTAGCCATAGCAAGTGATTGTTCCATTAAAGTGTGATTTTAAGTATTCATTTGGGGTTTGAAAATCTTTTCTTGTCTTCTCTTTCCTTGAGATATTAGAATTAAAGAGAAAGGGAAGTTATTTAGCAACTCCTTTATGTAAGCCTTTGTAACTTCAATTAAGAAGTAGAGAGAACAAAAAGCATAGCTTCTCACCCATGGTTGTAGCCCCATCCTCCCGTGTGTATGTGTAAAGTGTCAAGTCAAAGCCAACATTGTAGCCCACAAGGCAAGTTCAGACGGCGGACCACTCCAGCATATGACTAGGAGTGTAGGTTCATCAGTGTAACATGTTAGGTGATAGATCCTATGTGAGGATGTAACAAGTGTAGAGCGAAGACTAAGGGTCCTAGATCAAAGGTTGATTTGTACGGTAATATGTAAAAGGTTAAGTGAATGGGGTCAAAGGTTGATTTGTATGGTTATATGTAAAAGGTGAAGTCAATGGTCAAAAATGAAAAGATGCACGGGAGAAGAGAGCTTGAGCTCTTGCAATACACACACACTCACACAAACCCTAGAAGAGAACACACAAGGTGAGAGGTTGAAAATTCTTCTTCTTCTTTATACAACAAAAGAGGTCTACAAAGAAGATAAAGTGACTAACACACATAATAGAGTATATACAAGCGGTCCATAATGTAAACACGTTAAGAGGAGTGGGTAGGTGTGGAATAGTCGGTGTAGTCTAGCTGTAGAATCTCTGGCGAAGATATGTTGGGGTAGCTACCAAACCCGCCATTGATGTAAATGTCGAACGGTCATGCACGCACCTTGTGAGTGTCAGCTCATGTTGAGCTTGACATCTGAAAACTCCTCCTCAAGCTCAACTTCAGCTCATGAACTCCAAGCATATCTCGAAATCTATGGAGCTTCTCAGCTTCCAAGGCCTTCATGAAGATGTCAACAACCTAATCCTGTGTGACGTAGGCCAAGTCGATGTTGCCTATCAAGACTCTCTCCGGGATGAAGTGGTAATGTACCTCAATGTGTTTTGTCCGTGCAAGGAAAACAGGGTTCCTAGCCAACTGTATACTGCTAAGATTGTCACAATATATGATAACCTTTCTCTCCACATGCAACCCCAAATCAACAAGTAGCTTGCATAACCAAGCTACCTCACACGCTGCCACCACAGCTCCTCTGTATACTAAGCCTCTGTACTCCACAAGGGAACTGTGGGTTGCTTCTTGCTGCTCTATTTCACAGCAGCACTTCCACCACCAATGAAAACATAAATCCACTGGTAGATCTCCTGTCTGAGATGCTACTTGCCCAATCTGCATCTATGTACCCATATAGCTCCAATGGTACACCTGTTGCATAGAACAATGCATAATCAACAGTGGACCTCAAATACCGAAGTGTACGTCGCACACTGTCAAGATGTGGTTTGTGCAGAACCTACATAAACTGGCTCTCTAAGCCAACAGTGTAACTTAAATTTGACCTGCTGATCGTGACATAGATCAAACTCCCCACAATCTTCTTGTACATAGTGGGATCCTCCAACATATAACCTGCATCCGCAGCACTAAGCTTGCCATTTTGATCTAATGGCACCAAGATTGACTTACAATCAGCCATCCCATACTTGGACAACATGTCTAATACATACCGTGCCTGTGATAGCCAAATACCATTAGGTGTGCAAATGACCTCAATTCCCAAAAAAGTAGCGTAGATCTCCTAAATCCTTTATCTCAAATTTCCTTTTGAGAAGACTTTTTACATGCACTATCTCATCCAAGTTGTCACCCCCAACAATAAGATCATCTACATAGATGGTGATGATCACAATACCCTTATCACTCTTGCGCACATACAAAGAGTGATATGCATCTGCATATAAAAACCAATAGTGACAAGATACTCAGCAATCTTGTCATGCCATGCTCGTGGACCTTACCCTTATCACTCTTATGCACATACAAAGAGTGATTTACATCTGCCATATGAAAACCAATAGTGACAAGATACTCCGCAATCTTGTCATGCCATGCTCGTGGAGCTTGCTTCAGCCCATACAGAGCCTTACGAAGCTTACATACATACTTTGGGTGACCTGTATCCTCAAAACCAGGTGCCTGATCAATATACACTTCTTCTTGCAAGTCATAACACATTTTTTACATCCATCTAATGTAAAAACCAGCCTTAGCTACAGCCATCTGATGTAAAAACCAGCCTTAGCTACAGCCACCGCAATCACAACTCTCACAGTTGCCATCTTTGCAACCGGGGTAAATGTCTCCTCATAATCAATCCCGTGTGTTTGCATATATCCTTTGGCTACCAATCTAGCCTTGTACTTGCTTATGCTACCAGCACTATTATGTTTCACCTTATACACCCACTTACACCAATAGCTTTCTTGCCTTCAGGAAATGGCACCAAATCGGAAGTCTTATTTCCATACAATGCATCCATCTCCTCATCCATAGCTTTCTCCCAACACACATTTCTAATAGCCTCATCAAAACATGTGGGTTCTACAAACCTGCACAACTTTTGCCATATAAGCATAGTGATGTGCCACATAACCATCATAAGTCAACCTCTGCACAGGGTTTTTGACTCTTCCAGATCTTCATAACTTTGCATTCATGGCTTCCATAGCCTTCTTCACACCAACTGTCCTCATTAATGGAATCCCAAGCTCCTCATCAAGGCTCATCTCCGAGCCCCTAGAATCTCCATCAACAAGAGAATGCCCTATAGAAATATCATGCATACCAAGGGGCTCAACCACTTTCTCTTTGCCTTTATGTGATGTACCAATTACATTTTTCAGGACTGGTATTATGATGCAGTCTGCCACTCCATGGTCTATCAACAAAACTGCTGGATGAGGACTCTCCTGGTCCACTCAATGACTGTGATTGCTGACTTGTATTCTATGCAATCATGTTTCCACTTATATCAGCCCCAACAACATCTTTTTAGCAGCATACCAGCTACTTATCTCATCAAATACAACATCCACGTTTTGCTCAAGGGAATATCCAATAAACACACATTTTTCTACCTTTGGATCCAGCTTGGTACACAACTCATCTAACACATGCACATATGCAATACATCCAAAAACTTTCAAGTGAGACAAATCAGGTTTCTTGCCAGTAAACTTCTCCTTTGGCGTTACATCATGTATGGTTGTAGTAGGAGTCTTGTTCATGATATAAACTGTTGTAGACACAACCTCAGCCCAATAGCTATGTGGCATATTCTTTTCTGCCTCAATTGCCCATGCTATCTCTGCAATGTGCCTATTTTTCCGCTCAGCAACTCCATTTTGTTGCGGAGTGCATCTACATGTAAATTGTCTCTGAATGTCATTCTTTCGCAAGATTTCAGAGAACTCATTAGAGAAGTATTCTCCCCCTCCATCTGACCTTAGGAACTTCACATGCTTTCCTATCTGTTTTTTCAGCCCCATCACTCTAAAATTCTAAAAATGAGTGAACACTCTTCTCCTTCATAAAATGCACCCACAGTTTCCTCGTGTGGTTATCAATGAATGTTACGTAGCCTCCCATAGGCATAGTCTTCGCAGGACCCCATACATATGAATGTACAACATCTAGTACATTCCTGCTCACATTTCTATCATGTGGAAATACATGCTTTGTTTGCTTTCCAAATTAACATGCTTCACATACTTTGTGCATACCTTCAACTTTAAACTTAGGTAGCCCTGTCAAAATTTCTTTAGTCTGCATAGACTTCATTCTTTGCACCTTTATATGCCCAATTCTCTTATGTCAAATATTTGTATGCGCGAAAACTCTTGAACCATTTGCAAACATTACAGCACTCACTTCAGGCATATTTACATTCAATGTAAACATTCTACCCACTCTGTTGCCTTTGCAACAATCAACTTGCACTTATCTTTAAATTCTTCTACATAACAGCCACCATCAGGGTTAAACCAGACTTGCAAACCCTGCTCAATCATATGGCCAACTGAAACCAGATTCTTTGTAATGTTCGGAACATGAAGTACATCTGCAAGGTACTTCATCTTACCATTCTACATAGACAACGGCACATCTCCAACATGGGCAATCGGATGAACAGTATCATCCCGTGTTTCAACAAAACCTGGTCTTTCAAGACTCTTCATTTCCTTGAACCACTTACCACCATGACTTGTCATGTGGTTTGAATCAACATATCATACATCATCCTTACATGTTGCTACATCATTTCTAGACACAACATTAACCACATGTTGCATAACAATCTCAAATGTTATCCTCATTATTTATGCTAGAGAATGCATAGTTATTTTGCTGTACTTTTACATTTTGCGTGTCACTTTGCTTCTTATAGCAATCTGCCTGCACATGTTCAGGCTTACCACAGTAAAATCAGCCTCATGTATCATTATGCTGCCTTTGCAAATTACTGCGACCTCTTTGACTCCCCCTGCCTCTAAACTCACCTCTTCCACCTATGTGTTGTTGTTGCAAATCCTGGGACTGTTACTGCTGAGCCTGACCATAATTCTGATTACCTGTTTGGCCACCACCTTGGCCACGTCCACGACCTCTACCTGCACTTGTGTAGAAGGCCTTTTGCTCTGAACTGTTTTTGTTTTGTGAAGACTGTTAATCTTCACCCAAGTTCTCTTCAATGATCAACATTGACACCAAATCTATAAAGTTGGGAATCTTCTCCCAAGTCTGAATAGACGTCTTGAATGCCTTGTATTGTGGCCTGAGACCACGTAGACACACTTCCACCTTATCATCATCATCATCAACACACAGAAAAGCATGTGAAGTTCCTAAGGTCAGATGGAGGGGGAGAATACTTCTCTAATGAGTTCTCTGAATTCTTGCGAAAGAATGACATTCAAAGACAATTTACATGTAGATACACTCCGCAACAAAATGGAGTTGTTGAGCGGAAAAATAGGCACATTACAGAGATAGCACGGGGCATTGATGGCAGAAAAGAATATGCCGCATCGCTATTGGGATGAGATTGTGTCTATAACACTTTATATCATCAACATGACTCCTACTACAACCATACATGATTTAACGCTAGAGGAGAAGTTTACTGGCAGGAAACCTGATTTGTCTCACTTGAAAGTTTTTGGATGTATTGCATATGTGCAATACATCAGATGAGTTGTGTACCAAGTTGGATCCAAAGGCAGAAAAATGTGTGTTTATTGGATATTCCCTTGAGAAAAATGTGTATGTTGGTTGTATTTGATGAGATGAGTAGCTGGTATGCTGCTAAAAAGATGTTGTTTTGGGGCTGACGTAAGTGGAAACGTGGTTGCATAGAATGCAAGTCAGCAATCACAGTCATTGAGTGGACCAAAAGAGTCCTCATCCACCAGCGGTTCTGTTGATAGACCATGGAGTGGCAGGCTGCGTCATAGTACCAGCCCTGAAAAGTGTAGTTGGTACATCACATAAAGGCAAAGAGAAAGTGGTTGACTCGTGGTTGAGCCCCTTGGTATACGTGATATTTCTACAGGGCATTCTCTTGTTGATGGAGAGTCTAGTGGCTCGGAGATGAGCCTTGATAAGGAGCTTGGGATTCTAGGAATGAGGACCCTTGGTGTGAAGAAGGCTATGGAAGCCATGAATGCAAAGTTATGAAGATCTCTAAGAGTCAAAAACCTGTTGGAAGGTTGGCGATTTCGAGCTTGTGATCTATGGCTAGAGCGTGCCTTGGATTATCCCATAAGTGAAAGCATGGGCAGTTGAAGCGCCATATATAGGGTGTGGTGGCACCTTGTCATAGTCATCTCCTCCCAACCGGTGTTTTGGGAGGTAGCTCACTGGGAGATGGGAGCCCGGTGGAGGGATGCTGCAGTGCCCATTGTTGGGGGTGTTCGTGGAGCTCGATGGTGATGCGTCTCCTACGTGGGTTAGTCTTCCGCTGCGCATTCTGACATGGTATCAGAGCTGGGCATGTGTGGTCCTTGTTGGCGGCTCAGGTGTGTGTGGTCCTGGGCGACCCCCTCGTGCCTCGGTGGCTTGCGGAGCTCGAATTGAGGGAGGGTGTTGGAAGGTTGACGATTTCGAGCTTGTGATCTATGGCTAGAGCATGCCTTGATTATCCCATAAGTGGAAGCATGGGAAGTTGAAGCGCCATATATAGGGTGTGGTGGCACCTTGTCATAGTCATCTCCTCCGGCGGGTGTTTTGGGAGGCAGCTCACCGGGAGATGGGAGCCCGGTGGAGGGATGTTGCAGTGCCCATTGGGGGTGTTCGTGGAGCTCGATGGTGACGCATCTCCTACATGCGTTAGTCTTCTGCTGCGCATTCTGACAAAACCTTATGCAGAGGTTGACTTATGATGGTTATGTGGCATCTCACTATGCCTATATGGCAAAAGCTGTGCAGGTTGTAGAACCCACATGTTTTGATGAGGCTATTGGAAATGTGTGTTGGGAAAAAGCTATGAATGAGAAGATGGATGCATTGTATGGAAATGAGACTTGGGATTTGGTGCCATTGCCTAAAGGCAAGAAAGCTATTAGTTGTAAGCAGGTGTATAAGGTGAAACATAACAGTGATGGTAGGATAAGTAGGTACAAGGCTAGATTGGTAGCCAAAGGATATGCCCAGACACATGGGATTGATTATGAGGAGACATTTTCGTCGATTGCAAAGATGGCAACTGTGAGAGCTGTGATTGTAGTGGCTGTAGCTAAAAACTAGTTTTTACATCAGATGGATGTAAAAAATACATTCTTACATGGTGACTTGCAAGAAGAAGTGTATATGGATTAGCCACCTGGTTTTGAGGATACAGGTCACCTGGAGTATGTATGTAAGCTTCGTAAGTCTTTGTATGGGCTGAAGCAAGCTCCATGAGCATGGAATGACAAGATTGCTGAGTATCTTGTCACTATTGGTTTTCATATGGCAGATGTAGATCACTCTTTGTATGTACACAAAAGTGATAAGAGTGTTGTGATCATCACCATCTATGTAGATGATATTATTGTTGGGGGGGTGACAACTTGGATGAGATTAAGCATGTGAAAAGTCTTCTCAAAAGGAAGTTTGAGATAAAGGATTTTGGAGATCTGTGCTACTTTTTGGGAATTGAGGTCATTCGCACACGTGATGGTATTTGGCTATTACAAAGACAATATGTATCAGACATGTTGTCCAAGTATGGAATGGCTGATTATAAGCCAATCTCGGTGCCATTAGATCAAAATGGCAAGCTTAGATGTAGGTTATGTGTTGGAGGATCCCACTATGTACAAGAAGATTGTGGGGAGTTTGATCTATATCATGATTAGCAGGCCAGATTTGAGTTACACTATTGGCCAGTTTATGCAAGCTCCGCGCAAACCACATCTTGACAGTGTGCGACACACACTTCGATATTTGAGGGCCACTGTTGATTATGCATTGTTTTATGCATTAGGTGTACCATTGGAGCTATATGGGTACCACCTGCTGCATTGTTTTATGCAGCAGGTGTACCATTGGAGCTATATGGGTACACAGATGCAGATTGGGTAGGTAGCATCTCTGACAGGGGATCTACCAGTGGATTTATGTTTTCATTGGGGAGTGTTGTTGTGACATGGAGCAGCAAGAAGCAGCGCCGCATAGTTGCCTTGTTGAGTACAGAGGTAGAGTATAGAGGAGCTACGGTGGCAGCGTGTGAGGTAGCTTGGTTACGTAAGCTACTTTTGCTGATTTGGGGTTACATTTGGAGAGAAAGGTTGTCATATATTGTGACAATCTTAGCAGTATAAAGTTGGCCAAGAACCCAATTTTCCATGTGCGAACGAAACACATGGAGGTACATTACCACTTTATCAGGGAGAGAGTCTTGGCAAGCGACATTGACTTGGCCTATGTCAGCACACAGGATCAGGTCCGCTGACATCTTCACACGAAGGCCTTCCGGAGCTGAGAAGCTCCGCAGATTTCGAGATATGCTTGGAGTCATGAGTTGGAGTTGAGCATGAGGGGGAGTGTTGAGATATCAAGCTCAACATGAGCTGACACTCACGAGGCGCCTGCATGACTGTTCGACATTTACAGCATTGCGAGGTTTGGTAGCTGGCATCGACATATCTTTGCCAGAGATTCTACATTTGTGGACTACACCTACCCGCTCCACTTAGCGTGTTGACATTATGGACCGTTTGTATATACTCTATTATGTGTGTTAGTCACTTTATCTTCTTTGTAGACCTCTTTTGTTGTGTGAAGAAGAAGAAAAATTTTTAGCCTCTCACCTTGTGTGTTCTCTTCTAGGGTTTGTGTGAGTGTGTGTGTGGTTGCAAGAGCTCAAGCTCTCTTATCCCCTGCATCTTTTCACACTTGATTATTTATGTCCTTTCATCTTTCACATTTTCCATGCATGTGGGATAACTTGGAACCTATTCCACTCTCTTACAATTCCCCACCATCCATGTGAGATTTGTGTCTCTAGCAAATAACTTCTTCTAGGAGATTGGTTAGGGTTTAAGTGGATTAAGATGAGGTTTTGGAATTGGGTATAGTCTTAGGTTGGGCTTGAATTTAAGTTAGCCTAAATTTAGAGTAAGGGTTTTATTGAAGGTACCATTGCTAAAAAAAATGGTCCTTGAATGTATTTTTTAAGGTTAAAACTGATAAACAAGCACGTTGGAATTTACACTTGCTCCAAAAGTAATGGTAGAGGTTTTAAAACTTTTAGCCATAAAATTGATTAGTATGTAGATTTTTGAAAGGAAAACTATCCAAGGCCAAGATGTCTCCTTATTTTGATTTTTTGAGAAAAGGTTCATTTTCTAACACTAGAAGATTTTTTTAAAGATTAGAAGGCAATCTCTCGCGAAATAGGTTCTTGGAAATATTCAAATGCCTTACTTTTATGCCGTCACATGGGTTTGAATGTAGTGCTCATAATAGTCCTAGTATTGACTAAAAAATGAAAACACGTGTGTGGTAAGCATGTGTAAATGATGTTCGTTAGGTACCATGAATTATTTGTAAAGAGCATCAAAACTTACATCATTGCTTACATGTATGCTCAAGCTTAATAAATACACATGTCAACATTCAAATCCTTACATTTCAAAAGCAAAAATATAGATCTTCCTTGTAGATTGAGGCATTAAATTATAATGAAAGGAGGACCAATCAACATGCTTAAATTTAAAAGAAAGGGAATTATTTTGTGAAAACTATTTTCTACATTCCACAAGTTTAATTTGAGGTCAAACTCTAAAGTTTATCTACATTAAAAAAGGAAAAGAAATTTGAAACTTCAAGGGTTCCAAAGTAAACAAAATCTTACTTGGTAAGTGTAAGCTCATAAAAACTTAAACATCAATATACTATTGGCTAGTATATGTGCTAAAATTATGTGTTGGCTAGTATAGCTATTCAAAAGATAAAACAATTCACATGATTATGCACATTTAGACCATTTTTTAAGTTGTAGAGAATGCACTCCTCTTAGATTTGAATGCACATTTAAACCATTTCCTAAGGTGTAGAGAATGCACTCCTCTTAGATTTGAATGACATCTCAATGTTTTGAGAGAGGCAACATGTTCATGGAGAAATAAAGTAGAAAGTCAACTTTCAACAAGGATTCAACACACAACTCTTCCTCCACGATGCCAAACAAGATAGGTTTACCTTGGCTAGGCTCCTATGAAAAAAACAACTCAAAAAACTTATGCTATGTCTTGGTAGGGAATATAAATAAACAAAAGGAGGACTTTAAAGGTATGGTTGAAGGAATGTTAGAAATCTTTGTTTATTTAATTAAACATAAAAATTTTCGTTAGTTTCTTTTTTTAGAATCCTTTAATTCCAACAGCCTTTGAATGAATTGGAAACTTAAATAGTGCCTCTATGATGTGGTTTTTGGTAAGTTATTATTGGATAACGCTAGTTCATGTATTAGCATATGTTTTAGAGTTTTTATGGCATGTCTCTTAAAAATGAAGGCATTGAGGAAATACTGTGGCATTCCATTTTTCCTTATTAAAAATTTTTAAAAATCACAAAACTTCAAGAATATTTTTTTTGTTATAATTGTCAATTAAGGGGGTTTGGTGTTCATGATGTTTTTTATTTATTTATTGGCATGTCCACGATAAAAGGCAAGGGAAGAAGAAGCGGCTAATGCAAAAGGAAAACCTACAAACAAACCTATCTAGCATGCATCCATCAAGCAAGCAAGATTCAATATATGGAAGCAAATAGATATTTGTCTTCATGGTGGCTCTCTCTCACAAGAATAGAGAAGAAGGGGAGCTCAATATTCTACTTCAAGGGAATGATTGTGTATTTCTTAGTGCTAAAAAAATGACTTATATAAAAGTGACTAGTTTTCACACTAGGCCAGCCAAACTTAAAAATAATATGGCCTCCTACACGAAGTCCTTAGACTTTCCCTATTTGACATTAAGCTTAAGGTAAGGCCGCTTTATATGCTCCAATGCCATCTTACAAAAGATAAGAGCCCGTTTGAGTGTGTAAGATGGCAAAGCGCCTTGCAATAGGTTAGGCGGGTGAAACCGTGTTAACCTATACGGAGTGGTTAAACCACACACGCGCGCGCACACACACACACACATGTAGAGGGCATGCTATTGTGACTTCCCATTTATTAAGGTACATGTAAAGCCTCTGTCTTAAGTGGACCCACCCTTTTTGCTAATTTTATTATGACTGAGATATGATGTGGATAGAAGTGATGTGATATAATGTGGATAGAATGTATGTGATGGGATGGTTATGAGAATGTATGTGATAGATATGAATGAATGTGATGTGATGAAAATGGAGATAGATGTGATGAGATGTGGATATGGGTAGATGCGAGTGGATGAGATATGATGCAGATAAATGAGAAAAGATGTGATGAGATGGAAAATAATGTGATGAGAATGAGAATACATATGAAATAAATGAGAATTGATGTGGAACAATATGGAAAGACGAGAGTTCAGAAACTGTATTTATGACATGTTTTTAAATGACTGTTTTATGTCAAGAATGCTAGGGAAGCATTTAGGGGGTCCCTAATAAAGTTTAGATGTAGATCCTAACTATGTCTAGTGTAGGCTTTGGCTTTCAAACCCCCTCCTATCTCTATCTCTCATGTTTTCGTTTCTTTTTTTAAGCGAGAGAGAGAGAGAGAGAGAGAGAGAGAGAGAGAGAGAGAGAGAGAGAGAGAGAGAGAGAGAAACTTATATTGACCTTTACAGAAGTTCGAAGTGACCCATGTGACCAAGGTGTAAAACAAAGACCATAAGATCTTAAGCTAAATATCCCGTCCAACAAAGACTATGAAGCTAAATATCTCGGAAAGATTGAAAACAAAAGAAGAAACACACTAATCCAATCATTTACATATCTACGATGCTAGATATTAGATACATTCACCTCAGTATTCCTCTAGAAATTGGGGTACTGGGGTTTGGGCTTGGGTTTGGGATGTGGCTTGGGGCAGAAGTCTTCAATTAGGGCTTTGCACTTGTAGTAGACTGCCCACTTGCCTTCTTTGTGAGCAGTTGCTAGAACTTTGGGTTTGCTTTTTCTTGAGTTGCATTGGAGTCAATTCTTGAGAGATCCAATGCCTTTGTGTCTTTGAGTACTTTTGATTGTTTGAGAACATCTTCTGGGCTTTGGTGTGGTAGTTGACTATTGTTGCATGGTTACCTCGTTGTGAGAAACGCTAGCCACGGCAATGATCCTAGTTTGTAATTGGTGCGGATTTGGCTACTTGGTAAGGAATCCCTCCTCTTCTCCATCCATGTGCCACCCTTTAGGTGAACTACCACGTGGATTTGAGGGGCCTTGACTACCCCAATTTCTTTTCCTCGGCTTGCTTTCGTAAATCTTCTTGGGCCACCGACTTGATTCTGTTTACACCATTTCTTGTAAATTTTACTCTTCCTTGACTTTGGTGATGATTTCTATTTGTGTGCCGATTGATGGGCGTTAGTTGGGCCCTGATCCGCGGACCTTGTTCGGCAAGCTTGCCTTTGAAGAACCTTTGACGGTTCTCGAACTGATGGAGATGGCTTAAAAATTTAGCACTTTATGGCATTTCCAAGTTCATGAAACCCGTGACTCGTGAGTGTGTTGTATTGTTCTCCAAGCTTGTTGATTTGCTCTAGGAGGTAGATAGACCATTCACTCTCCGGAATGGCCGAGCAGCTTTTGGGTGTCACCAAAGCGACCACGAAGGATACTTTTGCTAGTTGGGTGAACCCACTCTTTAAAAAAAATAACGGACCTTTGTTTTTCCAAGGTTGACGTCGTGCTCTCTGGACCTTTGCTCTTGTATGTTGGCACTCTGTGCCTCCCGCTGGGCTGGTCAAGCTATGCTTGGTTGGTGCTAGTTGTATATGGTGCGTGGGCGTTGGTTGGCTATGGGCGACGTTGTTTGGAGTCGCTGGGGGAGTGGTGCTGGTTAGCTTGGTTGGAGTCGTTAAGGAGCACTGAGCTCGAGCTGTTGGGCTAGCTGCTGCCCCGAGCTATGGTTTAAAAACCCCAGAATGGGCATTGGGGCTATGCCTACTCTCGGGGAGAGGCTATAAATGAAGAGTCGAATTGGAACATGGGAAAAAAACGCCCCCCACATACACAAGCAATCAAGCAATCACAACGTAGAGAAGGATAGAGAGAGAGAGAGCGCGCACCAGAGAAAGCTTGCATGCAGGCAAAGAAGGAAGGAAGATATGGGATCTCTCGGAGCCACCAAAGTCTCATCCACATGGGATTCTGGGAAGGGAGAAATGCCAACATGTATGGTATGTTACACCCTCACGAGAGACTGCCTGCTCTCAAATGGAGAGTCGAAAATCCAAAGTTGCTATGATTGGACAATCACCCAAGACAAATGAGCCATTTTTAAAAAAAATCTCCTGTAGTGAAACTTGAAAGCCTGCCAAGGTTGATAACTCGTGGTTTCCAGCGTCTGCAAAATTAATTATTAAGAAAAAATATCCCCTACATTGTTTCTCTTGTAGCCTCTCGCTCTCTACTGTCATTCGCACAAGACACACTAGTCTTTTTTTCTCTCTTCTTTCAAGCCCTCAACACCGTAAACCCATATCGATGGTGTAGAGACAGCTCTAGCTATGGAGACCTTGCTTTCACGACAGCTCCAGCAGGCATGGCTACAGACCCAGATGCGCAAACAGCAGCAGCAGCACCTGCCCGACCTCTCGTCTCCATCCCCGACTTCCAATGGCCATGCATCCTCGCCCCCGCTCAAATCCTCTCCGCAGAATAACACCTCCCCTTCTTCCAGTTCTTCATTTTCATCGTCTTCTTGGGCCCCTGCTGCCGATGGTTCCTGGGTCTCTGCTGCCTCCGTTGCTTCGCTCCCCCTGCAGCAACAGCAGCAGCAGCAACAAGACCTTGATGAGCATTACTTCCGTGACCCCGTCTTGCAGTACATCAATGACATGCTCATGGAAGAGGACATGGAGGATCGCAAATGCATGATGCAGGAGTGCATCTCTTACCATGCCACAGTCAAGGGTTTCTATGACATCCTCGGTGCAGGCGAGGATCCTTCTAGGGTTTGTACCAACGAGGAAGAACGTTTTAGGATTTCTGCGCAGGAAGAAGAGCATTCTGCACAGGAGGATGAGCATCTCAGAGCTTCTGCGCAACAGGACGACCAGTTTAGGATTTCTGTTCATGAAGAAGACTCCTTTAGGTTAGCCGAGAAGGAGGATGACCCTGCTAGGCCTTCTGATCATGAAAACTTGGATCCGAGCGGCGAGGAGTACCAATGGATGGACGATCTGCTCAACATTGGAGCCATTTCTGCAGTAGAGGAAGCTGCAGAGGCAGTGGCGCCCACTGTGGTTGGTGCTGCATACCTTTCACCTCCCTGGTCTTCTGATTCGTCAGGTAATGTTCTCCTTTCTCCCCAACAGTCTTCCGATACCAGCTCCCAAGCTAGCAACGATGGTGTCTCACTGCAGGATCCTTCCTCTAAGATGGACTCGTTGTCATCACCTGAAGCCCCCATGTGGTATGATGCATCTATATTCTCCGGCTCTTCTCCCCTGAACTTTCCCCGGTATGCTAATAGGATCCATAATGAACCCAAGGCGAATGGGAAACACAGCCCAATCTTAGGGTCAAATGGGGCTGATATCAGCCGATCCCATGGCCCCACCCCACATAGTAAGCCTTTGAGAAGGTCTGTCTCTCATACGCTGGAGATGCCTGCTCGCAAGACATTGCATGCTGCTAACGGTGGCAGGGTCAAACGAGCTTCATCACAAGTAGATTCTACGGTGGAAGGGCAGCAGTGGTCTCGAAGTGTCAGCTCCCCTTTGTCAGTTGAAGGGAGTAGTGACACAACTCTGGATTCCAGGAGTGAGGAAGTAATCTCTTTTGTGCAAAACAAGGACTTGAATGCAGAAAGGTATGCCAGGATACTCAATGATGGGCTGGCTTTCATGGAGGATGAAGTCCGCAGATTTCTGCCTGCATCCATCCAGAAGGATTTTGGGAGAGGAGTACGGACGTTTGCAACAACAATTGATTTGAGGGGTCTATTAGTGAGCTGTGCACAAGCCGTTTTTGCAGACGATATACGAAGAGCCCATGAGGTTTTGCAAGAGATCAGGCACGATGCCTCTCCTTATGGCAGTGGTTTACAACGGTTGGCTCATTATTTTGCTGAAGGCTTGGTTGCCCGCCTCTCTGGTACAGGTGGTCGCTTGTACACAGCATTCACTAACAATACGCCTTCAGCAGCCAAGATGCTCAAAGCCCATCATCTCTTTGTGGAGGTTTGCCCCTTTGTGAAGGTTTCTCACTACTTTGCCAACAAAGCCATCCTTGAAGCAGCCGAGGGTGCTTCTAGGCTGCACATTGTAGATTATGGTATTTTGTATGGGTTGCAATGGCCATGTCTAATCAGTGCACTTGCTGAGCGCAAAGGTGGACCTCCACTCCTTCGCATAACAGGGATTGATTTTCCTCAGCCAGGAATCAAATCTGCAGAAAGGGTAGAGATGACAGGTAGGCGATTAGCGGAATATGCGAAAACATATGGAGTCCCATTCGAGTATCATGCAGTCGCAAGCAAGTGGGAGAATGTCCAAACATCTTCTCTACATCTGAGGAAGGATGAGGTTCTTGTGGTAAACAGCATGTACAGGCTCCGCCATCTGCTTGATGAGACAGTACTGGCCTCAAATCCTCGGAAGACAGTGCTCAGTAAGATCCGCAGCATGCACCCAAAGATTTTTGTACAAGGAATCAAGAATGGAAGCTACAATGCCCCCTTTTTTATGTCAAGATTCAAGGAAGCTCTCTACTTCTTTTCCAGTAAATTCGACATGATGGATGCCACAGTCCAAAGTGACAACCAAGAAAGGATGATGATTGAAAGGGAAGTCTTGGGTAGGGACATTCTTAATGTTGTTGCATGTGAAGGGCCAGAGAGGGTAGAGAGGCCTGAGTTGTACGGGCAATGGCAAAATCGAACACACAGGGCTGGATTTGAGCAGATGCCTTTGGATCAAAATGTGGTGAGGGAGGCTCAGGTTATTGTCAAAAGCATTTATGACAAGAATTTTAGTGTGGATGAGGATGGGTGCTGGATGCTGCTAGGTTGGAAAGGCCAAGCACTCCATGGCCTGTCATTATGGAAGCCTACTCTGCCCAATGGCCATTAAGTGCAACCTCATCAGCATCTTTGGATCAAAGTAATGCCATGGCGTATGATTTTTAAAGCACTGTTGTTGGCATGCTGGGTGTTGCAGCTGAAATTGTTTTTTCCACCACCGGAGTGCAGAACAGAGATTTCTCTGCCACTGGACACCCTTATTGTAAAGTACTGTAATATCATGGTGTGTGCTAATGACTATGCAAACACAAGTTATCGTAAGCATGCATCCTTTGTTTGTTATTATCACACTGTTATTGGGATTATCATAGGTTTTTGGTGGCAAAGACACAAGTGTCCACACAGTGATATTCTGGACAAGAGCCTACATCTATCAGGGTTCTGTTTTTTTCTTACTTTTGTTGTTACTGATCATAAACATATTTGAACTCCATTGTTGAAGAAAATGTAGTTTGCTCTATCTCACTGTGGTACGAGGATGTCACGTGGATGATCAATGCCATGTACCTTCTCAGGGCTAATCCAGAAGGGGGCAGCCAGTAAAAGATCAGTAGAACTAGGATTTAGGAGCATCTGGTGCAGCAGAGGCCAGTGTGGACTTGTATAGCAGGGGCATGGAAGGAAAAGGTGGAGCTGTCGGCTAGCTTGCAAAGGTGGGCGGCTGGACCAGATCAGAGGCGGCTGGTCCAGATCAGACTCAAACGCAGGTTTTGTATGGATTATGCCCATGACTGCTGGCGGACCAGCAGTCGGCCAGTTCTACAATGGTTTCTAGGCCTATAAATAGGCGCATAAGCTCATTGTAAAGGCATTCAACCCTCTAGGGGTTTGGGTCAATAGGAGTCCCATAGGGGGACAGTTTTGGGTGTTATTCACCTTTTATTCAAGGCAGCCTAGGGCTGTGTGTAAGAGTACCTTTTTGTACTATATCTATATACTGAATTTCCAGCATATCTCTCTCTCTCTACTCTCTCTCTATGTCTACGTTTTGCATCAGCATGTTGCCAGGAGCGTTTAGGGCTGAAAGAAGACTCCTAGAGCTTCCGCATGTTACATTGGTATCAAAGCATCAGGCTCAGCAAAGCTAAACACTGAATCAGTCCCATATGATGGTGTACAGGTCCAAGGTACAGGAAAGTACACGGATACGAAGCCCAAGGCAAGGAACACAGAAGCGGGAAGAACCCCCAGGAGGTTTGTTGGTGGTGTTCCACAAAGCCAAAGGGGATGGCAGTCCTGTGCGCCAGATAGGTTCTCGGGCAACGGTCCCAAGGGAGGTTTATCCTCCAAGGGTGATGTGAGAGTGCCAGACTCATTTCTCAGGAATGAAGACCAAGACGGTGTTCAGAGTCAGGGCAGGAATGGATTGTGGACTAGATGGAACAGATGCATAGATCTTCGTCTGAGACAGAGTGGTTTGGAGAACAAGCCAGGCTTTCAGAAAAAAGGGTTGCCAGGGATAAATGGATGACAGAGAGACTTCGGGAAAAGATTAGGGATGATGATGTCAGAATATGCAGCGGAAATGATAACCAAACTTGGGTAGACAAGAGCAAGTAGAATGCAGAAAATAGACAGCACAAGAAACACAGAGAGATAGGTGTGTAAACTCTTCTCTATACACAAGATCCCGCAGAAATCTGAATGAGGAAGTGGTGGGGGCATGGGGCCTATTTATATGCCCCATGTGAGCAGTCGGCCAGCATTGGTGGCCCTCCACGACTGCATGAGGAGTCGGCCAGCAATAAATGAAGCCCACGACTGCATACATCCAGTCGGCCAGCAGTACAGAAGTCCACGACTGATGTCTGGGCAGTCGGCCAGCCACAAGACTGCAGAATGAGCAGTCGGCCAGCCACTAGAGTCTTCTGCCAACTTCTGGCATCCCTCCACACCACTGAAAATTGGAGAAAAATAGGAAAAAAATACAGGGAGTGAGGAAAAATGATATAACACCTCATAAGGGCGGGCACACCCACAACAAAGGCCATGGTGTATAAAAGTAGACAGGAGATGACTTCTAACACCCCCTCTCAGCTCCTGGCTGTGAAACCAACCCAAGGGAGCTGGAGTGCCACCTGAGCGTAGCTTGAGGTAGAGACTTCGTGAAGAGGTCCGCCGCATTGTCCTCCGTCGAACAATAAAGTAGCAAGATGTCACCAGCCAAGATCTTCTCACGTACAAAGTGATACTGTATCTCTATATGCATGGTCCGGGCATGGAAGACTGGGTTCCGAGCAATAGCTATACAACTCTGGTTATCGCACTGGATGACTGTGGGCTCCTTCTGTGGAAACCCAATCTCGCCAGCAGCCTCCGCAGCCATACAACCTCACAAGCAGCACCACAAGCAGCCCGGTACTCTGCCTCTGTCGAAGAAAGAGCAATAGTTGGCTACCTCTTGCTGCTCCAAGAAACTGCTCCTGAGCCGAGGGTAAAACTGTATCCTGAAGTAGATCTCCTCCTGTCTGGATCTCCTCCCCAATCTGAGTCACTCCAACCTTGGAGCCTGACTCCATCCCCTCCTGTGTAAAAGAGTCCCAGATCCTTCGTACTCTGCAGATACCGCAAGATCCGCAATCCTGCGTCCCAATGAGTCTTCAATGGCGTGTGCATAAAAGAGCTCAACAGCCCCACGGAGAATCTCAAGTCCAATCTGGTGTTCAGCAACCAGATCAATGAACCAACCAACTTCCGGTACTGCGAGGCATCAACTGGCTCACAAGGATCAGTAAAACGATTAACTTTGTGTTCGGGTCCATCGGCGAAGTAATAGGCTTGCAGTTCTCCATCCCAAAGGCCTCAAGCAACTCATGAACATACCGCTGCTGAGAGACGAAAAAACCCCTCTGGGTCTGCCAGATCTCCAATCCCAAAAAGAAGTGGAGTAAGCCTAAGTCGGTCATCTCAAACTCCTTTGACAAGGTAGCCTTCGTCACTCTAATGTGCTCCACATGACCGTCGGTGAGAATGAGATCATCCACATAAAGGATGATAAGCGTGACCATGCCGCGTTCCCGAAAGAGATACAGGTTCGGATCTGCAACCGATCTCTGAAATCCAGTCCGATTAAAGAAGGAATCAAGCTTTTGATTCCAAGCCCTGGGAGCCTGCTTAAGACCATACAAGGCCTTACGTAACCTGTAGACCATCCCTTCAGATCCTGGAACAATAAAGCCTGGAGGCTGCTCAACGTACACCTCCTCCTGCAGGTCACCATTAAGGAACGCAGATTTTACATCCATTTGATACACGGGCCACCTCCGAGAAGAAGCAAGGGCTAGAACGGTCCGAATCGTGGACATCCGCGCTGTCGGTGCAAAGGTATCCTCGTAGTCGATGCCTGGCCCCGCTGAGCATAACCTTTAGCCACAAGTCTGGCTTTGTGTTTGTCCACCGACCCATCAGACGCATATTTGGTCTTAAAGACCCATTTGACACCAATGACTGACCGCTTCGACGGCCTCGGTACCAACTCCCAAGTGCGGTTCTTCTCGATGGCATCAAGTTCCACGTGCATGGCTTTCCTCCAAGTATCTTGTGAAAGGGCTTCCTTTACGCAAGTGGGCTCTTTGTCCCGCATGATACGAGACATCAAAGCATAGTTCACCTGAAGAAGCTCCGCTGTGTTGCTTTTATCTCGGACTCTATGTGATCTTCGAGGGCCGTCCTCTGTGGTCCACTCGGAAGGTAGCTCCGTGACACCTGACTCCCGAAGGGTGTCTAACAACCACCTAGGTACTCGAACAGATGTGGAGCCTCCTGTGATCGCGGGGGCTCTACTCCAGCTGCGGGCTCAACCTCCTGTAGTGATTGAGGTTGATCAACTGGAATGATGGTATGGGAATCATCATCAGACTCCTCTGGATCTCCAAGAAGTGGCGGCTCCTCGACAGTGGATACTGGAACATGCTCGTCAAACAAAGACCACATCCCGGCTGACAACAATCTCGTTTCTGTTTGGATCATACAACCTGTATCCCTTGGAAAGAGAATTATACCCCACAAATACAAGCTTGCGGGACTTGGAGTCAAGCTTCCCCCTCTGCTTCTTCGGAATATGTACATACGCGTCACTCCCAAAGACACGGAAGTGCGAGACATCAGGTTTCCTGCCAAAGTATGCCTCAAATGGAGTCATATGGGGTACTGAAGTCGTCGGAGATCGGTTGAGGGTATGGACAGCCGTTGCCACAACCTCTCCCCAAAGTGGACGAGGAAGATCACGATGCTCCAGCATGGTCCTCGCCATCTCCACTACAGTCCTGTTCTTGCGTTCGACAACTCCATTCTCCGAAGGCGATCTAGTATTGGCCAGTTCCCTTTTGATGCCATGATCTGCGCAAAATCTGAGAAATACAGTTGACCTCCTTTATCAGCCCAGAGAGTCTTGACCTGAAAATTGAAATCCAGACTCTTTCTCCACCATCACATGCCAATCCTTGAACCGAGCAAAAGCCTGGTCCTTCTGGGAAAGAAAGTAGACCCACGTGAATCTGGTACAATCATCACCAAGTAGCATAAAGTAGAGAGATCCTCCCAAAGATGGTGTCTGCTGAGGTCCACACAAGTCAGTGTGAATCAACTCCAATGGTTTCGAAGCCCGCCTGGAAGCCTGCTTTGGAAAGGATTCCCTGTGCTGCTTACCACGTATGCAAGAACTGCAACGCCCTTGCCTACTACCAACATCTGGCAAGCCAACCACCATCTGGTCTCGGAAAGCTTCCCTCAATGCATCCACATTTAAGTGGCCAAAACGAAAGTGCCACAAATCGCCGATCTGAGAACCTGTCAATGAGGAGAGTGCAGAGAGCTTGTAGATACCATTCTCCACGTCGCCTTCCCAAACAACCTGGCCAGTCTCACGGTCCCTTAGAGCAACTGAATGCTCCTCAAATTCCACCCGAAAGCCAGTCTTGCATACTTCATGCATTGACAGAAGATGAAAACCCAGAGCAGGGACATAAAGAACACGGGAAGCATGCTTGCCCCCCTTGCCGTCGGGAATAATCTCCATCCGGCCCTCACTATGTATCGGGATAGTGGAATTGTCGCCAATAAAGATGCGACCTGTCTGCCGTTTCAGATCGAGAAAGAAGTCACGGGATGGAGTCATGTGCCTGGAAGCACCACTGTCAAGAATCCATTCCCGAGTATCCTTCGCGGTGAAGCCAACTGCCTCCTCGCTCGAAGATGATGAAGTGTCGGAGTCCACCATCTCTAAGTGCACAAATGCCGGAGTCTTTGCAGCTGAGGCTGAGGAATCAGCACTCTTCCCTGTCCGCTTAGGGCACTTCCTCCAATAGTGGCCTCTCTCGCCACAATCATTACAGGATCTTTCGGCCTTCAGCTTCTCTCGTTCTGAATCAGGCTTCTTCTCAGAAGACTTCTCCGGTGAAGCCTTCCCTTTGCCCTTGTTATTCCGGCCTTTCGACCGTTGGCCAGTTAAGGCCTCCGAACCTCCGCTGTGAGGAGGGTTCGTGAAACGTTCCTCCTGGTCCAAGACCATTGGCACAAGCTCCTCCCAGGTAATGGTGCTGAGCCTGCCACTCGTAATCAACGAGGAATAGAAAGCAGAATACTGAGCAGGCAAGTGGGACAGCAAAGTGATGGCCATGTCTTCAGATGATATCTCTTTCCCAGCTTGTAGGACTTCTTGCTGAAGGGCCTGCAGCTTGTTAATGTGTTCCCGCATCGTCGAGGACTCTGCAGGGTTCATAACCTGCATCTGCACTTCCAAGGAGATCCGTTTCATGGGTGATACCCTATTATACAAAGAAGCCAAGTGCTCCCATATGCCTCTCGCCAGCTCGTGTGCTTTACATGATTGATCACTTGTGGTGTGCAGTTGAGGAAAATAAATGACCGGACCCTGGCGTTGACACGATCCCACATGTGTGCCTGTGCCTCTCGGTCCTTCCTCGTTGACAGTAACTCCCCTTCCTCTGCTTCCGGCCGTGGAACCCCGATGATGATGAAATCAGCAAGGTCATATGACTCCAACACAGACTCCATCATGACATTCCAGATGCCGTAATTGGACCCGACCAACTGACGATCCACTGGGAATGTGGGGAGAGTCGGAATCTTCACGTGCTTCTCAGCCATCTCTAGTAAATCTGCCATCGTGGGGAGTAAACTGAAAGGGTGGGTGGGTGGGGAAAAAAAATCTGTAAAACCTGCAACAAGTGGCTGTCCAGCACCTTAGCCCGCCTTCCTCTTGCACCTTCTCTTCCCAAACAGTCCAAAACAGTCCACCAATCAGAAACCTAACGATCCCCCTCTTGCTCAGAAAAACTCCCAAGATCTATCACGAGCCTAGGGCTCTGATACCATGTCAGAATATGCAGTGGAAATGATAACCAAACTTGGGTAGACAAGAGCAAGTAGAATGCAGAAAATAGACAGCACAAGAAACACAGAGAGATAGGTGTGTAAACTCTTCTCTATACACAAGATCCCGCAGAAAACTGAATGAGGAAGTGGTGGGGGCATGGGGCCTATTTATATGCCCCATGTGAGCAGTCGGCCAGCACTGGTGGCCCTCCACGACTGCATGAGCAGTCGGCCAGCAATAAATGAAGCCCACGATTGCATACATCCAGTCAGCCAGCAGTACAGAAGTCCACGACTGATGTCTGGGCAGTCGGCCAGCCACAAGACTGCAGAATGGGCAGTCGGCTAGCCACCAGAGTCTTCTGCCAACTTCTGGCATCCCTCCACACCACTGAAAAATGGGGAAAAATAGGGAAAAAATATGGGGAGTGAGGAAAAATGATAAAACACCTCATAAGGGCGGGCACACCCACAACAAAGGCCCTGGTGTATAAAAGTAGACAGGAGATGACTTCTAACAGATGATAGTCATCCAAGAGCAGGTTGGAATCCCGTCATCAAGTTTAGCAGAGGGGGATGCCATGTGCATGATCAATGCCATGTACCTTCTCAAGGCTAATCCAGAAGGGGGCAGCCAGTAAAAGATCAGTAGAACTAGGATTTAGGAGCATCTGGTGCAGCAGAGGCCAGTGTGGACTTGTAGCAGGGGCATGGAAGGAAAAGGTGGAGCTGTCGGCTGCTTGCAAAGGTGGGCGGCTTGACCAGTTCAAGGCGGTTGGACCAGATCAGAGGCGGCTGGTCCAGATCAGACAAACGCAGGTTTTGTATGGATTATGCCCACGACTGCTGGCCGACCAGCAGTCGGCCAGTTCTACAATGGTTCCAATGCCTATAAATAGGTGCATAAGCTCATTGTAAAGGCATTCAACCCTCTAGGGGTTTGGGTCAGTAGGAGTCCCATAGGGGTGTTAGAAGTCATCTCCTGTCTATTTTTATACACCAGGGCCTTTGTTGTGGGTGTGCCCGCCCTTATGAGGTGTTTTCTCATTTTTCCCCACTCTCCGTATTTTTCCCCCATTTTTCCCTATTTTTTTGTGGCATGGGAGGCAGTCTTGTAGTGGCAGGAGGACCTTGAACCTGACCGACTACATCTGTAGAGACTCTGGAAGTGGCCGACTGCATTGCATGAGTCGTGGACTTCCCAGATGCTGGCCGACCTCCTCTGCTGCTGGCCGACTGTGGATTTTCAGTCGTGGGGGTGTTTTTGTGTCCTGTCGGCTGCCCTACAGCAGGCCGACTGCTGATGGGGGGCCATATAAAATGGCCCCCAGCCCCCTTGTCATTTTTATATCATACTCGGGATCTTCTTGTGTATATAGAGCAGAGTTACACGCCTCTCTTTCTCTCTCTCTTGTGCTGTGATTTTCTGCACTGCGTTTTGCTTGTGTTCCCAGATCTGGTCAAAATCTCCGTTGCGTATTCTGACATGGTATCAGAGCCTAGGCTCTAGATAGTTCTTGGGATTTGTGTGAGCAAGAGGGGGACTGTTGTGTTGTTGATTGGTGGACTGTTCGGGAAGAGGAGAAGCAAGAGGACGGCGGGCTGATTTGCTAGACAGCCACTTGCAGGTGTTAGTTCTTCTTTGTTCTCACCCACCAAAATGGGGGAAAAATACGAAGAGGGGGGGAAAATGAGAAAACACCTCATAAGGGCAGGCACACCCACAACAAAGGGCTTGGTGTATAAAAATAGATAGGAGATGACTTCTAACATCCCATCTCAGCTCCTGGCTGTGAAACCAACCACAGGGAGCTGGGGTGCCGCCTGAGCAAATCCTGAGATAGCGACTTCGTGAAGAGGTCCACCGTATTGTCCTCCGTCGAACAGAACTCTAGCAAGATGTCATCAGCAACGATCTGTTCACGAACAAAGTGCCTCTGGATGACCATGGGTTCCTCCAGTGGAAGCCCAAACTTGCAATGCAACCTCTGCATCCTCACCACCTCACAAGCAGCCCGGTACTCTACCTCTGTCCTCGACAAGGCAAAAGATGACTGTCTCTTATTGCTCCGTAAAACTGCTCCTGGGCCTGAAGTAGATCTCCCCGTGTCCGGATCTCCTCCCCAAATTGAATCACTCCAACCGTGGAGTCGGACTCCATCAATCAATCCCCCTCCTGTGTAAAAGAGTCCATGATCCTTCGCATGCCGCACAAACCACAGGAAACGCAATCCTGCCTCCCAAAGAGTCATCTACAACCATGAGCTCAATTGCCTCATCAGGAAGCTCCCGTCCAATCTGGTGTCCATCAACCAGATCAATGAACCATTCTGCTTCTGAGTCAAAGAGGCAGCACACTGCTCACAAGGATCAACACCTGTTACGGCGCAAAAACAAGTCCTGGAAACTTGTTGAAGACCACGCAAGGCCTTCTGAAACCTGTCAACCAACCCCCTCTGAATCCAGAACCACAAAGCCTGGAGTATGCACCTCCTTCTGCAAGTCATCAACTGCCACCTGCCTGGCTTTTCGAAAGATCCCCGAGGAAAGAACATCCTCATCTACAGGAGGTTCTCTGTCCCGAATACTACGAGACATCAGAGCATAAGTTACTTGTTCAGGTTCCTCTGACTGACGAACACAACTACCAACATCAGTACTGGAGAGTTCCTACCAACTGCTGCCATCTACTGGCAAGCTATCCACCATCTGGTCCTGGAAAGCCTGCACCTGCAGCGTATCCACACTTAAGTGGCCATTACCAGACTGCCACTCATCACAAACCTGAGGACCTAGGAGAGAGAGTGCTAAAAGCTTGTAAACTCCATTCTCCACTCCGCCTTCCCAAACCACTTGGCCTGTTGCTTTGTCCCAAAGAGCAACAAAATGCTTATCAAACTCCACCCGTACGCCAGTCTTGCAAAAGCCGGAGTCTTCATGATAATTGATTGCTGCTGAGGAATCTTCACCCTTCTCGGTCTTTCGCTTGGGACACTGCCTCCAATAGTGAGTGGCCTTTCTCGCCACAATCATTACAAGTCCTCTCTGCCTTTAGTTTCTTGCGGTCAGTAACGGACTTCTTCTCAGAAGACTTCTCCAACGAAGCCTTCCCTTTGCCCGTGTTACGGCCTTTCGACCGTTGGCCAGTTAAGGCCTCTGAACCTCCACCCTGAGGAGGGTTCGTGAATCGTTCCTCCTGGTCCAGGACCTTGGGCACAAGCTCCTCCCACGTGATGGTGCTGAGCCTGCCACCACTGGTAATCAAAGACGAGTAAAATGCTGAGTACTGAGAAGGCAAGTGCGACAACAACGTTATGGCCATGTCCTCTGACGATATCTCCTTCCCAGCCTGAAGAACTTCCCGTTGAAGAGCCTGCAACTTGTTAATATGCTCCCGCATCGTCGACGACTTTGCAGGGCTCATAACCCGCATCTGTACTTCGAAGGAAATCCTCTTCATGGGCGATACCCTGTTGTAAAGAGAGGCCAAATGCTGCCATATACCTCTGGCCAGCGTCATATGCTTTACATGATTGATTACCTGCGGTGTGTAGTTGAGAAAGATAAACGAACAGACCCTGGCGTTGACACGATCCCACATCTGTGTTTGAGCCTCCCGGTCCTTTCGGATCGACGGTAACTCCCCTTCCTCGACTTCCGGCCGTGGAACCCCAACAACGACGAAATCAGCGAGGTCGTAAGACTCCAGAACAGATTCCATCATAACCTTCCATATGCCGTAGTTGTTTCCGTCCAACTGACGGTCCACCGGGAATGGAAAGCCGCGATGCAGTCCGAGTATGATAGCATCATAAAGAACAACACCTGGGAGCTAGTTGACCGACCACCAAACAAGAAGGTAATTGGTACCAAATGGGTTTTGAAAGCTAAGTATAAGGCTGATGGCTCACTTGAAAAATACAAAGCTAGGTTGGTTGCACAGGGACTTGCCAAAGTAGAGGGTTTCAACTTTGATGAAACCTTTGCTCTCATAGCTCGTATGACAACTATCAGGACGGTACTTGCCTTGGCTGCTCACAAAAAGTGGCCAGTCTTTCATATGGATGTTAAATCAGCATTTCTGAATGGCCATCTCAAGGAGGAGGTATATGTAGCTCAACCACCAGGTTTTGAGATGCTCAAATAAGAAAATCCTCCAAGGGTGATGTGAGAGTGCCAGACTCATTTCTCAGGAATGAAGACCAAGACGGTGTTCAGAGTCAAGGCAGGAATGGATTGTGGACTAGATGGAACAGATGCATAGATCTTCGTCTGAGACAGAGTGGTTTGGAGAACAGGCCGGGCTTTCAGAAAAAAGGGTTGCCAGGGATAAATGGATGACAGAGGGACTTCGGGAAAAGATTAGGGATGATGACAGTCATCCAAGAGTAGGTTGGAATCTCGTCATCAAGTTTAGCAGAGGGGGATGCCATGTGCATGATCAATGCCATGTACCTTCTCAGGGCTAATCCAGAAGGGGGCAGCCAGTAAAAGATCAGTAGAACTAGGATTTAGGAGCATCTGGTGCAGCAGAGGCCAGTGTGGACTTGTAGCAGGGGCATGGAAGGAAAAGGTGGAGCTGTCGGCTGCTTGCTAAGGTGGGCGGCTGGACCAGTTCAAGGCGGCTGGAACAGATCAGAGGCGGTTGGTCTAGATCAGACACAAACGCAGGTTTTGTATGGATTATGCCCACGATTACTGGCCGACCGGCAGTCGGCCAGTTCTACAATGGTTCCACGGCCTATAAATAGGCGCATATGTTAGAAGTCATCTCCTGTCTAGTTTTATACACCAGGGCCTTTGTTGTGGGTGTGCCCGCCCTTATGAGGTGTTTTATCATTTTTCTTCACTCTCCGCATTTTTCCCCTATTTTTCCTATTTTTTCTGTGGCTTGGGAGGCAGCCCATTTGCTGGCCGACAGCTGGAACTTGTCCACGACTTCATGTCTGAGGTGGCCGACTGCTGACTAGCTGGCTGACTGGATGTATGAGCTGGTCGTGGAGTTTCAGGGCCAGTTGGCTGCCCTACAGCAGGTCGACTGCTGTTGGGGGGCCATATAAATAGGCCCCCAGCCCCCTTGCCAGTTTTGTATCACACTCTGGGATCTTCTTGTGTATATAGAGCAGAGTTACACGCCTATCTCTCTCTCTCTCTCTTGTGCTGTATTTTTTCTGCATACGTTTTGCTCGTGTTCCTAGATCTGGTCATCATCTCCGCTGCGTATTCTGACATGGTATCAGAGCCTAGGCTCTAGATAGTTCTTGGGATTTGTGTGAGCAAGAGGGGGACTGTTGTGTGGTTGATTGGTGGACCGTACGGGACTGTTCGGGAAGAGGAGAAGCAAGAGGACGGCGGGCTGATTTGCTGGACAGCCACTTGCAGGTATTAGTTCTTCTTTGTTCCCACCCACCCACCCTTTTCAGAGTACATCCCCGCAATGGTAGATCTGTTTGAGATGGCCGAGAGGCATGTGAAGATCCCGACACTCCCCATGTTCCCGGTGGACCGTTAGTTGGACGGGAGCAACTACGGCATATGGAAGGTTATGATGGAATCTGTTCTGGAGTCTTACGACCTCGCTGATTTCGTCGTTGTTGGGGTTCCACGGCCGGAAGTAGAGGAAGGGGAGTTACCGTCGACCCGGAAGGACCGGGAGGCTCAGATACAGATGTGGGATCGCGTCAACGCCAGGGTCCGTTCGTTTATCTTTCTCAACTGCACACCGCAGGTAATTAATCATGTAAAGCATATGACGCTGGCCAGAGGTATATGGCAGCATTTGGCTTCTCTCTACAACAGGGTATCGCCCATGAAGAGGATTTCCTTGGAAGTACAGATGCGGGTTATGAACCCTGCAAAGTTGTCGACCATGCGGGAGCATATTAACAAGCTGCAGGCTCTTCAGCAGGAAGTTCTTCAGGCTGGGAAGGAGATATCGTCAGAGGACATGGCCATCACGTTGCTGTCACATTTGCCCTCTTCGTACTCAGCATTTTACTCGTCTTTGATTACCAGTGGCAGGCTCAGCACCATCACGTGGGAGGAGCTTGTGCCCATGGTCTTGGACCACGAGGAACGATTCACGAACCCTCTTCAGGGTGGAGGTTCGGAGGCCTTAACTGGCCAGCCGTAACACGAGCAAAGGGAAGGCGTCGTCGGAGAAGTCTTCTGAGAAGATGTCCGTTACTAACCGTGAGAAACTAAAGGCAGAGAGGACTTGTAATGATTGTGGCGAGAAAGGCCACTATTGGAGGCAATGTCCCAAGCGGAAGACCGAGAAGGGTGAAGATTCCTCAGCAGCAATCCTCCGGCTTTTGTGCACCTGGAGGTGATGGACACCGATGTTTCGTTTTCTTCAGGCAGGGAGGAGATTGGAGGACTCTCCGCAACGGATACTCGGGAGTGGATTCTAGATAGTGGTCCTTCCAGGCACATGACTGCTTCCCGTTCCGGTTTACAGGATCTCTGCAGGCTTTCTGGTCACATTCTTACTGGGGATACATTCACTATCCCAGTTCACAGCGAGGGCAGGATGGAGATAGTTCCCGATGGCAGAGGGGTGAAGCATTCCTCCCAGGTGTTGTATGTTCCGGCACTTGGTTTTCATCAGGTTTGCAAGACTGGCGTACGGGTGGAGTTTGATGAGCATTTTGTTGCTCTCCGGGACAAAGCAACAGGCCAAGTGGTTTGGGAAGGCGGAGTGGAGAATGAAGTTTACAAGCTTTCAGCACTCTCTCTCCCAGGTCCTGAGGTTTGTGATGAGTGGCAGTCTGGTAATGGCCACTTAAGTGTGGATACGCTACAGGTGCAGGCTTTCCGGGGACCAGATGGTGGATAGCTTGCCAGTAGATGGCAGTAGTTGGCAGGAACTCTCCAGTACTGATGTTGGTGGTTCTTGTGTTCGTGAGTCAGAGGAAACTGAATAGGTAACTTATGCTCTGATGTCTCGTAGTGTTCGGGACAAAGAACGGTGAACCTCCTGTAGATAAGGATGTTCTTTCCACGGGGACCTTTTGGAAAGCCAGGTAGGTGGCAGTTGATGACTTGCAGAAGGAGGTGCATTCTCCAGGCTTTGTGGTTCCGGATTGAGAGGGGGTGGTTGACAGGTTTTCAGAAGGCCTTGCGTGGTCTTCAGCAGGTTTCCAGGACTTGTTTTTGCACCGTAACAGGTGTAGATCCTTGTGAGCAGTGTGATGCCTCTTTGACTCAGAAGCATAATGGTTCATTGATCTGGTTGATGGACACTAGATTGGACAGGAGCTTCCTGATGAGGCAGTTGAGCTCATGGTTGCGGATGACTCTTTGGGAGGTAGGATTGCGTTTCCTGTGGTTTTCTGCGGCATGCGAAGGATCATGGACTCTTGTACACAGGAGGGGGGATTGTTGGATGGAGTCGGACTCCACGGATGGAGTGACTCGGTTTGGGGAGGAGATCCGGACACGAGGAGATCTACTTCAGGCCCAGGAGCAGTTTTATGGAGCAGTAAGAAGCAGTCATCTTTTGCCTCGTCGAGCACAGAGGTAGAGTACCGGGCTGTTTGTGATGCTGCTTGTGAGGTGGTGAGGATGCAGAGGTTGCATTGTAGGTTTGGGCTTCCACTGGAGGAACCCATGGTCATCCAGAGGCACTTTGTTCGTGAACAGATTGTTGCTGATGACATCTTGCTAGAGTTTTGTTCGACGGAGGACAGTACGGTGGACCTCTTCACGAAGTCGCTCTCTCAAGATTTGCTCAGGCGGCACCCCAGCTCCCTGTGGTTGGTTTCACAGCCAGGAGCTGAGAGGGGGTGTTAGAAGTCATCTCCTGTCTAGTTTTATACACCAGGGCCTTTGTTGTGGGTGTGCCTGCCCTTATGAGGTGTTTTATCATTTTCCCCACTCTCCGCATTTTTCCCCTATTTTTCCTATTTTTTCTGTGGCTTGGGAGGGAGCCCATTTGCTGGCCGACTGCTGGAACTTGTCCACGACTTCATGTCTGAGGTGGCCGACTGCTGACTAGCTGGCTGACTGGATGTATGAGCTGGTCGTGGAGTTTCAGGGCCAGTCGGCTGCCCTACAGCAGGCCGACTGCTGTTGGGGGGCCATATAAATAGTCCCCCAGCCCCCTTGCCAGTTTTGTATCACACTCCGGGATCTTCTTGTGTATATAGAGCAGAGTTACACGCCTATATCTCTCTCTCTCTTGTGCTGTATTTTTTCTGCATACGTTTTGCTCTTGTGTTCCCAGATCTGGTGCTGCGTATTCTGACAGCATAAGCTCATTGTAAAGGCATTCAACCCTCTAGGGGTTTGGGTCAGCAGGAGTCCCATAGGGGGACAGTTTTGGGTGTTATTCACCTTTTATTCAAGGTAGCCTAGGGTTGTGTGTAAGAGTACCTTTTTGTACTATATCTATATACTGAATTTCCAGCATCTCTCTCTCTCTCTCTCTCTCTCTCTCTCTCTCTCTCTCTATCTACGTTTTGCATCAGCATGTTGCCAGGAGTGTTTAGGGCTGAAAGAAGACTCCCAAAGCTTCCGCATGTTACATTGGTATCAGAGCATCAGGCTCAGCAAAGCTAAACACTGAATCAGTCCCATATGATGGTGTATAGGTCCAAGGTACAGGAAAGTACACGGATACGAAGCCCAAGGCAAGGAACACAGAAGCGGGAAGAACTCCCAGGACGTTTGTTGGTGGTGTTCCACAAAGCCAAAGGGGATGGCTGAGCCAGATAGGTTCTCGGGCAACGGTCCCAAGGGAGGTTTATCCTCCAAGGGTGATGTGAGAGTGCCAGACTCATTTCTCAGGAATGAAGACCAAGATGGTGTTCAGAGTCAGGGCAGGAATGGATTGTGGACTAGATGGAACAGATGCATAGATCTTCGTTTGAGACAGAGTGGTTTGGAGAACAGGCCGGGCTTTTAGAAAAAAGGGTTGCCAGGATAAATGGATGACAGAGGGACTTCGGGAAAAGATTAGGGATGATGATAGTCATCCAAGAGCAGGTTGGAATCCCGTCATCAAGTTTAGCAGAGGGGGATGTCATGTGCATGATCAATGCCATGTACCTTCTCAGGGCTAATCCAAAAGGGGGCAGCCAGTAAAAGATCAGTAGAACTAGGATTTAGGAGCATCTGGTGCAGCAGATGCTAGTGTGGACTTGTAGCAGGGGCATGGAAGGAAAAGGTGGAGCTGTCGGCTGCTTTCAAAGGTGGGCAGCTGGACCAGTTCAAGGCGGCTGCACCAGATCAGAGGCGGCTGGTCCAGATCAGACACAAACGCAGGTTTTGTATGGATTATGCCCACGACTGCTGGCCGACCAGCAGTCGGCCAGTTCTACAATGGTTCCAAGGCCTATAAATAGGCGCATAAGCTCATTGTAAAGGCATTCAACCCTCTAGGGGTTTGGGTCAGTAGGAGTCCCATAGGGGGACAGTTTTGGGTGTTATTCACCTTTTATTCAAGGCAGCCTAGGGCTGTGTGTAAGAGTACCTTTTTGTACTATATCTATATATTGAATTTTCAGCATATCTCTCTCTCTACTCTCTCTCTATATCTACGTTTTGCATCAGCATGTTGCCAGGAGTGTTTAGGGCTGAAAGAAGACTCCCAGAGCTTTCGCATGTTACATTGGTATCAGAGCATCAGGCTGAGCAAAGCTAAACACTGAATCAGTCCCATATGATGGTGTACAGGTCCAAGGTACAGGAAAGTACACGAATACGAAGCCCAAGGCAAGGAACACAGAAGCGGGAAGAACTATGGCTGATTCATGGCTCGCTGAAGCTTCCGCTCCCCCCTGCTCGCGTTGCAGCTTGCACGCACACCGCCTCCTTGCCTCCTGTTTGCCTTCGCGCCTGCCCCCCCCCGCCTCTGCTCATTAGCGCCCCCCCGTCTCTCTGCTCATTCGCCGCCTTTTCACATTCGCGCCCCCCGCCTGTGCTCATTCGTGCCAGCCCCCCCCCCCCCCCCGCCTTTGCTCATTCGCGCCACCCCCCCCTCCCCCCCCCCTCTCCGTCTCCTTCGTCCCCCCCCCCCCCCCTTTTTTCGTTTCTTTTTCAACCCCCCCCCCCCCCCCCCCCCCCCGGGCCTTTGTTTTAATCCTTTCCTCATTTTCTTTCCGCCCCCCCGTTGTTCTTCCGCCCCTCCCCGCTCCGCCTCTTGTGCAGCTTGGTTCTTGCAGGGCCTTCCATTTTCGCTTCGCCTTCGACAAAGCTTCAGACTCTGATGGAGGCTCCTCCCGCCCCACCTCAGAGGGACTCTTCCGCAGCCCTCTCGCCCGCCCCTGAGGATACCCCCATCAGGCTTTCTCTTTCGCCAGAAGAGGAAGCGAGCCTCGCCGCAGAGGTGGAACGCCTCCAGGCACATTCCACCATCTGCCGTATAGTCGGCACTCGCCCCAGCAGAGGGGAGATCCGGGATCTTCGCCAGGCCTGCCTTCTTGCAGATGTGGGCAAGATCCTGGATGTTCAGCTACTGGGCGGCGGACACTACCAGATTGAGTTCGAGACAGCCCAGAGCGTGGCCCAGGTCCTAGCCATGAGTCCCCTTGACATCAGGGGCGCTCGGGCCTTCTTGAGACCTTGGCAGCATGGCTTCGACCCAGCAGCGGCCGAGCAAGGAGAGCGTCTATTTCATGTCACAGTTTGCTTCCCTGTACTTCGCCGCGAGTACCTTCCGCTCCTTTCTAGGATAGGAGCATTGGTGGGTTCGGTGCTTGAGACTGGCCCCATAGCAGCTTCAGTGGTGGCTAGAGCAGCTGGCCTGCCTTCGGTCAGAGTTCTGGTTCGTGACCTCTCCTCTCTTCCGAAGGTCATTCAGTTACCTACGATAGGGGGGGGATGGATCGATCAGAGAGTGGAGTTCTCGGGGCTCCCGAACCAGTGTTTTATATGTAGGCAGGTCGGCCACCTGGCCAAGGCTTGCCCTCGCAGGAGACCCCGACATTCAGCGCAGCAGCAGGCCCCCCATGGCCCGCCCACAGATGCGGCTCGGCAGGCAGCCTCCGGGACACCTGCTTAGCCCATAGAGACCTCGGATTGGCAGCCTGGACAGGGGTGCCGTAGAGGGAGACAACCACAGCAGCAGGCCCAAAGGCCGATGCAGCAGCAGTCACAGCCTCAGCATCACTGGGTTCCTGTGAGGAACAGCTTTGCTCCCCTCCAGGAGGAGACCCCAACGCAGACAGAGGACCAGGAGATGCCAGCATCCCCTCCTTCTCCCCCACCCCCACCCCCACCCCCACCCCCACCCCCCCTCCCCCGTCCCCCCCTCTCGCCTCGCTTTCGCCTTCGCCTCCTCCCATTCCCGCTCCCGTTTTGTCAGTGGCTCCTTCCCCACCCCCTTCTCCCCCCCCCCCTCCCCCTCCGCTCGCCTCAGCTCCTCGGGAGGCCTTGGCAGTACCTTGGCGCTCACCTGCTGTCCGGCGGGCACTGAGCACCGACCTTGCGCGAGCACCGCAGAGGAGACCTACCATGCCGATTCGGGCTTCACGGATATCCTCTATCCGCAGTCGGCTGAGTAGGCTCCACATTAGTCAGCGCTCGGAGGCTTTTGACTACTCCTTCACACGGCCTTTTGGAGCGGAGGGCCCCCATGAGCCAGCACCCATCAGAGTGCATGTGGTGATACCTCCGGCCCGAGGGGAGGAGGCACTTGATTCAGCGGTGGCCTTCTCCTTCCCTCTCTGTGGCACTAGTGACAGGGAGTGGACTCTGGATCTCGCTCTTAGCATATTGAAGACTCAGGCAGTTGAGTTTTCTCATCATGTGAGCGATCTGGAGGTGACAGACGTGATAGGCCGACTCTGGGAGCTGGCTCACTTCTTTGATTTCGGGAGTGCGGATGCCTCCGGGGTTCGCCACTTGGTGGTTCGCATAGTGGCGGACCTAGCACGCGACCCTGGATATGTATGTATACACGAGGTTGCTCTCTCTGAGCGGGAGGCAGTTGCCATGGGCCACAGCCATTGGCGCCTGATCCGAGATTCTTGCAGCACACCGGGTGGGTAGATTCGTAGCCGCTCGGATGGGGACTATTCTCCATCCAAGCCGCTTGCGAAGTCCCGCCGTATGGCTGAGACAGCCTCCACCTCAGCAGGTCATCCATGAGGATCATCTCATGGAATGTACAAGGCCTTGGCGGCGCACACTATGTACGCTATCGTGGATGCTTGAGGCAGGAGCTTCAGAGATGCCTGGTTGGGGGCAGTATTGATATTCTGATGATGCAGGAGCACCATTTGAGTGAGAGCAGGATTCGGAGTTATGGTTCTGTGATGCCTGGCCGATGGGACACATTTTGGTCTGCAGGGTTTGCCCCTTGGGTGGGCAGGGAGGAGTATGTATGGTCATTGCGGATGCATGGCGGGCAAGCCATTGTGGATCGCGGGGTCATTGTGCCTGGTAGAGCATAGTATGTTATTCTGAGGATGCACGATGAGCTCTTTGGCGTGCTCAATGTCTATGCGCCCAACCATGCTAGTGCCAGAGCAGAGTTCTGGACCCTTGTTACAGATGCATTGCCCGAGGCCGCACATTGGTGTGTCGGAGGAGACTTCAACATGCTTGAGGACCCGGCCGATAGGGTGGGAGGCAGTCATGTTATAGTGCACGGCACGGAGCTTGCAGCTTGGGAGCGATTTTGCATGACACTGCGGATTACTGATGCATGGCAGCATGAGGCTTTCTCCCGCTCTCAGGACAGTCTTAGTTTTTCTCGGTCGGATCGCCGGCAGGGAGGGACTAATCTATCATGGATTGATCGCTTCTATGTGGGCGACAGGTTCGGGGAGCGTGGGGGCTCCGTTGGCATTCTCACTGGCACTTCTTTTTCAGACCATGCGCCAGTTATTTTGACACTTGAGGAGGGGACACGGGAGACCAGCTTGCAGTTGAGGATCCCAGAGAGGATACTTACAGATTCCAGTCTTTCTGAGGACATTGAGAGGATATGGCATGATAGTCAGAGCTCTGACCTAGATGCAGCAGGCCAGTGTGCCCAGGGACTCATCGAGCTCAGCTCTTTTTTGCACGCAGTAGCCTTGACACGGCTGGGAGAGACACGAGAGCGGGAGCGCCGCTTGAGACGTAGCCTTGCCTCGCCACTATCATCGCCAGGCCTCAGAGTGGATGCAGCTTGTGATAGAGTGACGGGGGAGTTCTTTGAGATTACCGGACCCTGCCATGCTCGAGCAGGTGTACGCCAACTCAGGAGACCGGACGGCTCGTTAGCCATTGAGCCCGGGGAGATTAGAGCCATTGCCCACTGAGTTCTATCGAGACCTGCTCTCAGCGGAGCCAGCCACGGAGGCACGTGATGCTTGCAGACAGACTGTGTGGGCCCATGTACAGAGGAGAGTCACAGATCGTATGCGCAGAGTGCTGGGGAGCCTCTTTCAGAGGATGAGCTTGTTGAGGCTTTGAGGGTCCTTCCGCGCCATAGCTGCCTTGGGGAGGACGGATTGACGCCTGTCTTTTTTATGCGCTATTGGGACATTTTGGGGCCAGGCCTCCGCAGGGGCTTTCAGTATGTTTTGGACACTGGGGTGATGCCACAGAGCTTTTCAGAGGGCTTGATCTTTCTTATTCCCAAGGGGGAGGGAGTGTCTGATATTCGGCTCTGGAGCTTTTCAGAGGGCTTGATCTTTCTTATTTCCTATCACGATCCTTAACATTGTCTACAAGGTCCTGGCCAAGGCCTCGAGTTTGAGGATCCAGCCCTTCCTTGGGGAGTTGATTCATGCTTCCCAGACGGGATTCGTCAAGGAGCACAGTATCCTTGACAACATTTTCACCTTCTGGGAGGCGACGGCCCGAGCTAGATTTCTCGGCAAGGACCTGGTCGTTATGCTTCTCGATTTTGAGAAGGCATACGATAGAGTCGATTGGGGTTTCCTAGAGGGCACTATGCTTCGCCTGGGTTTTGAGCCAGTCTGGATTCGAGGGGTGGCGGCTCTATATTCCACAGCTCGTAGCCAGGTGCTGATGGCAAGAGGACGGGGGCCGAGTTTTGAGTTGACCGGATCAGTCCGTCAGGGGTGCCCTCTCGCCCCGTTTCTTTTTCTCTTCTTTGCTGAGGCTATGAGCATGTATCTGACAGCAGAGGAGGTTGGTTTGAGAGGACTCCAGCTCCCAGTCCGGGGTGAGGACCTGCTCGATTCTGAGTTTGTTGATGACATGGGATTATTTTTGCATGGCCAGGAGGCCAGTCTTCAGAGGGCAGAGCAGTCACTGCAGGTTTTTGGTGCAGCTTCGGGAGCATTGATCAATTGGCGCAAGACAGTGGATCAGTAGCGCTCCCACTCCGGCATGGAGCCCAGACCCGGGTTTTAGATGGATTCCTCCTGGCACAGCAGTGCGGTATTTGGGATGCCAGATTGGACTTGATTTGTCACCTGAGCAGCAGATCGCCCCGCTTCTTCTGAGCATTCAGAAGAAGCTTTTGTATTGGAGTACAGCTCGGCTATCCTTGGCTGGGAGGGTGGTGGTGACAAATCAGGTGCTTTTAGCGACCATGTGGTACATCACGTCTTGTTGGATTTTCTCGAGCTCTTGCATCAGCCAGGTACATTGGCTGATCAGGAACTTTCTTTGGTTTGGGTGGGACGGTCAGCCAGCCCGGGCTAAGGTTGCTTGGGCAGTTATTACTCTTCCGCTGGCCCAGGGGGGCTTGGGCATTATAGATCCAGTTGATCAGAGTAGAGCCTTATTGGGGAAGCTTATTGTTCGGGGGCTGCTTCCAGGCACTGAGCCTTGGAAGGAGCTTCTTTTTCAGCGACTGCAGGCTAGGGCTCCTCCAGCAGGGGGCACTTGGGTACCAGTGATACGATGGATCTTCATAGAGATGAGGAGGACAGGCCTCAGTAGAGGATGGGAGGACAGATTTGCCTTGAGCATCCTGCGAGCTTGGGAGCTGCTGAGACCGGGGCTTTCTCAGAGACCTCCTACTTGTGATGAGGAGCGGGCCAGACAGCCGCTCATCTGGAGCCCCGCGGTACGCACTAAGCAGGGTCATATGCTGGGCTCTCGGCCTCGTCTAGCCTGGGGACCATTGGCGGCAGGCCCAGCACGCAGTTTTGGAGACTGGCAAGCCTTCTGCAGTCTCCTAGAGGCGGTCCAGGTGGAGAGGCTGAGTCACTTCAGAGGCGGGCTGATTATGACACAGGATATGTGCATCTGCTTTGGCAAACAGGATGCATTAGTGCATGGTTACACGGATTCGGATTATGCCGGTCATCGAGATAACCGGAAGTCTACTACCGGTTATGTGTTTACATTCACAGGAGGTGCTGTGTCATGGATATCCAGGATGCAGAAGTGCACTGCCTTATCTACTACAGAGGCCGAGTATATTGCAGCCACAGAAGCTTGCAAGGAGGCATTATGGCTATCTCGGTTAGTGGTTGATTTGGGTTATACAGGGGATATTCCATTGTTGCATTGTGACAGTTAGAGTGCCATCCAGTTGGCAAAGAACCCTGTCTTTCATGCAAAGACGAAGCATGTGGATGTGAAGTATCACTTCATCAGAGAGGTGATAGAGAACAAGCTGATTCAGCTTGTCAAGATTCATACGGATGACAACCCGGCTGATCTGTTGACAAAGAGTTTGCCTCCAGAGCGGTTTGCTCATTGCAGACACTTGATGGGCATTGGATGAGGCCAGTTTCAGCCTTGATATGGCCTTGTATATTATCATGTACATGCTGATTTTTTCTTTTCCTTCATTTAAGGGCACTTTGCCTTTAAGTGGGAGGTTGTTGGGGTTAAAGGCATTATGCCCACCCTTATAGTGTGTACAAGCCCATAAGTTTTATAGTACATAGTACACTTAGTACTTTTAATGTACTAAGTGCACTATGTGTACTAGAGCAAATATACATGTGTGATAGGGGAGTCACACACTCATACTTGTGAGTTGACTTATCCCCATATGTCTCTCTCTCTCTCCCTTCTTCTCTGTGTGTGTCTCCCACATGAAACCCTAACTCTCTCCCTTCACATTGGTGGCTACAGGGACTCTCACAGGAGTTCCTGGAGGATTTTTGGGCCAGGCTCTGGGCTAGTCGACAGGCACGCAGGATCTCGACTTTTCAGTGGCTGGTTGCCCACAGGGGCTCTGCAGTTGGCACGTGGCTTGTCTACAGTGGTCTTCCGGCGACCTGTGTCCGATGCGGCCACCCATTGGAGACACAGAGACACTGCCTATGGGACTGTCCACAGGCGCAATAGATTTGGCTGAGGATGCTGCGCATTTTGGCCCCCCTCTCTAGAGGGCATGTACATCATCAGGGCCTGCTCTGGGATACGAGACGGAGCAGGACAGCCAGGCCATCAGATTCATTAGGGGCCAGCCTCGCCTTGTTCCTTCACCGGATTTCTCGTCCGCCGTCTGGACACAGGAGAGGGATTTATGATGAGAGCTCCTCAGCAGCCTCACCATCTGGTTCACCTGGAGAGCCCGGTGCTTCAGGGCCTTTGAGGGGAGACTGGAGCCACTAGCAGAGACTGTTCGGGGGATTTGGCAGGAGCTGATCCACACCCTACGCGGACAGTATGACCGCATCGGATGCGGCGATCTTGCGGCGCCAGGCCTTCCACACCACTTGGCGCAGCGGCCCCTTCTATACACTTCACGCGGGTACCCCCCGCTGGCATTACAGGCCACCTGTTTGGCTTTCCCCCCCTCCTATTGTATGATATAGCTCTCAGTCATTTGTACTGATCTTTGTACCTTTTTGCACCTAGGGAGAGTCTCCCTAGCTGCCTTGATTGGATCTCTGCTCTGCCTTCTTATGAGCAGGAGAGCTTTTTTTTGTAGCCCAGTGGGCGTTTTTTTAAAACTAATGAAAGGATCTTTTCTCGGGAAAAAAAAAAGAAGCGGAAAGAACTCCGAGGAGGTTTGTTGGTGGTGTTCCACAAAGCCAAAGGGGATGGCAGTCCTGTGAGCCAGATAGGTTCTCTGGCAACGGTCCCCAGGGAGGTTTATCCTCCAAGGGTGATGTGAGAGTGCCAGACTCATTTCTCAGGAATGAAGACCAAGACGGTGTTCAGAGTCAAGGCAGGAATGGATTGTGGACTAGATGGAACAGATGCATAGATCTTTGTCTGAGACAGAGTGGTTTGGAGAACAGGCCAGGCTTTCAGAAAAAAGGGTTGCCAGGGATAAATGGATGACAAAGGGACTTCGGGAAAAGATTAGGGATGATGACAGTCATTTAAGAGCAGGTTGGAATCCCGTCATCAAGTTTAGCAGAGGAGGATGTCATGTGCATGATCAATGCCACGTACCTTCTCAGGGCTAATCCAGAAGGGGGCAGCCAGTAAAAGATTAGTAGAACTAGGATTTAGGAGCATCTAGTGCAGCAGAGGCCAGTGTGGACTTGTAGCAGGGGCATGGAAGGAAAAGGTGGAGCTGTCGGCTGCTTGCAAAGGTGGGCGGCTGGACCAGATCAGAGGCGGCTGGTCCAGACCAGACACAAATGCAGGTTTTGTATGGATTATGCCCACGGACCAGCAGTCGGCCAGTTCTACAATGGTTCCAAGGCCTATAAATAGGCGCATAAGCTCATTGTAAAGGCATTCAACCCTCTAGGGGTTTGGGTCAGTAGGAGTCCCATAGGGGGACAGTTTTGGGTGTTATTCACCTTTTATTCAAGGCAGCCTAGGCTAGGGCTGTGTGTAAGAGTACCTTTTTGTACTATATCAATATTCTGAATTTCCAGCATCTCTCTCTCTCTCTCTCTCTCTCTCTCTCTCTCTCTCTCTACGTTTTGCATCAGCATGTTGCCAGGAGTGTTTAGGGCTGAAAGAAGACTCCCAGAGCTTCCGCATGTTACAGAGGATGTGGACAATGGCCTACATCTAGCTGTTGTACCCCAGGGGTTCTTTCTTGCTTCCTGTTCCTACCAAGTTGTAGATTTGCCACTACATACCATGAAAATTGTCCTGGTTCTGTGGTTTGAAAAAGATGGATTTGCTCTCCTCTTACTCTCACATATGTTGTGGGTTGGGTAAATTCTTTCAGAGATTTGACACGCCTCTCAGGGAACTGAGTACGGTTGTAAAAGTTGGACATTCCATGATGGAGTGATGTGCTTCTCAGTCTCTCACATTGTTCCTATGACCTAGGTTTATTGGTACCATTGAATGGCAGCAATAGTGCAAATGGCATATAGTGGCTCGTCACATAACAAATGGCTCCACATTCCCTGTCCTGAAAGGAGAGCTTACAGGCAGAGACGAGGTGATGGAATTCGGAGCTGTTGTCTTTCCGCATCTTATTTATTGCCATTCACTCAAAGTACAAGAGTTTTGAAATGTTTTCTACACTTTACAACTTGCTTCCTATGTAACCCTTTACAACTTGCTTCCTATGTAACCCTTTTCCTCCCCCCTCAATTAGCCTTAGGCCCAAGATCCTCCCGTAGTTAGCCTTTTTTTCACTGCCCGTAGGTGCCCGCCTGTAGGCGATGCCGTCGAGGAAGCACCTCTCGGTTTTTGAACGAAAGACCTCCTGGGCCTAGGTAAACACCTTCACCACTTGGGCTATCACCTCATTGGCTCTCCACTTTACAACTTGCTTCCTATGTAAGCTTTGGCACCTTATAGGGCTATTTACTGGAGTCTTAGTTTGTAATTAACCATTCTTTGTGGGCTTCAATCAGCAAGTTCATTGACGTCAGGAGCAGTTATGGGTTCTGGTGTTTGATTTTCAAAATGATAATGAGGTTTATTCAACAGTTCTGTTGGCATCTGTGGTTGAGATGCTATCCCCAAATGTGACCAAGGTGCCAGAAAGATGATTTTTACAAATTCTTAATCACTTGTGGTAAAGCATGACTAGGAGAGGCCCTTACCAAGGTTTAACTAACATGGTTTTAGTTTTGTTATGTCCACCATTAGCGTTGTGTGCACGCAAATCTGTTCTAAGATGATGTCAATTTTCAGGTATCCTTACCAGAAAACACACGTACGAGCGAAGCAAGATAAAGATTTGGTGATTGAATTTTCTGAAAAGAAAGGCCGGCTCGGCAAACTGGAGCAGCCACCAACCAGATGAGAAGCAAGAGAGCATGGTTCCTCAGTGGAGTGGTGCAAGGTAAAGGTTTGGTGATTGAATGTACCAGAAAAGACCAGCAATTGGAGCAGCCACCAGATGAGGAAAGCAAGAGAGCATGGTTCCTCAATAAAGCAATGGATGGAAGGTGAAAGGGTAACGGGCCTCACTCAAAAGGCGGGGAAGGATTATGAGAACCTCACTCAAAAGAAGAATGCTCTTAAATTTTTATCCTGCTCGTGGAAGTAGAAACCATGGCTTAGAGTTTGTCAATGCATAGCCTTGAGAGAGCAGGTTTGAGAGGCTTGTTTACACACTGTTATATGCCTGCTTAGCATCTTAGAGATCGCATTCTTGCAGAGTTAAGCAGAAATCCTTGTTTGAGCTCCTCAGGATAATTCCTTGAAATCCACAAAGCAACAATGGACCCCTCTCTGCAGGCATTTCATGGTGCGTTTGAGCTCCTCTGGATACTTCCTTGAAATCCACAAAGCAACAATGGACCCCTCTAGGCATTTCATGGTGCATTTGCTGGGTTGAACTGCATGGTGTGTTTGCCAAATGGATAACGTTCATTCGAGCTTCTCAACCTTGATCTTTTGCAAGTTCTCTGCTTTATGAGAGGACACTTGCTCAGATATTTTCCATGGTAAAGAGGGGAGAGTTTCTCATGAGTTGAGTGAATTTAGGCATTGATTTTCCCTTGTTCAAGCCCTCCATTTGTCCAGTTAGTGTGTGGCAACTCTAACATGCTTCCTACTCTTGATTATAATTGGTGCCAGTCACCTTTTTCCATGCAATTTGGCGTTCTATGTCATACCACCTTTTGTAGAGACTTGGCCAAAGTTAGTGTATGCATGTAAGGGCTACCCTTGCCAAGACGTACATGATCTCCTCAAATACTTCCCATGGAGGACTATTCTGTAGGGAGGGTGAGAAGAGGGTCCATTGTGATCTCTCTTAACTATGCTAGGATATCTACTAGGCTGTCCATCCTAGGCGTGAAATGAGGGTCTTTTGAGGTCCTCAAGTGTCAGCTTACATGCTCTGCTACCCAAGTGAAAGTAGCCATGTGTACAATCACCTAGGCCATTTGCATGAGCTATTTGTACAACAATCACCTAGGCCCTTTGTATGAAGTGTGGCCCCAACATTGTAGCAACATAATCTTTGGAAAAGCACATCCTCAGCTGAAAATGCCAAAGGAGATTATTTCGTAAGCATGGAAGCTACTTTAGAAGCCAACCATTCACAACTTGGTGAAGCACATCCTTGTGAAAAAAGAGCCAAGGACTTTAGCTCATAGCCCCTTTTGCTGCTTTGTTAGCTGAAGTCCACAACTCGTAGCATCTTTTTTGTCACTTTCTTCTCTTGTACCAACCCTTCCATTTCTCTTCATGTAAGACTATGCTAACATTGTATATGACTTGTAGTGTTATTATAGCAGCCACAAAACTTGTAGTGCTTTACCTTGGGTATCACTTTTGACATTGTAGATTTTGCCTTTAATCTCTGCTCATATTTTCTTGGGTACCAATACCTAAAAATCATGTGCAAAAGCATCTTCTATTGGCTTGAGTGCATAAAGCTTTGCATAGTTGAGGGAGATTGTGGATGAATATCATGTGAATAAGGAAAGTCCAAGGACTCCGTGTACATGCTTGCTTATAGAGACTGTATCATTTGGAGGGCCTAATTTAAAAACTAGTCAATTGTATTGTCATTTTTTATAATAAATATTTCAGAATCAAATACAAAATTATTTTTATATAAGTCATTTTTTATAATAAGTGATTATGAACCATTCTTTTGCAAATAGAATACTTGTGAGCTCTCCTTTTTCTTCTTCTTGATTGCAAGTATTTTGTTGCTATTGAATCTTGCACGTTTGATGGATTCTTGCTAGATAGGATTGGTTGTAGGTATTTTGCTTGCATTCGCTTCCTCTTCCTCTTTTGTGAGAGAGAACCATCACAAAGGAATATCTCTACTTGCCTTCATCTAGGTGAAGAGAGATCTCCTTTCACCCCATCGGCAAGGAGCATTTTGATGTGACAACAGAGTAAGGACACAACACAGACAAGCTAGTCCACCCGTATAGGGAAGTTGTATTTGTGGCTCTATGGTAAAACCCAACAACACATGCTTTGGGGCAAGGCTAAGGTAAGCTCTTGACTTGAATATATTTAGTGGGGACTCTGTTCATCCATCGATCCAGGCTATTGGGATCTCCCAATATTGCCTTGTGTTGCTTAGGAGGCCACAACAATACGAAGCAAAACGCTTCCTTGTTAAGAAGGCAAAACTCCGTCAGATTCACCTCTACTATAGTGAGGAGCTTTGGGATGAAATGAGCCAAAAAAATGCAAATGTGAGCAGAGGAACAACAAAACACCTAGAAAAAGGAGTCACACACAATCCTCCAAGCTCTAGATTCACCAATTGGCTCTATAAACACCGCACTAAACTGCCCTATCTTTGGGTGAAGCTCCAAGTGAAGGAGCAGAAGCAAGACTAGGAACCTCAAGGCTTCTCCCTCAAACCTTGTTAGATCCCACAAAATATTTCAAACATTTGGTGCCGATCCTGTTGAAATGAAACATTAAAAGGGCATTAGGTTCTAAGGTAATAAAGCCATGCATAAACAAAGTAGTGAAGATCTCAAGGTGCCAGTAAACATGGAAGAATCCATAAGTTGTATAAGGAGCTAGACAACATTCAATGTGACCACCTATGTTGACTTTTGTACCTAGAATAGTGGAGGAGAATGTGAAGGCTAGAATCATGGAGAGAATTATGAGAGAGAATCATGAAAATTTATTTTAGTAGTTAAGCTTGATTCGTTTGACCTAATCACTCTTATACTTAGCCTATTTAATGAGGCTCTCATCTAATGGAAGAATACTCTCACATTCTCATCATTATGCCTTGCTTATTCTAATCATTAAAAACGAAACAATATATATCTCAAGATGCTAGTAAACATGGAAGAATCCACGCGTTGTAGAAGGAGCTAGACAACATTCAATGTGGCCACCTTCCTACAAGGACTCACCTCTTTCACTCTAAAAACATTTGCCACACATACACTTCTTATACAATTTGTAGCCATGTGATTGATTGGCCCAAAACTTCTCCTCCTAATGATTGTGATTCCAATAATTAAGTCACCAACCTAAGTTCTTGATGCAACTCTCTTTTGATTAATGATGCAGTGTGAACAAATTTATGCACACATACATCCAACCCTAGCTCATTTGTGTACATGTAGTATAGATGCTTAAAGGGAATGCATTTCTTCCCTGCCTATATTTTGATTTGGAAGTCCTTGCAGGTGCAAGAAGGAAAAGCAAATATGATCACTTTATATGCCTCCCCTCCTCGCTAGCCCTTCTAAGTGTATATATGATATACTACACATGCTCATCCTTCTCTACGACATGCTTGTTATGCACAATACAATCCAATTGGCAAGCCTTTTTAATCCTTGGATACATCTCTCATGTCACCACTCTTGTCACAAACACTAATTTTCCTCCAATGATGTGAGGGTTTTATATCTACATCTCTCATGTCACCACTCTTGTCACAAACACTAATTTTCCTCCAATGATGTGAGGGTTTTATATCTACATCTATTCGTAGACTTACATGTTTCACATGAACTGCCTGCTGCCCAACTGCCACACCTATTTTTTTGAGAACAAACCCCCCTTTTTGCAATGCCTCTATTTTTGTTGAGTCCAAATGTTAACGACTACACTACCCCTCCTAGAGTGCAATGGATAATACTTACCTTAACATGTTGTGGGGAACTTATTGGCTGCAAGTTTGTATCTCTTGAAGACTCCAAGTTGCACTAGTAGTTGCTAGCTCCACTCCTTTACCTCCTCCCACTTGATGTCACCCCAAGAGGTTGCCACTCTTCTCGCAACATGACTCTCACTCCTCTCTACTCTTACACTTATAGACACAAGCACAAGAGGAACATGCACCAAGAATAGAGCACTCTCTCCTCTCAACTCTCTCAAATACCACAGACACACCCAAGAGAACAAGGAGATAAGCCCACACTCAATTGGCACAAAGGGAGATTGTGTCTTTGCATTATGAGAAATTGATATTTATACAACTGGCCCTTACTCGTACTTGGTCACCAAAACCTTAAAAAGAAATAAACTAAATGATTATAAAGCCACTTAGGCTTAGGCATGCCCAACCATTCTCATAATTCTAACTTTTATAGTGCTATTTCATGGCACTAGTTATGCTATCTCCCATGGGTAGTGGAGCGATGCTCAATTAACCATAAAATGGGCTTAACATCCCCCCAACCTGATGTAGATTCCATCCTTGGAATCTCATTGCCATAGGGCATGTTTCCCTAGATATTCTTTGTAGCAGCTCTTCCTCGTGTGGAGCATTTGAAGTGTTCTTTGTAGGAAGCATAGTGTTTTCTAGAATCGAGTGTCGATCATGCCTTCAAATATCGTATGCATGTAGGATGGAAGACATCTGAGCCTATGGTAGTAGTACATTATGCTACTGTCTGAAGGCCCTTTGTTCAGATCAAACTTCATTCCCTCCTTGCTATAACTGTGCACATAGTCATCTTGGATGTCGGTTAGAAGGATGATTAGTTTGAAGAATCTTATTGTTTTGACTATGGCAGGATCTAGTATGGCTCTCCACGCTTGGATTGTAGTGTGAGCGTGAGCATACACTATCTTTTTGTTTATTCAGTGTGTCAAACCTGCTATGCTAGAAGTGGAAAAAATTGTAGATGAAGTGAGGGTCTTGGGCCCTTCGTTCTTGAAACTCCCTTTCTATATAACTTCTTTAAATCAGCTTGTATAGAGGGTCAATTCTTAGTGGTCTTAGGGCAGCTATGTAGATGTCTGCACACTGCTTGATTGCAAGGATGAGTGCCCTCCAGGATGGCTGGCTGAATACCAAACCTTTCTGCTGGTATGTGGCCATTAGCATCAGCATGTATGTTGTGATACCCACATCTTGATTCTTCTAGATTTTATTTCTTCTGTATTTTGTAGGCATAAGCAATCATAAGTATTACCACCTTGATCTCTAGCATATCTACAAGCTATGGATTTGTGAGCCTTAAATTCCTTGCCACATTAGCCCACAATGTCTCTTGTTGGTGCAAAGGTCCAAGCTACACTGCCTCTGGCCTCTATCACTGACAAATGGATATGGAAAATTTGCAATGTCTCTTGTTGGTGCAATGGTCCAAGCTCCATTGCCTCTGGCCTCTATCACTGGACCAATGGATATGGCAAATTTACAGCTTGTGGGGCGTTAGCATAATCTTCTGTTCTGCTCATACTCTTTTGGTGGGAGATCCGGATTGGATTCTTGCTATAATCGACTGGTTCTTCTTGAATTGGTTGAGAAGGTTCAGCCTTTGCCTGGCCGTCCAATGGTTCCTCAGTGTTGAGTGGGTTACTAGTGAAATCAAAAGAAGTAGAAGGAAATTCACTCTCTGTTTTAGTGGTTGGTTAGCCTCCCCTTCATTTTTATTATCAAAGATGTTAGATAAATAAGATGTGACTAGGCTAAACATTGGGTAGGTGGGGTCTTCTTTCCTTATCCTTATCCTTATCACCTTCATCGGAGGGTGGTTGTGGATTTTTAGAGATGAATATGTCGTGAAGTGCATGTAGATCCTCCTCCTCCTTAGAAAATGTTGGGTATGTGTACTTGGTCAAAATCATAAACAAGTGTATCCATTAAGGTATGGAAATGTGCACATATTATATCAAAAAGTTTTAGAATAGCATATGGATGATATGTTTGGCTGTTATGTAAGAGCAAATGTGGGTGTGTATCCCAGGCCTCCACCCACCCCACCATGTGTAAGCATCCACTCAAGGCTTCTTTGTATCTTGGGAAGGGGGGCTACACAAGAATCAAAGTTAGTGGGGTTAAAAGCTCCTCACCCTTAGTAAAGTTAGTGGAATGAAGAAGTACTCTACACCAAGATCTAAAGTTAAGAACAATGGGATGTAGGGGGTAAATATAGATGGATCCCCCCTTTGTTAGCTCTAAGTTCCCATTGATTAAACACATACATAATAGTATGGATTTGAATATCTATAAGTATTTTGTTTAATCAATGCATGATCCCCCTAGGTTAGTTCCTCACTTAAGTTTAGATTATATTGGCATAATGAGAGGGTTAGTGAATCAAAGAACATGGTGAAAGTTTTCGATGGGGGCCCAAGGAATCCGTTCCACTAGTTTGTCATAAGTATCATCCTTTGATTTGTTGGGCTTTCTTCTGTTTTTCGAAGCTGGTAGTGCATGTGCTACCTCTACCTCATGTTTTTGCCATGTCCAGTGAGTTGCTAGCTCTTTGCTGTGAGATCTTCTTTTACTTTAGTGAGGATATCCAATTTGTCTTGTAGGCCTGTGGGGGTGATGGTGTGAGCATCAATCATTTGGTTGTAGATGTGCTACCGCCTTTTGGTGGTAGCACATCTACCACCTCTCGAGCATGTTGATCTTCTCTATTTGTAATGCCCCCACAGTACTTCCTTGAGATCATTGACTTGTAAATCATAGTTATGATAGTAGTAGGCTGACTGTGTAGATCTCTTTAGCATGTTCCTTCTGATCTTCAAGAGCCACGATCTGAGTCTTCAAACTGGATTCGATGGCTTGAAGCTTCTTTCTCTTCTAGCCTCTTCTACAAGGATTTACAACTATCCTCCTCATTGTTGAGCTGGGTCTTTACTTCAAGAAGGTATGTTTGTGTGCTTGGGACTTGATGACTTTTACCTCCACATCATGCATTTCCTTGATTCTATCGAAACCCTTAATTACAACTCTTGATGGTGCTCTTTCTCTTGCACCAATTCTTGTTTCTGTTCTTAAAGTTGCTTGACAAGCTCTTTGATCTTCTTAACTCTTGGTTATTATCTTCGAGCTCCTTGTTTCTACCTTATACCTGGTTGACTTGCTCTTTGGTCTTGTCATTCTCCTTCTTAAGGTGCTTGGCATACCTCTTGAGAAGCTAGCTTGGCAGAGGCCGGTATATGGTAGTTGCGCTCCATTATTTGGGCCAACATGATACTCTAGCTAGCTAATAAACCTGCCAATTCAATGGCTCACTTGTTAAGTCTTCAGCTGCTCCCTTGCCATGGGCCTCTGTCAAATAATGCGTGAAGACTTTGTGTAATATGCTTGCCTAGTCGCCTCTTTCTCCCTTGCGTAATCTGTACACCTTGTGCATGTCAACCCTATTGTATCTATCTATAAACTTCACCTGGATTATCATTGATGCGACTCTGCAGGCTTTCTCCAGTTTGGGATCTCAGAGGTAAGTGAACTCTGCTCCATTGTTATTGACTTTGTCTGATGAGTAGATCTCAAAGAAATCTATTTTCTTTGAGAATGGGGTACTGATAGTTGTAGGGCTTCTCTTAGGAGCTTCTCGGTGGAGATTAAAATTGACATTTTGGATCGTCGAGGTAGGTTACTATTCCTCTTTTTGTACCTTGCTGGTAGGATGCTTGGTGTTGACATTGCATTGGACTACTTCTGTAAAACTCCCCAACCCTGTCTGTGCTAACTTCTCCTTCACTTCGTCATCATTGACTAACTCCACGCACTTCGGGAATGGTACTGAAAATATACATTTATGATGTCCACTATTTTTGTCTGGCTAAGTATTGTCCCCTAGTATTTATCCATTAGTGGGGCAAGGTAGTTGGCTTTCTGGTATGCACTGGCTTGCCCTTGCTTTTCTTTGCTGGGGTTTTTTCTTCTCCATTTAAGGTTAATGGTGACCTCAGGTCTTCATTAAAAGGGTCGGGGATTATCTCCTTCCCTATCCATTCCACTAAAAAAGAAGATTTATCACTCGGGGGACTGGTAGGACCACCTTCATGAAGACTTCCGCTATCATCGGTTCTATTGCAATTGGTAAGCTTTTATGCTTAAATATGGAAGCACGGTGAGTATTTTTTGTGATTTTGCAGGGTTAAGAATCACGGTGAGTATTTTTTGTAGCTTTACCTTCGAAGGTCTATTGGCCTCTTCTTTTACACCTTGGAGTGGTTAATTGATGTTTTTCAATGATTTTAGATGCCATGATTCTTGTTGATCTGGTAATCCCAGCCGTGATTTTACAGGTGTAAAATCACAATGAGATTTTTTTTTGATGAAATTCATCTTGAAAAGGGCCATTGGCACCTCTAATGGTATCATTGTATGGTCACCTATTATTTTTATTGAAGTTCGATGGCCGTGATTAATGACGTGGCTAACATGGTGAACAAATGCATAATTTTGCAAAGGGTAAAATCATGGTTAGATTTGCGTTGCAATTTGCTCTCAGGAGGGCCATTGCAATCACCAATTATGGCTCTGTCTTGTCAATTTTGAATTTTGTTGAACTTTGGGTTATATAGTTACGATAGTGCAGATCGGCGTGATTGTGCAGACTGCATAATCATACTTTTTGATTTTCTTGTTCTTGTGGGTTCACCTAGGTTGTCTCTCTCTCTTTTTTTTTTGTAATTTCATGTGAAAGGGTCTATGTGGTCCACTAGGCGCACATGGTGACAATCATCTTATGAGATAAAGGAGATTTGAGTTGCATTTTTCATGATGTTTATAATTACCTTCTTGTGTACATGCATGATGGATTGATAAAGAATTCAACAATAAGAGAAAGGGTGATGCTCCTACCTCAAGTATGCTATGTGTGTGGTGGTGGTGGTGATGGATGATGATGAAAAATGCATGAGAATGGTGAAATTCAAGCATAGGAAGTCTCAGCACATCATGGGGGTTTAGGATATGGAGGTTTTGTCTCATTTTGACTTACTTTTATTGCCGTGATTTTCTAGGGCTAAGAATCAAGACCATGATTCTCTACAGAATCACGATAATAGAACTTGACATTTTCATGGTTTTGAGGTATTAGGGGGGTTGGTTATGCCTTGTGAGGCTAAAATATGACTTTACATGTGAACTCTACTCAATGATTGGAGTGACTTCCCATGGGTTGTTTAGTAGTGTTGGAATTTTGTTAGCAAGTTAGTCCACCTTATTGGGGCTAGTTCTGTGACTATTATCATGCCATGGATCATCCTCTTGATTTGATGTTGCAACTTCTTTTTGACTTCCTTTGCTTCTTTGGAACTGGCGTTACCCTTATTTGGTTAAACCCAAGCATACCTCGATGGAACTCTTGATGTGGAGGGATTTTTCTTGTACATAGCAACTCTTGTTCCATCATCCACACTGAGCCCCACACTGAATCTAGTCCATATAGTTTGTAGGATTCTTCTGGATACATGTCCTATTTGGAGATGTGTTCTTATGTGTCTACAACAATAGCTTTATACTTGGGATAGGGAATTGCACAATTCTCATGTTGTATCCCAGTTTGATTAGCAATTGGTGTAACGAACTGGTAAGGTTCTTGTGGCTTCCCAATGATAACTTCAGTGTGGGAAACACCTATTTACGTTGCCATTCCCACCTAACCTTGACCTCTTGGGCTAGGATTAGTGAGGTCCGATTTTGACTTGGCTTCTGTTTTAGCATCCCCATCTTCTTTGTTACTTGGCTTTGAGTGTTTGTTTTCATGGCAGCAAGGACCCATTGTTTCTTTCGCTCTGCTCGATCCGAGTTTGGCCAGTCGACTTTGGTGTAGTAGTGATGGTTTTTATAGTTGATGGTGAGGTTATGGTGCCAAACATAGTTGGCACCATACCCTATAGCTTGCAAGGTTTTACAAGTTTATAGTGAAAAATCCCATCAGCAATGACAACCAGTGGGTAATCTCCCCTATCATGTAAGGTTTATTGGTAAGATATAGTAAAGCTTGATGATCCACAAAGGAAAAAAACTTATTAGCCACAGTAGTAGATAGCGTCTATACTTCTTAACAACATATACAATGGCTAATCCTTCCCTCTCCATTATGGTGTAAGTTATCTCAGCTTCATTAAGCTATCCACTCTCTCCAAAATGTACACTGGATAATTCCCTCTTCATTGAACCTCTCGTTGTGACAAAACACACCCAATTGCAAAATGTATTAAGCTATCCACTCTCTCCAAAATGTACACTGGATAATTCCCTCTTCATTGAACCTCTCGTTTTGTGACAAAACACACCCAATTGCAACGTTTGATACATTGATGTGCACATGGAATATGAGGCCCCAATTTGGTAGTCTCAAGATAGGTACACTAGATAATTCCCTCTTCAATTCATCATAAGCTTGCTGACATTCCTCATTCCATTTTTGAAGATAATCAAAAGTTTGTAAAATGGCTTGGCTATCTTAGCGTAGAGACACATTGAATTTGTGAAGTACCCTATACTACCCATAAACCATTTCATCCCTTTGTAATTGGTAGGCACAATGGAAACTCTAATATGAGTTATAATTATTTCAAAGGGTTTAAAGATATGCAATATAATCCACACCTTTCAAACACTTTTCTTAGGCAAGCTAAATGCTCTGCCCATTGTGAATGCATACAAAGATCATCAATGAACACTTCTAACCACTTTTGCAAGTAGTATTTCAAATTTTCACTCATCAAACTCTAGAATGAATCCATCTAGGAAGTTGTAATCTTTTGCCAAAACCACTCTCTCCAAAATGTACTCTGTGTATGGCAATGGGGTAGTGATCCTTTTGTTGGCAGTTTCTTCAAATCTATACACACACGAAGCTTTCCATTTTTCTTGGGTACAATTGCAATTGGAGTTTGTTAATCTCATAAATGAAATCCACATCAATGAGTTTATTAATTTTCTCCTTTACAATTGCTGACTATTTTGGATTCATTTGGTAGGTACAATGCTTGACTGGCCTTGAGCCTTCCATGATAGGGATGGTGTGTTAAACTGCTTCTGACATTATGCCACTCATCCTCGTAGTTCCAATGCAAAGGAATACTTAAACTCTTTCAAAAGAGTAATCAATTCTTCTTCCTCCTATGGGGTTAGATCCGTGGTGATAAAGACTTATTTGGGTTCCTCACCAGACTCTGCAATATCTACTTCTTTTACCTCCACAAGTCCATCGTATAAAATGCCTCTTTGCTCACCTTTGAAAGTTTCTCCCTCAGGTGAATTCGTCGACATCAAAGGTGAAATGATTAGGAACCTTTCATAACTCATGTTTCTCCTCATTCTCCTGCTTTTTTGCCAATGCCTTTTTTGCTTTCTTGTTCAGCCTCAGCTAATGCCTTGTTTCTTTTTCTTCTTTTTGTGATCTCATGAGCTTGGGTGTTTCTTGGCTTACTATTGGTTCTTGAGGTTCTTACAGCAATATCTAACAACTCTTCTTTCCAATTATTAGAAAACTCCTCATGAATTTTTGTGGCCTTGGTGTATCTTAGCCATTGAGCATTTGTGGGTTTTCTTCTAATAATGTCACTATGTTAGCATGGTAATTCTTCTTCTTCATCCGTCTTCAAAGCAGTTGAAGACTAAAGTCTCTTTCCCACAATCATTTTTAGAATCTTGCTCTTCTGAAGGGCTTCCCCATGATTCGTCCATCATAGATTGTCTTATCAATTGCATTGTGGTGATTGAATCTTCATTCTCCCAATCTAGCTCCACATACTTTGTCCTAATCTTTCCCATAACATCGATTGTTGCTAGTACATGCATCCAGCTTTCACAAAACTCCTCATTAAGAAGCAAGGCAAACAAGATGCCCTCTTCTTGTGATTCTCTTGATCATCCGCCGCTCGCCTGCTGAGTTGTACATAGTTGTATTGAGGCTATCCTTTCCATGGTATTAGAATTGTTTCCAAACAATCCTCAATCTATGGAATGAGTTTTCCTTGTCCACACGTCTATTTTTAGGATTTGTGAGTCCTTCCTTCATAGATAAATCTGATCCATTGCTTAGTCAGTGAACTAGCTTAGCACTCCTCATAAAAGGTCTACCCAACCACTATCACATCATACAAATCGATGTGTCCAAAAAATTTCATGACTGTAAACATATGTTAGTAGAGGAATGAGAATGCTTTCATCTTCAAGTTCTGTAGAATCCCCATAGGTCGTGATATCGTCCATCTACCATTTTCACAACGAGGTTTGTTTTCTCTAAGGCTAGTCTTTTCCACTTTTCCCAAGATTTTTTCGTGAGGATTCTCACTCGTTCTCCACCATTAAGTATCAGAAGAGCTTAAAAACCCTTATGCACCTTTGGAAGTATTACATTCTTGTCATCACTCTCATAATACTTTTCCATTCGGTTGATTAAAATTTGAGCTAATTTTGGCAGGTCCTTCCTTCCTTCAACTAATTCTAATTTTTCCTTGATAGGCAAGGGTAATACTTCCTTAGTTAGCGGATTGGCTTACATTCCTCCTTCCACCCATGATTTCAAATCATCCCATAGTTGAGGGTTTCCCTTCAACCAGGTTCCAATTGGCATTCTTATTTTTGTAAAGAGAAATGTTGTCAGCCCTTATCTCTGGGAGTTTGGACTTGACCAACATCATTATCAGGCTCGAGGTTAGGATTTATCCAATTATATAGAGGATAGTCTCCTCTTTCCTTAAATATCCTGGAGAACAAATCGTTCTTTCCCTCTTCTTCAGGGTCAGTCTCGCCCTCATTCTTGCATAGGCTCTATAACATTTAACTGTTTTGATTCCCACGTGGTGTTTTATCCAGGGTAGATCGTTTTAATGGCCCAATTGGCTTATAATTATTCCTTAAACTTCTAGAAATCCTAAACTAGGGCTTGTGTGGCCTCTAGTTTTTCTATTTCCTTTTGAGCATTTGAGAACTCACACACCCCTCTTGGTTTTTTGGGTTCAATGGCTAGTTCGACTTCTTCTTGTGTCACCATTTCCTTTCTTCTTATTAACACATTATCTTGGCTTAACTCAGTGGATGTAGCATTTATTGTTCCTCACTCATCAAAATCACCACAATAGAGTCTCCTTGTCCCACTTTCTTAGCCCTTCTTCTTTTCCTTGATGTACGAGTACAAGACTTAACTAGAGATTCTCCATTTTTTAATGGGGTCTTTTGCACTTACGCATGTGTCATGACATTAAGTGGTGTCACCACCACCCTTTATCACACCCCAATCATTTGGAGTCTCATGGTTGGGTTAGTGGTTGTCAAATCCTCTCCTATGCTTCTATGAGACAGTCCTTAATTAGGTGGTCAATTCTACATTTCACACAACTCAACCCTGGGTATGCACTTACTTGGGTAGTTTGTAGGATTGTTGTATTGACCTTGTGAGGACACTTCACCACACGGTGAGCTACTTGGTAGTGATAACATTGTAGTAGGGCTCTCCTTCTTGTTGTGGCATCCTTGCCCTTACATTGCACTGCAATCTAGAACATTTGTATCAGTGTGTGCCCTTGTAGCAAAAAATATTTCGAGGTTACCTCCAAAGTGTCATCTCACTCCATGATTTATCAAGATTCTCATGCATAATCTCCTTCTTTTAAAACCTCTTCAATGGTCATTTGATTCATTGGTATTACTCTAAGAGGTGTCGATGGTTGTGGTGGTAGGACATGTGGCGGTATAGGCACTTCAAGTACTCTATACATTCCCCTCTTCAAGTTTTGTACATTTGATATAATTGCATCTGGAGCATTCCCTAACCTAAGTGGTGCTGGTAAAGCCAATAGTTTGTCATGTATAGGAGGCAACATAGGTAATTGAGGTTGTTGTTGTTGGTTGATGTGGGTACCTACAAATCCTGGTATCATGGTTCCCAAGTTGTATTCAATGCAACTTGGTAACCATGATGTACTATCCATGATGTACTATATACAATGCATGCAATGTATCAAGGGGGGTGAGGCCTTAATTGAGGACATTCAGTGCTTGTGTAATTTTGTTTGTATTAAGGACATTCAGTGCTTGTGTAATTTTGTTTGTATATCAAACACCATACCAATCCCATCTGGGGTATAGATGTTGTGGTAATGGGCACATCCCTTACCTCCCTTAGATTTATTTTATCTATAATCATAATACTTAGCTCATCAAAGGTCTTATCCTTAATTCATCTCTTCAAGGTTGTCGTGTGTGTGGCTGACACATACAATGGAACTACCAAAGTGACGGATTTAGCATCGTCAACAAGCTGAAATAACTTGAGCATGTATTACTCAAAATCGATGGCTATTACAATCATCAAGAAATGTTAGGTTAGTCAACAAAAAATAGTCGTGCATCCTTATGTTTCTTATTTCCCTATGGAAGTAAGATAATAATTTCTCATCGGTTAACCTTTCTCTAGGTTTATACCTCGAATTCAAGTTTTTAAGATGCAAGACATAATCTCTATAGATTCATGCTCTTCTTTCTTAATGTTATATAGCTGAGCTATAGGGCTCCACTACTTAGTATCATGAACACTTTTTTAAGTTGTGTAAAGTTAATCCTATCATTAGGCTTAAGCGATCAATACCATTTGTGTGCTTTCCCTTGTAATGTAAGAGATTACACAAAGATTTTTGTTTTGTTTCTAGTAAGCCCACAAGTTTTGCACACCGATTCAAATATCTCAAGGTATTGCACGACATCGCCATCACCTAAGAAATCAACTCTTAAAAAGAAGAAGAGGGGGTGGAGCCACTGCTATCACAACTCACTGTTGCAATCTTGGCAACTGGGCTGAAAGTTTCCTCATAATCAATGCCATATGTCTGCACATATCCTTTGGCTACCAATCTAGCCTTGTACCTGCTTATGCTTCCATCACTGTTATGTTTTACTTTGTACACCCACTTGCATCCCCAATGGCTTTCTTGCCTTCAAGAAATTACACTAAATCCCAAGTCTCATTTCCATATAGTGCATCCATCTCCTCATCCACCATAGCTTTCTCCCAACACACATTTCCAACAGCCTCATCAATGCATGTGGGCTCTACAACCTGTGCAACTTTTGCCATGTATGCATAGTGATGTGCCACATAACCATCATAGGTAAACCTCCGCGCAGATCTTTGTAGCTTTGCATTCATGGCTTCCATAGCCTTCTTTACACTAGGTGTTCTCATAGTACCTGGTATCCCAAGATCCTCATCAAGGTTCATCTCTGAGCCACTCAACATGAGAATGCCCTGTAGAAATGTCAGGCATACTAAGGGGCTCAACCACTATCTCTTTGCCTTTATGTGATATACTATCACATTTGCAGGACTGGTATTATGACGCAGCCTGCCACTCCATGGTCTATCAAAACTGAACCACTAGATGAGGACTCTCCTAGTCCACTCAATGACTGTGATTGCTGACTTGCATTCTATGCAACTACACTTCCACTCACATCAGCCCCAACAGCTTCTTTTTCAGCAGCATACCAGCTGCTCATCTCATCAAAAACAACATCCGTGCTTACCCTCAACTCACGTGTAGGCAGGGTTATAACACCTGTATCTCTTTTGCTCAAGGGAATATCCAATAAACACACATTTTTCAACTTTTGGATCCAGCTTACTTCTCAGCTCATCTGGCACATGCACATACGCAATGCATCCAAAAACTTTCAGATGAGGACAGATCAGGTTTTTTGCCAAGTAAATCTCTCCTTTGGAGTTACATCATGTATGGCTGCAGTTGTGGAGTCCTGTTCATGATGTAAATTGTTGTAGAAATAGCTTCAGCCAAATAGCTATGCGACATATTCTTCTCTTCCATCAATGCTCGCGCAATCTCAATAATGTGCCTGTTTTTTCGCTCAGCAACTCCATTTTGCTGCGGAGTGTATCTGCATGTAAACTGTCTCCGAATACCATTCTTCTTCAGAAATTCAGAGAAATCATTGGAGAAGTACTCTCCCCCTCCATCTGACCTTAGGCACTTTACATATTTCCCTGTTTGCTTTTCAACCATAACTCTAAAATTCTGAAAATGAGTAAACACCTCACCCTTCTCCTTCATGAAGTATACCCACACTTTTCTTGTGTGGTCATCAATAAATGTCACATAATACCTGTAGCCTCCCATAGACATGGTCTTCATAGGACCCCATACATTTGAATGCACAACATCTAGTGCATTTCTGCTCACATTTCTATCACGTGGAAATACATGCTTTGTTTGCTTTCCAAATTGGCATGCTTCACATATTTTCTGCATACCTTCAACTTTAAACTTTGGCAGCCCTGTCACAATTCCTTTAGTTTGCATAGATTTCATTCTTTGCACATTCACATGTCCAATTCTTTTATGCCAAGTGTTTGTGTCTGCAACAATTCCTGAACCATTTGCAAACATTGCAGCACTCACTTCAGGCATGTTTACATTCAATGTAAACATTTTGCCCACGCTATTGCCTTTTGCAACCAACCTACACTTGTCTTTAAAGTCTTCAACATAACAACCATCAGGGTTAAACCGAGCCTGCAAACCTTGCTCAATCATCTGGCCAACTGAAACCAGATTCTTTGTTATGTTCGAAACATGAAGTACATCTGCAAGGTACTTCACTTTGCCATCCTGCATAGACAATGGCACATCTCCAACATGGGCAATTGGATGAGCAGTGTCATCTCCTATTTCCACAAAACCTAGTCTTTCAAGGTTTTCCATCTCCTTGAACCACTTCCCCCATGACTTGTCATGTGGCTCGAAGCACCTGAATCAACATACCATACATCATCTTTATGTGCTGCTTCAACATTTTCAGACATGGCATTAACGACATGCTGCATAACAAACAACCTTTCATTATCCTTATTGTTTCTGCTCGAGGATGCATAGTTATTTTGTTACAATTTTTCATTTTGCATGTCAGCTTGCTTCTTATAACAATCTGCCTGCACATGTCCAGGCTTACCACAATAAAAGCATCCACGTATATCATTATACTGCCTTTGCCAATTTCCACGACCTCTTTGACTCCCCCTGCCTCTAAATTGGCCTTTTCCACCTGCATGTTGTTGTTGTGAATTCTAGGACTGTTGTTGCTACTACTACTACTGGCCATAATTCTGATTACCTGTTCGGCCACCTCTTGGCCACGTCCAACGGCCTCCTCTACCTTGTCCTCTTCCTGAACTTGTGTAGAAGGCCTGTTGCTCTGAACTGTTTTTGTTTTGTGAAGACTGTTGGTCTTCACCCAGGCTCTTCTCTTCTATAATCAACATAGGCACCAAATTTGTGAAATTGGGAATATTTTCCCGAGTCTGAAATAGACGTCTTGAACGCCTTGTATTGTGGTCTGAGACCACGTAGACAGACTTTCACCTTATCATCATCATCTACTGAATTACCAATAGATGCAAGGGATTCCACAATACCCCTCATCTTCAATGCAGTCATTCACAGATATACTCTTTTTCTCCACAGTATGAAGTTCATTCTTTAACTGTATCTTTCGTGCCTTGGTATTCGTTTCATAGAGTTTTACCAAGGTGTCGCATGCCTCCTTGGGGGACTTGGCATCCTGTATGTGCCCAATCATGGTGTCCTGTATATTGATAGAGAGCCAATACATAACTTTTCTGGCTCCTTGGTTCCAATCCTTGAACTCTTTCACATATGCAGCAATCGGATTGATCTCCGGTGTCTCCGGTGCCTCTTCATGCTCACCTTCTATATAGTCCCAGTAACCCTTTTCCATCAGGAAATTTGTCAACCTGAACCTCCAAGCATGGAAGTTGTTCTTATCAAGCTTCTCAGCAACAATCTGGTTTATGCCATCATTTGACATCTTGCTAGACACACAAACTTACCAAAAACAGTACTCTGGTTTGTCCTGCACAAACTGTTGTATTTTCTGCCGCGGTACTGTACTACACTCAAATGTCACAACCAGTGACCTCAATGTGCATACATACACCCAATGGCAACTATTGACCTCCTTGCAGCACACACAATGTCTGCACAGCCAATCTGTCTTCCTACAGCTCTTAAAATAGAGTTCTACAGAGAATTGATGACTTACCCGTAGTGCTTAAAATCGCCTGCTTTTCGAAAAACGGAGATCCTAACGTGCCCGAAACATGTTTTCGGCCCAAAAAATGTTGTCCAATAGGACTGTATAGATGTCCTATAGCTTTACTCCCGCGAAGAAAGCTCCTCAATTAGAGATCATTTGGCTGGTGCCTCCCGTAGAGCTCTCGACGACAAGGGTGTAGTCGCCAACACAAATAGGAAAGAGTAGTTGAAGCTCTTACCCTCGTACCGCTTCTTGTGCTTGCAACTCAGCCCTTAGCATAAACCAGGCTCTGATACCATGAAAAGATGCAGGGGAGAAGAGAGCTTGAGCTCTTGCAAGCACACACACACTCACAAAACTCTAAAAGAGAACACACAAGGTGAGAGGCTGAAAATCTTCTTCTTCTTCACACAACACAACACACAATATACAAAGATAAGAGTACACAAATATGAAAAGGTACTCAACCAAATATATACTAGGGTTCTCTATAGTGTGAACCCAACTAAATGAGCTGGCACTATAACTATGCCAGTCTCTAGAATGGCAGTCACACAGCCTGTCATCCCACTAGCCACATATCACCATGATCTCACCAACCATGCCAGTGGTGTAAGTGTGGGGCCTATCCCCAGGCGGGTCATCAGTGTCCACCGCCTCACTAGATGAGCTCGATATCTCAACAATGAGATGGGGACCCAATCCAACACCTAGAGATATTTGAGTCAACATGTGAAACTTGTGGGGGACTGGTGATGAATGATGTGACCATGATACATGTCTTTTCTCTAACTCCAGATGGGAAGGCCCATCAGTGGTATCGAACCTTAAAGCCTAAGGACAATCAATTTCACTCGGCTTAAGAATGTGTTTATACCAAGCTTCACTCGAAGTGATGATAGATAGAGTCATGTGGCTTAGCTTCATAACATCAGGCAACAAGAAAATGAATTCATGAGGGATTATGTTTCTCAACTCAAGAATCTAAAATCACGATGCAAATTGAGGGAAAGGCTAACTAATGATCACTTATTGCCCTATTTTCAAAGAGGAGTACGAGATCATAATATGCATGATTATTTGGTGTTAGCTTGACCAACTACTTTGGATACTTATAAGTTGGCTATTGAGTATGAAGATAATATGCTTGAGTTGCCACAACCAGAAGATGCCATGGGTGGTAGCAACATCACGAGTCTCTAGTCATCAAGACGTGAGATCTAGAAACAAGCAAGTTGGCAACATGATAGTTGAAGTACTCATCACAGTATTGCCATCTTGGAGAAGCTAAAAATTAGGATGGGAGGAAAGCATCGGGGAATGCCCATATCTACCCCCGAGAGAGTTAATTTGGTGCTTAATTTGTAGACAAAATCATACAAGCACTGAATATCCTCACCTAAGACCAAGACAGTTGCTATATTGTGCTCATTGAATGTAAGATTCCTCCCTCCATCTTTTCAAGTGTAAAGGTGTAAGAACCTCCCCTTTTGTTCTTGTAATTATTCCCCTCTCTGAAATAAAAGAAAGATCTTGTTTTATCCTAGAGAGAGAAAATGTCTAGAGAGAGATAATCCAAAATTGAGATATCTTTGGATATAAAAATTATCCTAGTGTCTAAAATGGTTTCCCCTGAAACAAAAGTTCAAAATGAACTTTTCAATGTACATTAGGAATCAATTAAAAATGATATAAGGGACCTTAGGCCCTAAGGGTCTAGATTTTTAGAAATTTTTGGATTATGATCCAATTAAGGTTCCTATGGGCCAATAGGATTAATCCAAGTGTTGGGATGAGATAAATCTAAAGAATTAAAAGAAAAATACCCAAAAATGAGTAAATGCTCACATAAGATGAGTTGACTAAGTACAAGGTTTATTAGTTAAAAATTAAGAGATATTACTTAAAAAATGATATATTTTGGAGAAATGATGAATTTTTGACACCTTGGTAAGGAAGGGGGGACCTTTGAGGTAGGCACCTCCTTCACATGTGTGGTAAGGTTTTCTAATTCAAAAAAATTGTGATATTTTTATCTCTCCTCTCTCCTGGATCAAACTAGATAAAAAAGGGAGCCAAACTGGTCCAAATCTTGTCCAAATTGAGACAAACTGAACCTAAAAAATTATAGAACCCAGTTGGACTTGGTTAGTGGCCTCCCTAACCTATAAATAGACCCTTAGTCTTTTGTAAGAAAAATCTATGAGCTATACCATGCTAGTATTACATTAAAATAATCATATTTTCTATTATCCCTTAAAAATACTCTACTTTTGGGGAGCTTGGAGCTTCTCTCTCTCTTCAACAACTCTGGGAGCTCTCTTCTCCACTTGCTAAACCAATTTATTGGTTGGGGGCTTCACTTCTAGAAGAAGAAGCAAGCTAATCCTTGAGAGGTAAGAATGAATTTTATGGTTTTTTATTAATATTCTCAAATGACTTCTCTTCTCAACCCCTCTCAAGGTTGAGAAGTTTCTAATTGATTGTTTTAAATTCAAATCAAGATTTCCCTAATAATTTTAATGTGTAATCAAGAAAAATTTAATCTTTATGCTTAATTAGAATGCTTTCTTATGTATATCTCTCTGTCCAAAAAGAATAGTCATTCCTATGGCTGATTCTTTAGTAAAAGAATGCTTTCTTATGTATATCTCTCTGTCCAAAAAGAATAGTCATTCCTATGGCTAATTCTTTAGTCATTCTAATGCTTAATTAGAATGCTTTCTTATGTATATCTCTCTGTCCAAAAAGAATAGTCATTCCTATGGCTAATTCTTTAGTAAAAGAATGCTTCTCATTGATAAATTCTTATTTCAAAGCCAAACTCTAAGCTTGTTAAGCTAGAGGATAAGAAAATGATACCCCAATGTCACATGGTATTTTGGTGTATTTACAACACCCTCCCTCAACAAAAGATCCATGGCTACTATGATTTCAATGCTAGCTCTAGTTACTACTACAAAGCTATTTATGATGACCATCCAAGTGCCCATAGGTCTTAATCATGGTGGGTTACAATTCTAGACAATGATGGATGCTAGACTTCTAGTTTTATGATTACAATTCACTTAGGATAGAGGGGTGTGGGCTTTATTCTAGTTGGTTTAGAAAGCCCAATCATCTTGGACATAGTTGACCTTTGTTCGGGTCACTTCTTCTTTCACCTCTGCTTCTTTGTCACTTGATCCATCATCACCTGCCCCGCCGCTACGGAAAGCTTTCTCTGCTTTATTTATGAAGAAACAATATTTCTCTTCATGCCCTGCCTTTCCACAAAAATTACAATATTTTGTAGAAGAATCCTTTGAATGTGCACCCTTGAAAGAAGCTTTTGACCAAACTTCTTAATTCCACCTTTGTTGCAAAATCCTCCTTCTGAGATGCTTTTCCTATTCTTAATCTTGTTCGACTCTTCCAATAGAGATGCTTCAACATCTATCAATGTAGGTACGGATAAATTCGTAAGGGTAGTAACAATATTACCGAATTCTTCTTGAGGGAGACTCTCAATAGAATTGCAATGATAACATCCTCCTCAATATGCTTCTTGATGCCTATCAACTGAGTTAAAATACTCTTCATGTAGTTCAAATGAGCTGGAAGATATTTATCTACATTCATTTTCAACTTAAATAATTGTATGAGCAAACTAATTTTTGAGTTTTTTGATTGAGCTCCAACCTAAGGCATTGATCGCCAATGCCTTTTCATCTTTGCCTGCTGCTGAGATGCTCTCTCCTTCTTTGGTAGTAGGCATTCTCTCCTTTCTATCAGTAACACCCCATAAACCCTTTTTCATTAGCATTTTTTTCATTAGCATGAACTTGATCTTGGTTTACCATGTATGGAAACCATGACCGCAAGTAGTTCAGAGAAGCCCATTTTCTTGGCACCACCGAATAACAATGGGATTTTGCCTTGGTTTGGTTTTGGCTTTTTTAATCTTCTTGCTTTGTATGATGTATCTTGTATTCAAATATTCACAAGATGAAGTCATGATTAATGTCTTTCTGATTATGCATAGATATTAGACCTTAATCAATCATTATTCACTATGATTAGTGAATGATTGATAATCATAAGGCAAAAAAGGCAACACATTGGAGCTTACAATTGAAACCTTTCTTCAAGTTCTCTTCAAGAAAGATTCAAGACAATAAAATAGCACCCCATGGGCTAAAGTTTGAAGCCCACAATTTAAGATTAACTTAAATTAATCTAGGATTAATCATGACTTTGAAAAAGAAGCTTATTGAGGTCCCCATAGAGCTGGAGTGGCTGTTACGAGAGATTATTCACAAAAATAACATTGTAGCTTTATTCACAACATTTGAAAACCCCCAAGGAAGGATGGAATTAGGTTGAATCACTCTGAGATGCTTGCCATTGCATTTTTCCCCAAAAACATAGGTGTGTTTTAATCTGCAGAGATGGAAGTGATTGCATTTTCTTTGAATTGAAGGCCATAGGTGCTCCACTTAGGAGCTGGAAAACCGCCTAAGGTTGTAGATCGATCAATGATGGAGTGTAGGAAACAAGATCAATCCACCATTGGCTGGGGGTGTAGAGTTAAGAAACATGAAAGCTCCATAGCTACTAGGGTCTTAATCAACTATAGATCATGGGGCTGATATCATGTTGGAATTCATGGTGAATGAGAGAGAGAAAAACAAAGAACTCAAGCACAATTGCAAGATAGAGAGTGGAGAGAAAAATCTCATATATCTTTATTCAATGGGTAGCCAACCTATTTATAGGCTTGTAGCTAAAGTGATTAAAAAAGAGATTAAGGGATAATCCATTTTACCTAATCCAAAAGTGCATGAAAAGAGCACCCATTGCCTAGAATCGAATGCAACCAAAAAAGGACTATTTTATATGTTAAGACTGTCCCTAGAGCATAGAACCATATGCCCATGGCCCCACTGTCACATGGTATTTTGGTGTATTTCCAAAGGCAATGAACCCCTAACCATTCTATTATGGATTCCCTTGAGTAATGAAAAGCAAGAAATTGAATGTGACATGCAGATGCCAATAACAAGCAAATTAGGAGAATCTAGGGTACAGGGATCAACCTCTAGACAAACCTCATCACTTAAGAGGACCGCTGTAAGGACAACCATGTGTCTCCAACAAGGAAATAGTGGATTCCAAATTACCAGCTCAAGGCCTAGGGCTATTATGATAATGTCAACACCTCAGAGGTGTCAAAGCAACATAACAGGGATACAAGCAAGGGCCAAGGAAACAAACCCATCAAGAGGAAGTAGCAACACAACCAAACTCGAGCACCATCAAAAATTCAAAAGAGGTGGATGAGAAAAGACATACTAGCCACCCAAGGATATTATCAAAGGACCCACACAAGTATGGTTACTAAAGGATAAAAAATCATCAAGTGTAGGGTTTACTTCAAAAATAAAAGAAGAGAGACAAGGGCACAAGCAAAATCAGGACCCAGATATATCATGTGTCAAGGCAGCACCAAGATCAGTCTAGAGGAAGGAAACAATTAACCCAAATAGATAAGAGAGTTCAACACCTACAATACCAACGTCACCCACCAGGGAGATCAAGCGGGGCCAAGTTCTAGACAAAGGTAAAACAAAAGTAGACCCACATGCACAAGAAGAACAATAGGTGCATGAAGATTCCGTAGATGTTCTCCTCCATTGGGGATAGAGGGGAAACTAAGGAGTTCTCATTTCTAACTAAGGCATCTACAACAACAAATACCAACAACAAGCTCCAAGGTCCTAACTTGGTTTCTCTAGAAATAATAAGGCAAGGGGCAGGTGAAGAAGTATGATTACCTAGATACCAAGGAAATGACTTTAATTTTCAATGCGTACAAGGTAGAAGGTTAAGCGTTTCACGTCGTAAAATGTCTAAACCATTTCACGCCATGAAAAAGGTTCATATGTTTCACGAGCTCAGTATCTATTCCTCTATATGCACATTTTGGGACTTGGACTGAATGAGCATATAGGACCATCTAGGGTATCACCAATTGCATGAACAAGGGAAAGCACTTCAGCCCTAAAAACCTCAACTTAGTAGCATTTTACGTCATTAAACACTGCAAACCATTTCACATCATAAAGAGCTAGGGTTTTTCATGCTTTGAAATGGCCAGCAAGGTCCAGCAATTTTACCACGTGGCATCCCCAATTAAGTTGGCCGCCATGCCGATGGTTGGGCCATGAAAGCAAAAATCTTTCCCTTTTCTTGCATTTGCTCCTATCGACCTTCGACTTTTGCATCTAAGATCTGAAGATCGTGTTCATCACGTGCGCATCATCAGCCCCCAGCACTTTTTCTTGCATTTGCTCCTATCGACCTTCGACTTTTTTGCTTTCATGGTTGGGCCATGAAAGCAAAAATCTTTCCCTTTTCTTGCATTTGCTCCTATCGACCTTCGACTTTTGCATCTAAGATCTGAAGATCGTGTTCATCACGTGCGCATCATCAGCCCCCAGCACTTTGCCATTTCCATTCCTCAGGTAGGGACTCTTATGCTTAGACACATTAATAATTCATTTATTCTCATCATGCTTGCAACCATGCTTAATGATTCAAGGATTCTCCTCATGATTGAAATCACATCCACTTTTACTTATTGATCATGCTTATCTTTTTCATCTTAGAATCAAAATCTTAAACTCGATTAATTGATCAACAATTGAGATCTCAAGTCATGAGAAAGAACGATTTATGATTTCTTGATATCACAATCACAAATGTGGAAGAGATCTCAAGTCGTGAAATAGTAGTCTGCTATTTCACGGCATGAGATCCAAACTCTGGTATTTCACGATCAAGTATCCCTTCACGTCGTGAAATACACACATCTCATGTCTAATAAAGGATTTTATCTACTGTTAGCCCTTGCTCTTGTTCATCATCATCCTCAAACATCTATGTTCCAATTCAAAGATAAAAACCAACACAAGTCACCACTGACCGCCTCACCATTTCATGCCTTGAAATTCTAACTCTGCTATTTCACGTCTACACTGCACTTCTATTTCTACTCATCTTACTAACCATCTTTCCATCATGCATGCACACCTTAGAGGATTACTTCATTAATCTTCCATTCAAATTTCACATCTTCAAACAAACCTGCCATTTTACGCTGTGAACCAGGTTGCATTTCACATTGTGAAATGCCTTGATAGGGTCATGAAATACTCACTTTTTGGATGCTAGTTGCAAGTTTTTCACCTCCCCATGGCATAGATAACTACCACACACATGTACCGAGAAATCTTGAACTCCTACAGCCCATAGAGGTTGACGCTCTCATGATATTGTTTCAAAAGGTTTCCCAATCCACCAAAGGAGACTCTGATCTTGATTGTGTCATCTAAAGCAAGCAACATCAAATCTCTTATAGCAAATAAGAAGAAGAAGACAAAGTCGAATTGTGCATGGAATCAAACCGACTTATCTTGACCCCTATACCAAGGACCTAGATGGGACAATGATCCAGCAAGACATCTAGACAGACCAAGGGAACCTCCTCTTCCAATATCACAACCCAGAATGCCTCAAGATATTGGAGGATAGAGATGTGCAGTACAAGCTAGAGAAAGTGGGGTTGCGAAGGATGGCTAAGGTACTCCTTAGAACCTTCAACAAATCCTTATGTGTAGAATACCTCAAGACATACAACCATCACCAAGCCAGATGGATTCAAGAAGAAAATCCATATTGCGGAACACATGATCAGAGAATCCCTCCACTTGCCACCTCCAGTCGCACAACACATCTCCACCACATTGATTAGATGCTTGCCAAAGATATGCTGAAGAAAATCTCCTACAATTCTAATGGGGAAAAGTATGACAACATAAAGAAAGAAGTGGATGAGAAAGCCTGCCGTGCAATGTCAATGATTATGCAAATCAAGACAGTGGTGGATAGGTACAGCCGAATACCCCTTCACAAGATAGCCCATGTGCATGAGGAGAAAGAATTTGATTCGGCTTGGTACCTACATAAAGAGATGGAGCAGTACCTCAGATCCCACCAATCCAAAGTCCGCAACCCCTATCTCTTTACCAAAATTATAAGCCATGCTAGTAATAATCCGATACCAAAGGCACCTCAAGAACAAGCTATCCCACAAGCCCAGGAGGAGGTGATGCCGGATCCAGCACAGCTATAAGCAAAACTACAATTAGGGAAAGTTGTCCTGAAGGACACCAAAGATCTAATGAAGGAAATGTCCAAAGGCACCGCGGAAGGAAAGAAACAAGATAAACCTAAAAAAATGAGAGGTAGCATTACAAAACCCTCTCAAAAGCCAGTAACCCAGGCAATAGGTCGAAGAGGTAGCCAGAAGAAAAGAAGATGTGGCTAAGGACAAAAGCAGAGTATAACGTAGCCCTGGAAGGACAGGAAGTTCCCATGTAGGTGATAACCATGATTGATGCCAAACTAGGAGTACAAACCATCAAATTCACCAAGCAATTACCTTTGGGAATAGGGGAACCAAAAATAACAGAATCTATACTCCAAACCCCCCCTTCCAGCCGCCCGGTGGCCTTAGTATTCCAATACCTCTTGCCTCTACATAATACAATACTCCTAGATCTGCCCCCATTAGCTAAAAAGGGAGAGAAAATAGAAAAGGAGGAGAAACCACAGCCACAGGGAGATGTCATTAAGGAAATTGAGGAAGCCACCTCCGCACCTCAAGAGATTGGTCTGGGGAAACAAGCAAAGGAAGCAAAAAAATGGAAAAGGCAAGAAGAGAGTCCGAGCCCTAGCAAAATAAGGTTCCTTGAGTTTAAAAACCTCCAAGGAGAAAGATCATTCTTAGAGTAGCTAGACATGCCAAAAGATGCAGATACATTCCTAGAGAAGAAAGCTTGGAAGGGATGGACTAGTTGCTCCAGATCCAGCTTTAGGAAATGAAAGGCTCACCCTCTACCAGCACACATATATGATCACAAGAACAGCAAGTGTAGCAATGCCACCTAATGACCATGCATCTAATGCACAAAAACTATCCATAGCTAATCAGATCCACCACCAGCCAAGTGTGAGCCCTGAAAGACCAGCTAAGTGTGAGCCCTGAAGACCAGCTTGCTGCAAAAGAAGCCACACACAAGGAAGCAATTATTAGAAGTTTAAAGACTGCACAGTACCAAGAAACAAAGCTGACAACATTGGAAGAGAATATTAAGTTGCTGAGCAAGACAATCGTTCAAAACGCACAAGGAGAATGAGAAACTTAGCACTTAGGTCGGAACATGTTAAAGAGCAGCTCCAAAAGGAAGTACAACACAATAAAGAGAAAGAAGAGCAGAACAAACAACAACTGAAGGAATCATATGCCACCTTCAAAGCTAAAGAAGCGGGGTATACCACATACATAAGCGAGCTCAAAGAAGAAAAGTCTGCACAGTACCAAGAAACAAAGCTGACAACATTGGAAGAGAATATTAAGTTGCTGAGTAAGACAATCGTTCAAAACGCACAAGGAGAATGAGAAACTTAGCACTTAGGTTGGAACAGGTTGTTAAAGAGCAGCTCCAAAAGAAGCCACACACAAGGAAGCAATTATTAGAAGTTTAAAGACTGCACAGTACCAAGAAACAAAGCTGACAACATTGGAAGAGAATATTAAGTTGCTGAGCAAGACAATCGTTCAAAACGCACAAGGAGAATGAGAAACTTAGCACTTAGGTCGGAACAGGTTAAAGAGCAGCTCCAAAAGGAAGTACAACACAATAAAGAGAAAGAAGAGTAGAACAAACAACAACTGAAGGAATCATATGCCACCTTCAAAGCTAAAGAAGCGGGGTATACCACATACATAAGCGAGCTCAAAGAAGAAAAGTCTGCCTCTCAACTGAAGGTGACTAACGTGCAATCCGAACGTGAACTACTCAACAAATCACACACAAAAAAGATAAGGGAGTTCAATGAGGCTATTAGTACGTACGAAGACCAAGGAGATGGGGGAACAGATGCTAGTGAGTCACACGAAAGACCAAGGAAATGGATCAGATGCTCAAGAGTTACACAAAAGTTCTAGAACATGTCAACTAGTATCTCACCAATAGCCAATCACTAGCGAGGATCACCTCAAGCAACTAGAGGAGGCTTAAGCCGCCCAAGGTACCAACCATGGAACTGCCAAAGAAGAAATAGACAAAAGGTAAACATAGCTCACAATTGCTCGAGATGCAAGAGAGGCTACGATTTCCATGCTTCTCAATGCCAAAGATAGAAGGATCCAAGAATTGGAGCAATAGCTAGCCCTCAAAGAACTCCCTCAAAGATGTGAGCAAACTGGCAAGTTACGACAACTTATCGAGCATGCCTTAGAAATAGGCTCATTGCCGACTCCTGGGACCCCTCCTCAAACCCTTACCTTGTTTTTGTCTACACTAACACATTCACATATTTAATAAGAGATTAAGTGACATAAGACCTTAGTTTAGGAGAGTTAACACTAATACATCAGAATGCGAAGAGGGATGCTGACCCTACCTTAGTAATGGGTATACTTAGAGGTGATGTGATGGTTGTTAACCCTGTTGACCTTTTATTTTTCCCATAGTGCTCAACCTTTAGAGTTGGTGTCGGGTGTTGCAACAATCTGCCATCTTGGATGACAGTGTCAACAAACTCGACTTGTTCATGCCAGATGACATGCCATCCACACCGACCAACTACGAGGTTGTCACTCAAAGCTATCAATGGGTGATTCGCCATGGGTGGGTTAAGGTCTATGATATTTATCAATACCTAAGCCTTTATGAGTCTACCTTATATCACCCCTTGGGTATTATAAAGCTATACAAAAAAATACATAAACTTCTCGAGGCTATGCTAATTAATGTACTTTATGATTTTGCTCGAGGGGGGTCACCTCAAAAAATTTAGCGTACCACGTGCGATCAAAAGGAGGGGTATTTTAATTCAAATTTTGGAAAAATTTTAACAGGATTACAATAATAGGAGGGGTATTTTAATTCAACTTCAAAAAAAAAGTGTTAGTTCATAAGTAAAGAGGGGTGGTTTTATTGGGGGAAACATTTTAGTTAAGGGGTTTTTTAAATCCCCCTTGAACGCATGTGATACATATGATTTTTTAGAAGTGCACCCCCCGAGTGATTTTGATCATGCCCATATATAATATCCAAATGTAGCCCTAGAAAAAATCACAAAACTCCAAAAATTTATGAAAACTATTAAACCTCTCCCCAACCTCCACCCACAGTGCAAGGGAAGGGCAAGAAGAAATCTCCGGGTCCTCCACTTCTGTAGCATATCCCATGTTTACTTTCCTCTCTAGTGAGCTTCTAAATCCTTATCCTAGTGTATCTCCTATTAACAAAACTGAGGCAAAGTGTATATTTTTTGTGTTTCTCTTTACCACCTGTGTTAAATTTCCCACGAACACTCTCAACCCCCACGAGTTACCGGCAACAAATGTATCTCCACATAGGTAGCTCGATGAGGTGCATACTCTACACCCTCGGAATGACATAACACCTTTTATTGATGAAAATATATAGGAATCTTTGTAGTACAGAGTATGGATGCCTCATCCGAGCAGGGAACCCACTATTAAAGCCAAAATTGATGCTCAAAGTACTCATCCAGATAACACCTTTTGAGCCCACACGCAGGATCCTACCGGAAGCCTACTCTACAATAGGGTCAAGGTGGCAACCGTATGTTCCGTACCCTCTGTGAACCTAGATGCCAGATGTCAGGTAAAAATTTAAAAGGTGTTTTTGGGTCCGTGTACATGTGGTGTGAATGGTTTGTGAATAAATTTTGCCCTGAATGCCCTGGCAAGTGTACAGGCCGAGTGGTTTTGTCGTGAGCTGGAATATGCACGTGTTTCTTCCGGAGCAGATGCTGGAGATCTGGGAGTTTTATTGCAACATATGGTGTGCAGATGGTTACTAATGTAGGGCACCGACTGGAATGGTTGTGTTTGGAAATAATGATGTAGCTGACGGAGGCCAGGGGGGCAGCTCTTGTTTAGGAAAGATTATGGGCACCGTATCTTCTGGAAAAACATAGGGAAAGGAGAAGCCATTGAGGGTGTGTGGCCATTATTAAGCTTTAAAAAAAATAAATGAAAATATGATACACATGGCCACTTTATAAATAACCACATGGAAGAAGGGTTGGCTGCCAGCGAAACCATCTGGAAGATGGTCGAAGGGTGGCGCTTCGAAGAAGGACAGGGGTCCAAAAGTGGACAGGGTAGCTGCAGCATGAGCAGAAAAAAGCAGAGAGCTGCTGCCTTGTGTGCTTGAAGGCTGGCGGAGGTGTTGCAGATATCAAGGGCCGCTTTGAAGGAGAGCCGGGGGTGGAGAAAGAAGAGGCGCTGCTGGCCTTGGCGACAAGAAGAGACTGGCGATGAAAAGACTGGCGACGGCTGAAGTGCAGAGGCGCTGGGGCGGCTCTGATGCTTGAAGGCTGGCGGTGAGCGAAGCAAGAGGAGGAGGTCGCCTCGTTTAGCAGATAGGGGGGCCTTACACAAAAGGTTAGCTGGCGCTGTGGGAGAAAGAGGCATGCGAACAGCCAGCTGTGAACGCCGACGAGGGGGATTTTGCAGGCGTAGAGGAGGAAGGCTCTTGGGCGCAACAGCACAGGTGACTGGAACCAGTGGGTCGTCGCCATGATGAAGGTGATCGTGTGAAAAAAAGCTGGCTGCCTAGTGTGTGGAGGTAGAGCTGGCTGGTAATAAGGCAAAGACGCTAGCGTGGTGCTGTAGCAGCTGGCGTGAAGGAGAGGATCGCCTAGTAGAAGAGCTGGAGCGCAGCCAGACCTGCGAAGAGAACAAAGTGATTGGCCGCCTTGGAATTGGAGACGGACTGGTGAAGCCGAGGTGAAGGAAGGCGAAGCTGGAGTACTGCAGTAGCCAGAGGCGAGGGAAAAAGGACCGCCAAGTTTGAGAGATCGGGTCGCTGAAGAGGGGTGATCAAGGGCAACAAGTGGAGCCTGTGTGAAGAGGGGTGGTCAAGGGCAACAAGTGGAGCCTGTGTGAAGAAGGAAGCCATGGTGGCGAGACTGGGAACAATGTACAGGTGATGTGGCTTGGGCTGGATGCTAGAAGGAAGTGATGCTGCGTTGAGCAGTGGTTCGTGGTGAAGAGATTGTGCAAGGCTTTGGTGGTTGGTGAAGCTGCTGGTCACGACACACAAAGAGTGGGAGCTGCTGAGTGAAGGTTAGCTGGTGTGGGCGCCTTCTGGAGAGAGTAGCTGGTCTTGTGTGGGCGATGATTGCAGGCAGAGAGTGGATGCTGACCAGAGAGGGAGCCTTAGGTTTTTGTGTGGATTGGGATGCAGAAGAGGTGCTGATGTGTGGGCTGGAGACAGTGGGGCTCACCTACAACAATTGGCAGGTAGCAGCTGGGGACAGAGAGTAGCCGGGCTACAGAGGAAGTGAAGAAGGGTTGCTGGTGTGGGCGCCCTCTGGAGATTACAGGGACCGGGAGACAGAGGCTTGGTTGTCAGACGCAAGGGTGTATTCCCTTGGCAGTAAATCCTGGCCAGAGTCCTGGTCTTTGGTGTATTTGCTGAGTTTGTACATGGTTGATGCTGTATATGTTTTTTGCTAAATGATCATCTGTTCGTTGTGGTTCTGAGCTGTCTTAATGGTGTGGGTGGGTGGTGCATGGTGAGAGAGTGTTCCAGCCGGTGGTGGTGGCTGGTGGTGCCCCGTTCGTGGTTGTGTTTCCAAGTTTGCGAGGTGGAAGGGCTATAGAGGCAGGTTCTTTCTTCTTTTTTTCACCTCACATCCTTCTGGTGCCCCCACAGAGGATTTGCTCAGGCATTGTTTGACTGAGGACAGCGCAGGGATTTCTCTTACGAGGGTGTATGCCCCAGAGTGAGAGATTGAAGGAAGGTGTTTTTGGGTTTTTGTTGGGAGTGAAGTGAAGTTTGAGGATCAAGATGATGTCTTATCCAGAGTTTTATGGTGGTCCGAATGAAATTGTGGCAGATTTCTTGGAAAGGATGGAGGTTGCATGCATAAGCAACCACATCAGTGAGCAGGTACAGATATTGCGGCTGCTGAACATCTGTTTGAAGGGAGATGCAAGGACCTGGTACAGAGCTTATGAGGAGTCGTTAAGAGATGCTGTTCCACGCATTGAGATGAGCGAGGATGGATTAAAGACAGCACTTAGCAATAGGTTCAAGAAGGTAGAAGACCCCGACAAGGTTTGGCATGAGGTGCAAGCTCTGACACAAGGTGAGTTTGAATCAATAGATGATTATATGAAGAAATTTTCTTTGCTATGGGAGACTCTATGCAGGGCTTTAGGAGAAGACTAGGTACCCCCTGATATGATGAAGAAAAACAAGTTGGTAGCCGGGCTTAAGAGGAGTATTCACTGGAAAGTGGAATTAAAGAAGCCCAGGTCTTTTGAGGATGCGGTAGAAATTGCTAAGTCAAAAGACTGGAAGCTACAGCGGATGAATCAGCTAGGATTGATTCCAGTTGTAGCACAGCCGGCGGAGATTCGTAGAGTGGAGGCTACACCCATGAATGTAGTGATTGAGAGGATGAAGCCCACTGAAGCCCAAGCTATGCAGATGATGCCACAAGCTAGTCAAGGAGTACCTATGGTTCCTGCAGGTTCTGATGAGGGATTGCAGCAGGATATGAAACAGATGGTTGATCTTATGAAGAATTTGAGCTTAAATTTAATGGGAAGTACAGGTGGTGGATGTGGTAGAGGCCGAGGCAATAATCATGAAGGGGGAGATGGACAAGCAGGATATGGACGTGGTCGCAGTAGGGGCCGTCATTTCATCCCTACATGCTGGAACTGTGGTGAGCTTGGTCATCTGAGTACAGATTGTGATAAGCCTCAGTGAATGGGTGGTGACATGTATCCACTACCTTCACAGTTACCTGATAGGTCAAATGATTATGGTATTGATATCAGGGATCAAGCAGGCCCCAGTGGAATCACAGCTAAAGAGAAAGGTAAAACTAAGGTGATAGATGTGGTCACCCTTGAAAAGACGAAGGAAGCAGAAGAAGATGTGATGCCTTTGGGGAAACGGATGCCACAGGAAAGGGAAGGCAAAGATGCTGCAGGGCCTAGCAAGAAGAAAGGAAAAGTGAAGGAAGGAGGGGATGTGAAGGTCAAGCAGAAGCGGAAGTCTCGTAGGAAGTTTCAGGTAACTGATTTTCCACTGGGGGTTGGGCAGGATAGCTACAGTTTGTAGGAGGACATGGCTGGAAGGAAGGCTAACATTACTTTTGGGCAATTGATAGAGTTAGCTCCCAATTTGAAGCGTCAGTGGAAAAGACTTGTGAACCCGAGAGAGAAGGAGCCTGCCAAAGGGATAGTGACTATTCTATCTGTTCAGGAGTTACCTGACATATGTCCTGTGGTGAATGTTTGGTATAAAGGGAAGAATCTGGGAGAAGCATACATAGATGGTGGTGCACAAATTTGTGTGATCACATTGGCAGCTATGGAGAGGCTTGGTCTTGATTTCACTAAAGCGTCTGGATTTCGTATTCGGCTGGCAAATCATCAGAAAGTCAAATGCTTAGGTATGATTAAGGAGTTAGAATTGGAAGCTTTTGATGTAAAGGTGCTTGTGGATTGTCATGTTATGCCTGCAGGAATGGGTGCATTCCCCATCATTTTGGGAAGACCATGGCTGAGAACGGTGAAGGCTAGTCAGGATTGGAGGAAGGGGGTTATTACTCTGTATGACAGGAGAGGGGATAAAAAGCAGTTTAATATGGATAACCAGAAGCCTGTCAATGATGAAGAGGACAATGAAGCTGATTCAACTAGTAGTACTACTACTAGTGAGGGAACATGAAATACTTCATCCAGTGAGGAGGATGCAGAGATGGATGCTCTGGTTATTGATGAGGAAGTGCTTGGTGATGAGGTTGCTGAACAAGAAGAAGCCATACATGAGGAATGCAAGGAGGTACAAGTGAATCATGAGCAAAGGTATGCCTATGATGTGAAAGAGCTTGCTTTTAAGTCTTTGGATAATGAACCTGTGTGGGATGAGTGGGAAATAGACAGTCTACAGGATGATGAGCCTGAGTTGGAGCTGGATGACCAGATGTGTATTAATGTTAAGAAAGCCATGACCAGAATTAAGGCTATGAAAGAAGAGCACAAGAAGACTTTGAATGATGCTGCTGTTATAAATGAGTCTATGGATGCTGTAATAGATGAATTTCTCATGGCCTTGATGAAGATGAGGATACAAGAACTGAGGTGGATGCTTTGGGAATGGTGCCTTTCGAAGGGGAGTTTGTTTTGCCTGTGGTGGCTGGTTTTGATGGTGAGGCTTCTTATGTGGATGGACAGGAAAATGTTATGGCACAGCAGGTTTTACTTGATGAAGATTTCATCAATTTTTACCCTCAACAGGAGTTGCTGCACTGGTTCTCTGATATTGGTGCTGATCGTATCAGTGATTTTGGAGTTGAGATGAGGCAGGATGGTGTGTATGTCAGGAGCTTTGTCTCCAGAGGTTCTGGTGTTGTGTTGTGGGAAGCGGGATGGCAAGATATGCCTTGGGAAGATGACAGAGTTTCTTTGATCACCTGGAATAGAGATGTGTTGATTACACTGTATGATGCTCAAAGGATAGACGGAGGGAAACATGGTCATATGCTTTCTGCTGATCATAAATGATTCAGCAAGCTAGGGGTTGGGCAAAGTATGTCAGGTAAAAATTTGAAAGGTGTTTTTGGGTCCGTGTACATGTGGTGTGAATGGTTTGCGAATAAATTTTGCCCTGAATACCCTGGCAAGTGTACAGGCCGAGTGGTTTTGTCGTGAGCTGGAATATGCACGTGTTTCTTCCGGAGAGCAGACGCTGGAGATCTGGGAGTTTTATTGCAACATATGGTGTGCAGATGGTTACTAATGTAGGGCACCGACTGGAATGGTTGTGTTTGGAAATAATGATGTAGCTGACGGAGGCCAAGGGGGCAGCTCTTGTTTAGGAAAGATTATGGGCACCGTATCTTCTGGAAAAACACAGGGAAAGGAGAAGCCATTGAGGGTGTGTGGCCATTATTAAGCTTTAAAAAAAATAAATGAAAATATGATACACATGGCCACTTTATAAATAACCACATGGAAGAAGGGTTGGCTGCCAGTGAAACCATCTGGAAGATGGTCGAAGGGTGGCGCTTCGAAGAAGGACAGGGGTCCAAAAGTGGACAGGGTAGCTGCAGCATGAGCAGAAAAAAGCAGAGAGCTGCTGCCTTGTGTGCTTGAAGGCTGGCGGAGGTGTTGCAGATATCAAGGGCCGCTTTGAAGGAGAGCCGGGTGGAGAAAGAAGAAGCGCTGCTGGCCTTGGCGACAAGAAGAGACTGGCACGACGGCTGAAGTGCAGAGGCGCTGGGGCGGCTCTGATGCTTGAAGGCTGGCGGTGAGCAAAGCAAGAGGAGGAGGTCGCCTCGTTTAGCAGATAGGGGGGCCTTACACAAAAGGTTAGCTGGCGCTGCGGGAGAAAGAGGCATGCGAACAGCCAGCTGCTGTGAACGCCGACGAGGGGGGTTCTGCAGGCGTAGAGGAGGAAGGCTCTTGGGCGCAACAGCATAGGTGACTGGAACCAGTGGGTCGTCGCCATGATGAAGGTGATCGTGTGAAAAAAAGCTGGCTGCCTAGTGTGTGGAGGTAGAGTTGGCTGGTAATAAGGCAAAGATGCTAGCGTGGTGCTGTAGAGCAGCTGGCGTGAAGGAGAGGATCGCCTACTAGTAGAAGAGCTGGAGCGCAGCCAGACCTGTGAAGAGAACAAAGTGATTGGCCGCCTTGGAATTGGAGACGGACTGGTGAAGCCGAGGTGAAGGAAGGCGAAGCTGGAGTACTGCAGCAGCCAGAGGCGAGGGAAAAAGGACCGCCAAGTTTGAGAGATCGGGTCGCTGATGAAGAGGGGTGATCAAGGGCAACAAGTGGAGCCTGTGTGAAGAAGGAAGCCGTGGTGGCGAGACTGGGAACAATGTACAGGTGATGTGGCTTGGGCTGGGGATGCTAGAAGGAAGTGATGCTGCGTTGAGCAGTGGTTCGTGGTGAAGAGATTGTGCAAGGCTTTGGTGGTTGGTGAAGCTGCTGGTCACGACACACAAAGAGTGGGAGCTGCTGAGTGAAGGTTAGCTGGTGTGGGCGCCTTCTGGAGAGAGTAGCTAGTCTTGTGTGGGCGATGATTGCAGGCAGAGAGTGGATGCTGACCAGAGAGGGAGCCTTGGGTTTTTGTGTGGATTGGATGCAGAAGAGGTGCTGATGTGTGGGCTGGAGACAGTGGGGCTCGCCTACTACGACAATTGGCAGGTAAGCAGCTGGGGACAGAGAGTAGCCGGGCTACAGAGGAAGTGAAGAAGGGTTGCTGGTGTGGGTGCCCTCTGGAGATTACAAGGACCGGGAGACAGAGGCTTGGTTGTCAGACGCAAGGGTGTATTCCCTTGGCAGTAAATCCTGGCCAGAGTCCTGGTCTTTGGTGTATTTGCTGAGTTTGTACATGGTTGATGCTGTATATGTTTTTTGCTAAATGATCATCTGTTCGTTGTGGTTCTGAGCAGTCTTAATGGTGTGAGTGGGTGGTGCATGGTGAGAGAGTGTTCCAGCCGGTGGTGGCTGGTGGTGCCCCGTTCGTGGTTGTGTTTCCAAGTTTGCGAGGTGGAAGGGCTATAGAGGCAGGTTCTTTCTTCTTTTTTTCACCTTACACCAGACATGGAGGAATTGATGCTGATGGGTGGAGAAGGAACTTTAAGGGATAATGTGGCGTGACACACCAAGCTAGTGAATCCACACCTAGCAGATCTTCTGAAAATTAGAATTGTTACATTTATGATAAGTTATTATTTTCGCAAATGGCAAAAGAAAAATCCAGTGCATATACTAGGGGTGGGTATTATGGAATAGAAATAGATGGTCACAACCCTCGCCTGGAAGATTTTGGCATACAACCTGACTAACATGGATTCGACCATTTTGCAAAGAATACCAGATCCGGACATAAAGGCTGCAGTTTGATTTTTGAAGTTGATCATTGTAAGATTCCTCCCCAACCCCTCAAGATGTCCAGTATCTTCCCTTGTAATCAATTCCCTCTTCAAAATAATAAAAGATCTTGTTTCTACCTATTTTGACCTAGAGAGAGAATATATTCTAGAGAGAGGTTATTCAGATTTTAGATATTTTTGGATGAAAAAATATCTCTTCTTATAAAAATAAATTCCCCCAAAACAGAAGTTCAAAAAGATTTTCAGAAGGTGCATTAGAAATAAATTATAATATGTTCAAAAGGCCTTATCCTAAGGGTCCAGATTTTTTGAAAATTTTAAATTAAGGTTCTGAGGGGCCAATAAGATTCATCCAAATATATGGAGGAGATAAATTGAAGAAATAAAGAAAATCCCCCCAAAAATGAGTAAATACTCACATAAGATGAAGAGTGGACTAAGGACCAAGGAAATACAAAAAAATGAATTTTTGACACCTCAGAGTGGAGATTCCCCCTCATGAAGGAGGTGCCTATTTCACATGTGTGGTGGAGTTTTAAATTCTCAAATATTGAGATATTTCATCTCTCCTCTCTCTTAATTCAAGTATAGTTCGAAAAAGTAAGCTAAATTGACCCAAAAATGAAATTGACCAAATTGATCTGGAAAAATCTAGAATCAGTTTGCTTGGTTAGAAGCTCACTTTTTCCTATAAATAGAAGCCTCCCCCTTTGTAGAAGCTTAATAGTGTTTTATGCACTGTTACTCTACTCCATCCCCCAGAGCCAAAAACAATGAATTTATTGATAATTCATTAGTTTTTGACCTTTCCCTCTTCAAAAGAATTGGTGGCCACTCTTATTGCAAACAAGAGTAGATCCCTCAAACCATCAAGCCAAAGAAAAGCTCACAGAAATTCAAGTAAGCTAGAAATCCTACTTTTTCTTTATTCCTTTTAATGGTTTTCTAATTTTTGTTTTCTTTAAAATGAAAAAATGATGTTATGCCTTGTTGGAAAGGCTTTCCCCCTCTCTTCATTCTTAAATTTAACCTTTCTTTATCCTAGATAAGTAATCAAATTGTTAGAATTAAACTTTTCATATTGTTTTTCTTTTAAAAGTGGAATTTGATTAGTTTAGAATGCTTTAAATCATTTGGGATAATTTTTAAGTAACTTGAGGATAGAAAAAATTGAAAAATGGTCAGCCATACAAAGGAGGTTATGGTGAAATTTTCTTAAATTTTGTGAAATAAGTTTTATCTTTTATTATTAAAAAAGAGGAATCCCCACCATTTGTGTATTCTAAAAGTGTTATTTTCATTCTAGGTATAGAAAAATGCATAGTAGAAATATTTTTATTATAGAAGTGTTATTTCCATTAAAATTTAAAATCTATGCATAGAAAGATGCATATTGGTTATCTTTTTTATTATAAAAGAGTAATTTTCGTTAGATTTAAATTCTATGCATAGAAAGATGCATATTGGTTATTTTTTAATTATAAAAGAGTGATTTTCATTAGATTTAAATTCTATGCATAGAAAGATGCATATTGGTTATTTTTTTATTATAAAAGAGTGATTTCCATTAAAATTTAAATTCTATGCATAGAAAGATGCATATTGGTTATTTTTTTAAATTATAAAAGAGTGATTTTCATTAGATTTAAATTCTATGCATAGAAAGATGCATATTGATTATTTTTTTATTATAAAAGTGATTTTCATTAGATTTAAATTCTATGCATAGAAAGATGCATATTGGTTATTTTTTTATTATTATAAAAGAGTGATTTTCATTAGATTTAAATTCTATGCATAGAAAGATACATATTGGTTATTTTTTTATTATAAAAGAGTGATTTCTATTAAAATTTAAATTCTATGCATAGAAAGATATATATTGGTTATTTTTTTATTATAAAAGAGTGATTTTAATTAGATTTAAATTCTATGAATAGAAAGATGCATATTGGTTATTTTTTTATTATAAAAGAGTGATTTTCATTAGATTTAAATTCTATGCATAGAAAGATGCATATTGGTTATCTTTTTATTATAAAAGAGTGATTTTCATTAGATTTAAATTCTATGCATAGAAAGATGCATATTGGAAATAAATTTTTTATTATAAAAGTGTTACTTTCATCAATATTGATCTTTATGCATAAAATGATGCATAAAAGAATTTTTTTAATTATAAAAGTGTTACTTTCACCAATATTGATTTTTATGCATAAAATGATGCATATAAGAATTTTTTATTATAAAAGTGTTACTTTCACCAATATTGATTTTTATGCATAAAATGATGTATAAAAGAAATTTTTTATTATAAAAGTGTTACTTTTACCAATATTGATTTTTATGCATAAAATGATACATAAAAGAATTTTTTTAATTATAAAAGTGTTACTTTCATCAAAATTGATTTTTTTTACATAAATAGATGCATAAAAGGATTTTCTTTTATATAAAAGTGTTATTTCCATAGAAGTTGAATTTTATGCATAAATAGATGCATACAAAATTTTTATATCAAAATAAGAGTTCTCTTTAATCCTATGTTTAAATCCCATGAATATTGGTAAATGAATAGGTAAATACTCTGTGAGAGAAAATTCTACCGTTTCATATTCTCTAAGATGGTAATGAGAAAATTCAAAAAAACTATCGAAGTCGGAATTTTAGATAAATGATTAATTTATTCCTCATAGGAATTCATGATTAGTTTTAAATTCAATTAAGAAAAATACTCAATGATTGAAATTCAGTAAAGTAGTAATTGAAATATTACCCTTCGAGAAAGTTAGTTCGGGGAGAACCTTTCCAGACTCAAACCCTGAATCAGACTATAAACCAAGACTTAATCTCCTTCGTCAGTTTCAAGAAAAGACGATGTGACCAGTTCAAGAAAATTTCACTCAAATCACCCATCGAATCACCCACCGAATCTGAAATCAAGTTAAGACCCTTGATTCTAAGGATCAAGGTTACAGAATGCAGAAAATCACCCACCGAAATCAAGTTAAGACCCTTGATTCTGATCTAAGGATCAAGGTTACAGAATTTAGAAAATTCTGTTGAAATTTTAGACCTGTGATCTAGAAGTATTGGGATACAGATTTAAGATATACCCATTGTATTCAAAAGAAAATCAAAACTGAAAACTTGCATAGAAACCCTGTTTTCTTAAAGGACTGTCTTACGCTAGAGAATGCTGGAGGGATCATTTGGTATATGTGTTTTTCTAAGGGAAGTTCGGTTGCAACAGTTGGCAGGGAGTGTTCAAAGGATGGCTCACGTGGCAAAAACCTGCCTTGACCAGCCTGGGTATGGTGAAAAACGGTGTGCTTCTGGTACGATGGGTGAGGGCCGACGAAGTGGTCCCTGAGTGAAGTGCCAGGATACCTAAGGAGGATCCTGGAGGATTCTGACCAGGCGATGCACGGGCTCACGGTGCTTAGGACACCCATGCGTATGTCGTGGAAGATATATATATGTATGATGATGAGAAAATTATTGTAATCTGTTTTACTGGATCTCGTTTGCTGACCTGCTGGTCTCAACGGAGAGTCCAGAGTGATACTGTTTTGTGACAAACAAGGATTGAATGGAAATTTTGAGTTATGACATCTGTAACCAATAATTGTTTGTCTACAGAGCATAATCACTTTACAGGGTTGTTCTGAGGAGTCACTTTTGGAAGCACAAGTTTTGGAGGCACCAGTACGTAAGGTACAAATGAATTCCAAACGCATTAAAAACAGCTTGGTGTGAGGCTGAGATCATTTTAGTACGACAATATGAGGCCATGATGAAGAGGGAGTATCGAAAAAGATGCCTTACTCAGAAGCAAGCTGAAGGTGCAAGCAATAGGGAGGAACCTACTATTGAAGAGGACATTCAAGCAAGGAAAAGGAGGTCTTCTGAGACCATTCTTCACCACATTATCTCAGAGTTGAGTGTTTATGGAAGAGAAGACCAGAAGGAAGTAATCCAAGCAGTTGTAAATGACAAACACATTTTACAATGCGCACAAGATAAAGTTCATGATCACTCCCTTGATATTCTCTCTGCATTTAGGATCTCCCTACAGGCATTGAAGAATCTGAAGTCTAACGATGATCTTTTCTTGAAACGTAGCACTTTAACCATGCTTGTGAATGGGTTAATGCAACTTAATGACACCAGAAACAAAGGTATCAGTCTTATCGAAGTATCCAATCTACTTGGTATTCATCCCACTTGCATCTGTGCTATTGCATGATGCAAAATAGCAATCAAAAGCATATGTGCTATTTTGTGCTATATAACACTAGGCTTCTATTTGATTTTTTTTTGCTTGTTTGTGTGTTAACTAATGTATAGCGCTTGTATGTCTGTTATAGTCCTCAATGTGTGCTATATACTGAATTTTTGTAGAATGGGGTAACTGTCTACTATTGTGTGCTAACTAGAATTCTATAGCAAATTATTCACAACAAGCACTGTACTAGCATGTTTGCTATTATCTGCTATTATGGTGCTATATAGCATAGGATATCATACTAGTTATTGCATAGAATATCATACTAGTTATTGCATAGCATACTAGTATGTGCTATTAAGTGCTATCCTATGCTATAAAGCACAGTAAGCATGTTTGCTATTGTCCACTAGCATGTGCTATCTAATGCTGTGCACTGACATGTGTGTTATTGATTGCTATTGTGTGCTATATAGCAGTCTCAGAAGATTCACAAGCTGATGCATCTATGCTATGGTGTGCTATGGGGTGCTATTCTTTGCTGTAGTACACATGCATCTGTGCTATGGTGTATACCGATTATTGCATAGCAATTGCATCTGTGCTATTGCTTGCCATTATGTGCTATGTAGCAACCAAGGGCATCTGTGTATTATCCACTATTGTGTGCTATATAATGCATTGCACTGGCATGTGTGGTATTGTCTGCTATATAGCATCTAGGAGCATACCAGTTTTACTGCTTAACACTTGCATCTGTGCTATTGCTTAATATTCTATGCTATATAGCAATCAAAAGCATATGTGCTTTTGCTTGCTATTATATGCTATATAGAAATCAAAAGCATATGTGCTATTATCAACTTTTTTACTAGCATGTGTGGCATTGATTGCTATTGTGTGTTATATAGCAGCCAAGAATACATCTGCTATTGTCTACTAGTATGTGTTACATAAGCCATAGCACTTGCACATGTACTGTTGTCTTCATATGTGTGCCATGTAATGCATTGCACTAGAATGTGTTTTTTTGGTCAGCTATGTGCTATATAATGCATAGCAGAAGCATTTCTCTGCTATTACAATGCAAACAAGGAAACGAAAGGTGTTATCCATCAAGCATCTGGTTGTCGGAGAATTCACAAAGCTTCTGCAAGAAACAACCATGTCCTTCATCAAGCACAACTTTACATACAGATGGCAGGCTGATCTATATAGAGAGTGCTTGAAGGTGTTTCCTACAGATACCATAGTCTCTGTGGTGGACTTCGCTGAGAACTACTCATTCAAAGAGCAGAGTGAGATTCAGTCAATGCATTGGCACACAGACCAATGTACAATCTTAGTTCACATTTCTTATCTCATCGAAGCGACAAAGACGACAGCATAATTAAGGAAATGCACTTGTACATATTTGATGACAAGCTGCATGATACCCTCTTTGTCCAACATTACTTCCTTATGCACAAAAGGTGACTCAAAGATCAAGGTTTGTGTTTTGAGCAGCACTGTGGGTGTGGTCTGATGGTGCAGCTTCGCAGTTCAAAGCTTCAAGGCCATTCTACTTTGTTGGTAGATTTTACAATCTAACACGGACATAGATGACATGGAACTTTTTTGGATCAGGTCATGGAAAGGGGGAACACGATGGCCTATGTGTGGTGAAGAGGGCCCTAACACATAAGCAGCTTAGACAGATGGTGTGATTCTTAAGCAAGCTTTTAGATGTTGATTTTTTGACAAAAACAATGTCACGTGGTGCATCTAGCTCCTATGCTCAGTCAATGAACGTAAGCCCTGACATAAACAAGAATTTTTGGCTAATAAAGCCTGAGACAGGTCAAAAGCATGGGGATGTGAGACTATTAACGGGTCTGGATCCTTGTATAGCATTTGTGGGTTTTAGCGTCATGATGGTACTCAATTGAAGACCATGCGACTGTCATGTTTTCGCAATGCTTGCATCAGAAGGAAGTGGAGGTCCTGCTACAACAAGGCATATGTTAAAAAATGGGAACACATTACACTTAAACCACAGTTGGGAAATGAGATACTAGCAGATGAAGCTTTGGCTGATTATGCTATGTTCGAAGGAGGACAGGATATGCTCAGTCAGTTCATCCTTGAGGGGAGACAATTATGATGTGAATGTAGAGGAGCAGAATGATGAAGGTGCGGACTTCTATATTCTTAAATGTGTTAAGAAGACAAGGTATTTGACTGAGAAATCTCTCAAAGATGCATGGGGAAATAGATTTGCGAGAGGCACTTGTGATTACAGGGTACTATTACAAAGACAATCCCCAACACTATACCTTGCTTGTTGGCAACATGGGTGTCAGCCACATGTACTCCCATCTTGTTAGAACGATCAAGTTTGACATGCCTTTGGTGGATGCTCTCTCTAAGACTTACTACTTGTCCCCATCGATCCATGAGTCTATATACCATGCCATGCCTTATGAGGTATAGGCCAAATGTTGTATATGCAGGCTTGGTATCTTTGAAAATACTAATCTTGACAGCTTACTTGTTTTGTTTTTGTAAAGTATTCATTATAAAGTTGAGTTGGTCATCATTGGGTACTGGCTACCTTTTCATTATCCATGCTATAACTAGATTAGTATAGTGGTGGTGGTGTGCAAATTTTTGCTTGGTCTTATAAAACCCCTATCGTCTATTTGGATTTGCTTCCTGATGTGTGCAACATGTTGTTGGATGTTGTGCAAATTTAATTCCCTATCCTTTCTACCCTGTATTGACTTAATCCTTTCTACCCTGTATTGACTTAATCCTTTCTACCCTGTATTGACTTAATCCTACAAGTTTTTATGGTATTGGTACTCCTTGTAACTCTTCTGGACATATGCTAGTATGGCATTCTACCCTATTTTGCCTTCTTGTGTTGGGACACCAGGTGCTTTATGGCACACATGTCTTTGTCACAAGTGCCAACATAGGTGTTGTCATCACTTAGATGTTTGACATGGTTGTCAGACATGACTGCAATACAGCACACATCTGTGCTATATAGCACAGATGAGTTAGTGGACATGCAGGTGATGTTTGTCAGATACATGTGATTTATGGCACACATGTCTTTGTCACAAGTGCCAACATAGGTGTAGTCACCACTTAGATGTTTGACATGGTTGTCAGACATGATTGCAATATAGCACACATCTGTGACAATTTGTGTGCTTGTACTTGACATAGGTAGCCAATTAAGGAACAATTGGTACCACTACATAGAAACAACAGAGCCAATAGAACCTGGATAGTGCTATATAGCACTACCTATCATAGCACATATTAGACTGATCTTTAAAAAATCAACAAGGCATTAAACTTAAATCAGTGTAGTATTTGGATAATTGTATTACAAAGGGTTTCAGAGTACACAATATCGTATAAGGGTATCCTATTACAAAAATGTATGGAAGTACCATTGTACAAAAATATCATCTACTTATTGTCGACTAAAGTGCCTAATCACGAAGGGAGACAGGGTGTCCTTTGGATTAGTAATCATGTGAGTACGTGTATACTCCTGTGGGCTCCCACTTTGCCTCCATTTAGCAGCCACGAGAAAAGGGTCCTGGTGAGGTAGAACGGGTTATCAACTTTTGTATCTTGTATCGTTAATGAGGAGTGTATTGTCTTCATTCCATTCTCCGTAATAGTGCCACAGATCATGCAAGTCCTTGAAGAACACTGGTTTCTCTCTATTAGGAGACCTAGGCACACCTGGGATGTCCTTCAGGCTGAAGTCAATCGTCTTGCACCTGTCCTGTGCAATCCTGTCAATAAATATATCTGATGGCATATGTGGAAAACAAGTAGACATCGTTGCTTCTATATTCTCTTTTGAGCAGCTGCTCCATAAAATAAGATTGAACTGGAAACTACAACTACTTAAAAAAGTGGCCAGATCCCGGTCTGACCACGTAATGGAAGTGTGCCCTGTTGGCAACCCTCGGCGTCTCAATGACATCGTAGATTTGGTTGATGGCATGAATAGGTACCCCTCCCCTAGCAACACCTTGGTGATATGTGACCCTATACCTTTTCAACAAAAGGCCATTCAGATCCAGCACTAACAAGCGGGTCTTTGTATGCAGAGGAGGCATTATAAGAGATATCATAGTAGCCTCTACATGCTCTTGCTCATCCACCTGGTCACTAACATGTGAGATATCATTTTGCATAGTAGCCTCGACATGCTCTTGCTCATTGAGAGCTGGTCACTAACCTTTGAGATATCATCCTGCACAGTAGCCTCTCCAATGACATGGGCCTGCGGGGAAGTCATAGCATGTGCTAGCATCTGAACATTAGAGTCAGCAGGCTCCATATGGAAATCCTCATTCAAGTTAGGGGTGTCCCTTGATAGTAGCCTCTACATGCTCTTTCTCATCCACCTAGTCACTAACATGTGACATATCATCTTGCACAGTAGCCTCTCCAATGACATGGGCCCGCGGGGAAGTCGTCGCATGTGCTAGCACCTGAACATTAGAGTCAACAGGCTCCACATGGCAATCCTCATTCAAGTCAGGGGTGTCCTTCACAGTGGAGTCCACATTGAGGTCAATGGAATCCTTGCCAATACCAGCATCCACATTCATATTATCGATGACATCCTTGGCCACAGCCGCATCCGCATCCACAGAACCATTCATACATGCATCGGATTGTGCATCAGTTATTTTACCTATAAGAGCATCCACAAGTGCATCAACATGCAAAAAACATCAAACTTGATGTCGTCAAATACATTTGCTGCCATATTAACACCATCACAAACATATGCATCAAACTTGATGTCATCAACAGATTTGCTGCGTGCATTCTGTGCATTTTGACATCCTACACTATCACCTATGTCATCAGTTGGTATATCCTCCTTGGAGGCATTTGCTTGCATGGGAACATTAACTTTACTATTTGCATCTGACACATTAACTTTGCTACTTGGAACCTTAGGACCTGTAGGTATGGCCTCCTTGGAGGCATCTTTCAAGGTAGCCTTCTTGTTGGTGGCTTTTACAGGAGTAGCCACGACATTGGAGCCACTTGCACGGGATCTTAGTGGATATTTAGGAATAGGGGGAACACCTGCAACATGCACAGGAGGTAAGCATACACACACACATCACTGCATTCTACTCAAATACTTAAATTGCAAGTTGCAAGGAGGAGCATAAAACATCAAAGGAATATACACTTGCACAAAAAAATGGAATACCAAATGAAACAAATTCATTCAAATTATGGCAATGCCTTTGGGCTACAAGAAGACAAATGAATGGATGTCAAATGGCTAAGGAGCTTCATTTGACATCTCATTAGAATACAACTTCTACTTTGCAGAGGGAATTTTTTTCTTTAGATAGTTGATAAGAGGGACATCAAGTTTATCACCACCTACGGTCTTTGGGGTTAACCGTTGCCGCTTTTGGGGTAGGCTTCGCTGGCTTTGGGCTCACTCTTCTCATCAAATGGACACCCACACCCTGTGCACACTCCAACTATGGTGTTTTGTTGGTTTTCCTCAACAATAGATGGAGGGAGAGGCTTGATTGCAGTCGACACTCTTGTCTCACATGTCATATCCATGTTGCCACAAAAGTTTAGGTAGCCCATCTCTCTTTCATACACCATCTCAGTTTTAGCAACAAGTAGTGTCTATAAAAACAAGAAAGAACAATCAATTAGTGTACATGCTAGTGCTATGTATTATATAGCACATAGCACAAACCAATAGCATAGAAGCTCTTCAATAGCACACAATAGCAGACAATGACAAACATGCTAGTATAGTGCATGGGAGTACTGCAATACTTGACAATCATGCAATACTTGACAATCCCACGTGGAATGTGCAATATAGCTCATAATAGCACATTTATGTCAATGCATCTTACACAAGTACAACAAGCACTCAATGTGCTATGCAGTATATAGCACATAATAGCTGACCAAAAACACACATTCTAGTGCAATGCATTACATATGAAGACAATAGCACATGTGCAAGCAATAGCACAAGTGCAACTGCTATGCAATAATTGGTATACACCATAGCACAGATGCATGTGGACTGCAGCAAAGAATAGCACCCCATAGCACACCATAGCACACCAAAGCACATATGAATCACCTTGTAAATCTCCTGATTGCTATATAGCACACAATACCTGTCAATAACACACATGCCAGTGCACATCATTAGATAGCACATGCTAGTGGACAATAGCAAACATGCTCATCTATGCTATATAGCATAGGATAGCACTTAATAGCACATACTAGTATGCTATGCAATAACTAGTATGATCTTCTATGCTATATAGCATAGGATAGCACTTAATAGCACATACTAGTATGCTATGCAATAACTAGTATGATCTTCTATGCTATATAGCACCATAATAGCAGACAATAGAAATCATGCTAGTACAATGCTTGTGAATAATCTGCTATATAGAATGTTGGTTAGCACACAATAACAGACAGTTACCCCATTCTACTAAAATGCAATATATAGCACACATTGAGGACTATAGCAAACACACAAGTGCTATACATTAGTTAACACAAACATGCAGAAAAAAGAAAATAGAAGCCTGGTGCTATATAGCAAAAAATAGCACATATGCTTTTGATTTCTATTTTGCATGCAATAGCACAGATGCAAGTGGGATGCATTACATAACACATAGTACCAGACAATAGCAACTAAAGTTATGCTATGCTCTACATATCTCACCTGCAGCAAAAAATAAGAGACATATTCTATTGAAGCTATGTAAAGCCCATTATCAAATATTGGGTGACATGTGGCTTACCTTTGCCTCAAGAACAGCTTCTTCTAACTGCGCAATGTTGTTGAGAGGGTTGGCATGGAGTTGAGACATCAAAGCAAGTAGTCGGTCATAGGTTGCCTGATCTTCCATGGAACTAATATCCCCCTAAAGCATTGTAGCAATGTTACTTGACTGCTGTGGGCACCCTCAGTCCTATGGAGGTCGCCACACGGCAATGTCAACTCGAGATCTCACATCTTCAACAGTGACCTTGCCACCTGTAACCTCTCTTGTGCAACCCTCTTCATGCTGTGTATTTGTTGCTTCTCTTCATCTTTAAATACTGTCACATGCCCTACTTGTACACCTGCACTTACATCGTCTATTTTGGTGGAACGCGTACTTTCATCTTCCAATTGATATTGTATTGTTCTCCCATTCATCTGATCTTCCCATCTCTTATGCTTGTTCTCAATATTGTGCCTTTCCTCTAAGCTTCTCATGGCCTATTCTGCAAATGGAGCCCATGCAATAGTGTAAATCTCTTTTGTTGGACCTGTCCTGGTAGCAACGAGGCAATTCTCCACCAAAAAGGCCTTTGCAAATAGTTCGGCCTGTTCTGCAAATGGAGCCCATGCAATAGTGTAAATCTCTTTCGTTGGACCTGTCCTGGGTAGCAGCGGGGCAATTCTCCACCACAAAGGCCTTTGCAAATAGTTCGCCCACTTCATACTTTAATGGACCCTCTTGATAGACGTGGTAAGCTTTAACCTTCTTATTGCTCCCCGGAAGTGGCATTGGGCATGTAAACACTGCATCCCACTCCTTCTCTAGAATGCCTTTGTTTCCAGATGATGTACGGGGATCTATACCACTGAGTGATAGCCCGCACTCCTAATGGAACTCGTCAGCATAGCGGCAGAACTTTGTTTGTTTAGGAGGCACCACTTTCTTGATGATGAAGTTGTCACACACCAGCCTTGATGAAGAAGCTTTCACCATCCTACACAACAAAGCAACCATTACCTCCACATTGAAGAAGTTCCAAGCGCGCTCTCTCTCTCTCTCTCTATGCACCTTGATGTTGAAGAGCTAGAAATGCTTCTCTCTCTCTCTCTCTGCTCATGAAAGTGCTATGAGATTCTTTTCAATTCTCACCTTAGGTATGCTATGAGATGGAGCTATATAACTCAAATCCTATTCCACCTATTCATGCTCACCCCAAAACCAAAAAAATTCTGCAACACAAAATTTTGTCAAAACACGTTAGATGTCCTAACAAAACATTCTACACACTTTCTACAACATGAATTTATGAAAAATATTTATACAAAATTATGAAGCATCACAACATGCATGCGTGCATGTGTGCACATTCAAGTGTGTACATATGCATGTGTATGTCTGTGTGTGTATGTGTAAGTGTGTGTGCAAGCATGCAAGTGTATGTGCATGATGTGCATGTGTGTGTGTGTGCATGCACATGCATGTGTGTGAATGAGTGTGTCAAATTTGTGTGCACACATGAGAGTGTGTGTGTGCATGCACCTATATTTATGCACATGTGTGTCTCTATCCACACATGTGCATGTGTGTACACGTGTGTATATTTATACATGGGGGTGTGTACATGTGTACATGTGTGCACATGTGCACTTGTGTGTGCACGCATGCACGCATGTGTGTGTACGTGTGCACGCTTAAGTTTGCATGCACGTGTATGCGCATGTGCATGTATGTGAGTGTTGTGCATGTGTGTGCAAGCATGCAAGAGTGTGTGTATGCCTTTGTGTATGTTCATCATGTGCATGTGTAGGTGTGTGCACGCACATGCATGTATGTGTCAATTTTAGGTGTACATGCAAGTGTGTGTGTTGATTCTGTGTGTTTATGTATGTTCACATGAGTGGAAATGTGTTTATGTATGTTCACATGAGTGGAAATGTGTGCATGTGTGTGTCGGAGTGTGTGCATGATGATTCTATGTGTGCCTATCAGTAGTGCATGTGCACACATGTCTATGTGAATGCACCTTCATCTATTAAAGCCTTAATGAAGGTGGCTCACATTATCCTCATGCTAAGACTATGTGTATCAACTCTGTGTGTGCATGCATATAATTATGTGTCCTGATTAATCGCATGTATGTGTGCATTGTGTGTGTGCTTGTGTATGCATGTATATGCACGTGTATGTTTCTCTCTGTCCACGTACGTAAGAGTGTATGTTGTGTGCACATGTGCAAGAGAGTTTTTATGCACATCTATATGCTTGTGTGTGGATGTACACGTATATACATGCATATGTGTACGTGTATGCATGTATATATATATGCACTATTTGTGTGCGGGGCTATGTTCTTTCCTTTACATGCATAGTTTTATGCTGTGTGATTCCATGCTTGATAGATTCGACATGTTAGCTCAGCATTGCACTCTTTCTTGAAATTATCTTCCTACTTTCATCTTCCGTTGAGTACACTCCCACTAGGAATCTAGACCCATTCGGACTTTTGGTGCTCTTTTTGGTAGATGCACACATGTTTTTGAGTGAACATGCAAGCCCAAGAAAATGAATCCCATAAAAGAATCAATAAGAAAAGTAGACTTTGAATTTCATTCATCATGTGAGGTTTCTTACTATGTTCTATTAACCTTACTATAGATGGATATTACATGGGTACATGACCTTTCTAACCCTTTCAAAAAATAGAGTTTGCACTGGCTACTATCAGAGGACATTGTGATGCATGTGTCATGCAAGCTACTTTTTGTTTAAGTGTAAGTGCCCTACTAGTAAGCTAGAAATGCAATATTAGTATCTAGCAATGCTTAATTGCAAGTGCTTCATTTTGATGGTGGTAAGCTAGCAATGCAATAGTAGTACCTAATAATGGTTATAGTGGTAAGCTAGCAATGCAATAGTAGTACCTAATAATGGTTATAGTGTTAAGCTAGCAATGCAATATAGTTAGTAGTAGTTGTCTTGAATGAAAGTATGACTTACAAATATGCCATAGTGATAATTAGTAGTGATTTAATACAACTTACTAATGCTTTAGTGGTAGCTAGCTATGTCGTGGTGCTACTATGGCTATATACCACAATATAATAATACATTTGTGGTAGCTATCTATGTCATGGTGTTACCTTGGCCATATACCACAATATACTAGTGTTATTTATTTCCAGGGACACAATAGTGTATATATGCTAGATAGTGGTATAATTAGCAGTACATATATGGAAGAGAGTATTATACTATGTTAGTATATTATTAGTATATATATGGAAGAAAATACTATATTGCACTATGTTAGTACATTATTATTGTATCAATGCCTTGTAAGAATGTTTGTTGTGAACTATATATACTGTAGTGCTTAATCATTGTTGTTTGCTTTTGCACATGGAAGCCTAACCAAGAGATTATCCAACATGAAGACATCATGTTGTGTTGGGTTTTTACTTACTTTATTTAATCTTATGGTCTCTGGTATGTGTAAAAATTGATGAGGTGTTATAAGGAGGATCATCTAAAAAACAATGTCTAAATCTAAGTATATGAGTCCACTTACCTAAAGACAGCAAATATGGTGAAATGAAGAGAAAAAGGCCATGATGTGGATACCATAATGGTCAAGCTTTGGTAGTGTTGAATTAAGTAGCCTAGGATACTGTACCACATGCATGCTCCCAAAAGAATGAAAGAACCACAGATTTGGCTGGTGGGGGAAGGGCATTTAAAAAAATAAAGGTGGTGCTGCGACAACAATGACCCCTCTTTAGATAAAAAATAGAAAGTGTACATCTCACACATTGCATTCCATAAGAAAACCTTGAAGTACAACGTTGCAAAGCCATTGAAAAAGTCTAACTATACATTACACAAATCATTGCTCAAGCCGTTGAAAAAATCGCAAATTAACCCTCTAAGGGCTTTCTCTCTCTTCCATGAATCAAGGAAAAGTGCAAAAATAATGTTATAATATTTCTCCTCTCTCCTCTCTCTTCTCTTTTTGAATCTTGTACATCTCAAAAAATTAGTTTTATAATAGATTTGCTTATTATTTTACTGATGACTGTCCCCAAGAACTATACCAGACCTTCTCAGAACTCGAATATCTCAAAAAATATTTTTTTATTTGAGCTGGTTTTGAATATCTCAAAGATATGACATTCTTAAATGCTCAGATTCATTTATGACTGAAGAAATAATTATTTCGTGATTCTAGAAGGATTTTATCTTAAAAATGAAATATCTTGATTTGTACTTTGTATTTCATAATTTCTTTTTACAAGTACGTAGATCCGTGCTTTATCTACATTCTGGTGTATTTTTATGTTTTTTTATAGAGATTTGAAGAGAATAGACATTTTTTAAGATTTAAAGAATGTGTTTAGATTTATTATCTTAGAGAATAGTGCATTACGAATTTTCCTTTTTTTTGTGATAGAGTTTCTTCTTCTTTTTAGGTCATTTCTTCTTTCCATAGCTCATTTCTTCTTCTACTTTCAAATTTGCATCTCCAAACATTTTGTATTTCCCTCCATCTCCAAACAGTTTGTATTTCCCTCCTATTCTATTGCACTTGTTCACTACAAAGCTAGAGAATGAAGAGTGATTTGATTTTTTGGTGCCATTTTCTTGGAGACAACAAACCATTTTCCTCTTCATTAATCTTGCTATCAAGAAAAGAACCAACAAAGAGACAACACAAAACCAACACAAAGAAGCAACAGAGAACAAAAATGGAGGTTAGTAATGTTTTGATGTTGGTTATGTTCAATTGAGTTCTATAAAATATGTTTTCCTGTTGGTTATGTGCATTACTATTTGTAAATAATAAAGTTAATAGTAAGATATGTTTTACTACTGGTTAATAATAATAATATGTGCATTACTGTTGGGGTGAATAATAATAATATGTGTTAAAGTTGGTGTTAAGTTACATATATGTGTTAATAATCATGAAATTTTGTGTAAGTTTTCTTGTATGCATTTATTGTACTCAATGGAGATAGTGATGTATCTAAGTGTTTCTAGTTTTTTGATATTTTAGGAAGCAAGAAGCTCTAAGAAGAGAAGTACACACTTCTAGCTAGATGAAGAGTATGCCTCATTGTACAAGAGAATTGAGGTTTCAAATGACGAATCCATCGGTGATGCAATTACACAGAATAGCAGGGAAAAAACATATAGATCTTTGGGTTGATGATTCTATATATCCATCTGATCCTATTACACAACAATCTCCCCAATTCTCAGGAGGACTAACATCATTTGTCAAGTATGTTTGTGAGGGTAATGCAGGGTTACAGGGTTATACTTGGAGACTTGCAAACTAAGCCCATGTTTCTGCACAACAAATCATGAAACTTAATAGATCATTGTCGGGAAAACAAGAAGAGAGAAATGTTTTGCAAGATGCTATGCATGACATGGTAATGCAAAATGCCAGTTTGATTAACCACGTTGATGATTTACAGGCTAGAAATAAGAAGATGAAGACAATGCTAGAGAAGACTATCACTTATGGGCCCACAACAACACGGGAGGTACGTGAACGCCAAAGGTCTTATAAACCTATGCTAGAGAAGACTATCACTTATGGGCCCACAACAAAACACGGGAGGTATGTGAACGCCAAAGGTCTTATAAACCTATGCACATGTTGGCAAAGACAGGCAGATAATACATGCGAAGGATCTATGCACAACGTGATAACATGCAAAAGATGTTTAGCAATCTAGAAAATGAAGTGAATCAAGGAATTGAAAAGGTACTCACTAAAGATATGGTGAAGTCCATGCTTCAATGCCCAAAGTTTAAGTCAGTTGTTGGTGATGAAGTTATCATACAATGCTTACAAGAGGTAAGTGATTCCTTCACATCAAATGATATGCAATGAATATGTGATAAGGTAGGAATAAGCTCTCAGTCTTATGGCATGATATACAAACATTTAGATACAAGGTTTAAAAAGCGTTGCAAAAGAAAAGGGTATTGCCTCTTCCTAAACCATTCTATGCATCAGTTGTTGAAGCCTGGACTTCAAGTAGTATAACACATTACATGGTAAGTGTGACATTACAATTAATTTATATGGTTTTAGAGACTAACTTTGTGATTACGTTGTTTATTGATATAGCATATATTACATGCTCATGGTCCTTACTTTGCAAATAAAGGAGGTTTAGTGATGTGGTCTACATAGGGCATGGAGCGATCTCATTGGCAAACACGTTGTGCTTTCCAAAAGATAATTGCTCATGGAGGTGGAATCTATGACGTCAATCCAATGAAACAATTACTTCTATGGTGGTATAGAAAGATAGTAATAAGGTTAGAGGGAGAAGAAACCTATTTCCAATGGATCACAGGCAATACACAGAGTCATATGTGAGGTTAGAAAGACATGATCTAAGAATTCATCAGGTAGAGAGAAACATGGTGAATGGTTGAGAACTCAAGAAAGAAAGGGAAGCAAGTGGAAAACCCGAGAGTCAAGTATTTCAAATAAGCAAATGCAAGTTGAAACTCTGTAATTTTTTGTTGATGCAAGTATTGCTCTACTAAACCAAAATGGATTTCACAGAGAGCTTGTAAACCAATGTGATATATCACCCATAATCTCACTAACTATATAACCATAATATTAAATGATTTGTGTGAGAGTATATCCATACTTGTGTATGAACAATTGCTGCTCACTTCTATCATTGGCTTGTTTGATTCCTTGTCATCCCTCAAATACCCTACCAACTGCAATGCAAGCATCTCTACCTCCTCATCCGAATCCTCATCACTGATGAGGAATGCAAAAGTGGCGAGCCATGAGAGGAACCTAGTTCCTAAATTTCCCTTTCCCAGCCTCTTCACCTCCTGCTTATTGAAGGTACAGTAAGCTCCTGCGCGGATGCAGATGTCGATGAAGCGTTCAAGGCGCTGGATGTAGAGGCTGGCATATTGTTGAATGTATTGAAGTAGCTCAACAGGCACCCATCAATCATTGGGAAAATGGGGAAAGGAGATGGAGTGGGAAGCCAAGTATTGCTCCATGTATGCAATCTGCGTCTCATAATGTTGGGATGCAAGGGCGAGCGACTTTTCGAAGTCGACTTCACAAGAAAACATGGCAAAGAGCTCGCCTTGCCCATTGGGGTGGTGGAGAGGAACTCACGGAAGTTGTCAAAGTGGGTAGCCATGTGAATGCAAAGAGATAGTGTGAGCTCATGCTTGGTTTCTATCACGTGAAAATGAGAAAGAAGGCACCTTTGGCTATTTATAGTTAAAATTTAAAGTTTGACCTTTTCACACTAGACTGCTAGACAAAACAATCACAGTTTGTAAAAATATGAAGATTTCATTTAAATAAAGATTGGTTAAAAAAGAGCCTGCTGCTCTACAAAATTACAAGCATGTCATCTAATCTAAAATTGTTATAATGTCTTCATTTTTTGCCTCTCTTGTGACATTTACTTCATGTTGATCTCCATCTCCTTGTTGACTTGAAAGCTTGTCATTGCCTTCATCTCGATCCTGAAACTCTTGCCCCTATTTTCCCATATACCCAGTTCATCTTCAAGCTCTTCCACATGCCTCCTATGTGTTGGTAGGACTATGCACCTTGCTGTGCTGAAAGTTCAAGGTCCCCCATTTGCCATGATTCTGAGACCATGGTTGTCCCCTCCTTACGCTTCCCAATCCGTAAAAATATAGAAAGTGGCAAAATAACCAAAAAGTGTAAGGGTTAATTCTATACATGTAGTGGAATCAGATATATGTTTCTTCTCATCAACTTGAAACTTGACTCTTCCACATTGTCAAAGCCCATGATGCTAAAGTGTAGATACAGGTCTCCTACGCTCCAATTCTTGCTTGCTGCCACTCGCTCAATCCATCCATTTTTCATCATCACAGCTACCTCAATAGGCACAATTTCTTCTTCTGAGGCTTGAAGTGGGATCCATGTCCCGTGCTTTTGCATCCATCTTTGGTAGTGCAGATACATGTACAAAATAGAGCGTGCCTTCAAGAACCTGAAAGACACTGTAGAATCTACTACATTGCACTTGTACACACCACCTTGATGTGACCCCTCATTAACCTCCCAACCCTCTCCTAGTAATCCTTGAATGAGGTCAAACTGTACCTCCTTTACAAATATGCATTGTTTTTGTTTGGTGCATTGGCATGGAATTGAACATGTGCACAAAAACATGTAAAGGACAAAACCAATTTAGCCCTACTGATCTAGATGCCTTTGAAAACTTGAGTGATGTCTTTATATCACTTACCATCTTAAACTTTAAGCATAAGATGGTCCAAGAATCATCAGGTTTGGGCCATTCGGGATTGTTAAGAGAGGGGTTGGGGATCTCTTCTAGCTTGCCAAATAAACCTGGTTTTTTATCTACAAAATATGAGTGAGAAAAGAAAAAGATATTATTTTGTACAAGATCACTTGGGCTTTGAGATACAAACATTTCCTCTCCAATGGATGCATGCATAGCATAGAAAACTCCAGTGAGGCTTTGGAGTGGTTGTTTTTCAACATAATTAGAGGGGAAAATATCTGCAGATAGAGATATAAGAAAATGGAGAATCATAAGAAAATTTAAAAAACAAAATCCAATATTAGCATGTTGCTAAAGCTGTGTTTATATTACACTGACAATTTGAAGGAAACCTTGGTCGTTGGCCTTGAATGTACAGGTCTCCAAGGGTATATACATGTTGCACTATGGCAAACAGTCCTTCCTTCTTAGTATACTTGAAGCCTTGTAGCTGCCCCTTCCAATGATGTAGCATATTCCCCAGTTGACGCACTCGATGTGGTCCCTTAGAGCTTGGTTGTATGTAGACCCAAGCCCCAACCTTGAATCTTGTTGGAGTACAAACTCCATTCTCATCTCTTGTGTTATGCAGCACAAGCTCTTCCACCTTCTCCCTAGGTCTTCTCACATTACTGGAAGAGGCAATGGTGGTAAGAAAAGAGAAGAAGGAAAAATAAAAGCTTGTTTTACAACAGAGGAGTGGAGAGCAGAGAAAGTTTAGGGTTTTCAGTGCAACAATGGAAAGCTTAAAAGAGGGTTAGAGTTTGAGAATAGGCTTCCTGAACCTAGAGTAGACTAAAGAGGGATAGAGTTTCTGCAGCAGCAGAAATGGAGAGGGAGGGATCTTGAGAGAGAGAAAGAGGGATATTGAGAGGGAGGGAGCTTGAGAAGGAGGGAGAGCTTAAGAGGGATGGAGTTTCTGCAGCAATGGAGAGCTTAGAAAAGGAAGAAAGAGGGAGAGGGAGCTTGAGAAGGAGGGAGAGCTTGAGAGGTATGGAGTTTTTGCAGCAATGGAGAGCTTAGAAGAGGAAGAAAGAGGTTCAAAATGAGCTTTCCAAACCTAGATTATGTTGGGGGGGAGTTAGAGAGAGAAAACACACTTTTGGGGAAAAATCAATTTTTTTTAATTTTTAGGGTTTTTTAATCTACGCGATTCTAGGTGGGGGGACCTCTAAGTCTGGGCCCAGGAGGTAGGGGGACAAGAGTAGTAATTAGGCCCCATTAGAAAACCAAAGCCTAGGCTCCCTAGGGTCAAAGAAGTCAAAAATGTGCACCCATCCCTCTTCCTATTGGTCCATTCCTAATCAAAAGTTAATCCAAGAGGCCCTCTTTGGGTCCAAAAAATTCCTAATGGCCTTGCAAAACTTTTTATGCTCAGGATTCCATTTCTCATTACAAAGGAAGCAAACCCCTTTCTTCCTCTTCTCCTCCATCTCTGCTTGTGAGAATTGCTTAATCACCTTGCCTTGAAGAGAAGAGGATTTGGCATCACTCTTGAGAGGCAGTTTGGCAATAGAACCACTAGAACCACTCCATTTCACATTCCTTGGTTGTCCATACACACTAGGGTATCGTTGTATGGGAGTAGAAGTAGGAGTGAAACTTGCATGAGGTACATATAGTGTTGAAGAGGTAGAAGTTGGCCATTTTATTGCATTTAGACTGAAAGTAGATGGCTTAGTTGCTCCCGCATTCCATCTATTGGCCACATTCCCCTTATACTTAGATTCAAAGACCTCCGCATAATACATGGAATCTTGCAAAGTTTGAGGTCTTTGTGCCTTCACATCAGCTCCAAGTGAGGATTCCAATTCATGTATGTACTTCACCATTTTGTTGTATTCATTCATTCCTCCAAACAAACAGGGAAAGCGTCCTAAATTGGTTGCTATATTCCTTGACAGAACTTCCCTTTTGCTCCAAGTCATACCATTGTCCCACCAATTGAGCCCGTTCCAATGAAGATGTGAAGTTTTGAAACATGGCATCTTTGAATGCATCCCAAGTGGCAAAATGCAGGCCTTCATGTTGAGTGAATTGCCACCAAGAATGGGCTTAATCTTCCAAATGCAAAACAACAAATTGCACTTTGTCTTCTTCCTCACGGGGATACAATGCAAAGTACATCTCCATCTTGCTAGTCCATTCTCCTAGGTAGTTGTATTCACCCCTTTGAACTTGGGAAGTGTAATCTTGTCCTTCATATCTTTGGATCTTGGTGATTCCAATGTAGAACGATCAAGCGAATTGTGCGGAATATCCCATCTCCCACTAGCATTGTGATCAGCTCTTGAAGAGCCTTCCATGGGATCCAAAACTATGGGTTGCTTTCCCAACCCAGAACCTGTGACATGTCCATTTTGATGGTCTCTTGGACTTTCCTTGAATACCACCATGATTCCCATGTGGATTCGGTGCATGATCAAATCTGTCCATACCCTTTTGCACACCTAAAATCCGATCTTCAAGAGTTGCAAACCTTTCATCCAACTTGTCCACCATTTGATTCATTCTCATTGCCTTGCCACACGATCTCACTACTAATATAGAACACCTCTTTTTGAGCATCCCTTTGAACATCTTTGATTGCATCGGTAAGAGCAATCCTTAGCATATCCAAAGTAATGTTGCCCAATGAGATTTGATCCTGTCCAATTAGTGTGTGTCGGCCTTCCTTCATTGACTATTCGCACACTAATGTCATGAAGAGGTTCTCTATCTTGTTGAATAGCCCTTGAACTTTGCCCATGTTCAACATTGGAATGTGGATTCCCACTCAATGGAGCATCACCCACCTATACCAAATCATCATGAACAACTTCATTGGCATCATAATGAGCTTGGTTGTCTTCCACGGCGCGGGCACTTGAGCTTGAGATCTCATTGGCCTTCCCTGCCGGTTCCCCATGCTACAAGTGGTTAATAAAGCAAACGGCAACCAAATTTGGATTTCTTTAGTTTGCCACGTTTTCTTTGACAAGATGAACACTTCTATCATCTTGGATCACCACTTCGAGCACCCCAATACCTCTCTGTTTTGACTTTTTGCTGAAAGCCAACTATGAGAGTTGACCATCCATACGGTCACGAAATTAAAAACTATTTGGCTTATTGGGAAGCTCTTAAACAGTGTTCTCAAGCTATGTAAACACCTTCAATAATTCAATCTGCACCATTTTTGACTGAATTCGGGTTTTCAGCTTGATAGAACTATCCACTTTGTATCCTGAGATGGTGTCCGAATCCACCACTTGATAGCTAGTTAGGACCGCCTTAAGATAACCTTTTAAGACTTTTGAAATCCCTTGAGAGATCTTGAGTGAGTTGGGACTGAATTGCACTTCTTTGTCCACCGCAGAATGTAGAAATTTCACAAAAATTTTGCCATAGTTTCCCCACAATTTGGCCCAAATCTCAACTAAAATACAAAAGCAATTGACCACTATTCACTTATGATCCAATGCCAATCAAATGATCAATGTCTTTCATAAAGGCCCCATTTCCCACATGCCAATAATGTCGATGTAGGAATGTTGACGTAGGCCGGTCGATGAAGAGCTTTCGCTTGCCGATCTCCCAGCCAAGCCTTCCCACCCCTTTACCGAGTTCGGACCTCAAGGCAAAGGTTGGGGCCAAGTCTTCACGCCATGTACCTAATCCCCCTCCTTGCTACTTTATTAAAAGCACTCACGACAAGAAGAGTTCATGCGATGCTCCCCCTTGGCCTCTCCACCAATGCCAAGGGTACCCTCACACATATGCTAGATTCTATGAATTAAAGTGGATACAATGTGTGTGAGAGTGGTGTACAATCCAAAGTGAAGGGATGAAATCACTTAGAAATGCTTTTCGCATGAACTCATGCTCAATATCATAATATCAATCCCCTCATGTCAAATGTCTTCCACAACACCATATGGCTCCAAAAGTATCAATCAAAACACATGTATACCTCTTACATAGGCATGTCAAACACATGGGCAATGAACACCTCTATGTACATGTGTATTAGGCATTCACATAAGCATACCATGTGCCACTACAAGTGTTGGCTTATGCAATACATTCCAATCTCACCAAGATGCACCAATGCATCGAAATGCATTCACACAAGCATATCATATAGCAATCCCAACATTGATTCATGCCTCCCATGTCACTTAGTGCATTCTAATTCCATGAAGGCCCCATTTGTAATGTAAAAAGGCATTGAAGCATTGTTTCTCACAACTTAATGATGATCATCAAGCATCATTAGCATCATCTTGATAAATTTGAGGCATCATTTTCACATCTTAAACCCTTGTAGCCCATGAGAATGTAAAAATTGAAGCCATTGAGACTTACCAAACCACTTGATACAGGATTGTAGCATGTCAATGGTCTCCATCAAGGATTATGGCAAGTAGAGAATCCATAGCTATAAGAACACCACCAAAAGGCGAAATCATGCACAGCCGTCCATCGTCCATGTATTCCCAGCAGAAACGTGCGTTTATCTCCATATCTTCACGAAGACAAATCTATAGCAGCCGGCGCTCTTTGCTTTAGTTGTGCGCATAAAAACGGGCTTAAGCTTTAGCCTAAGCTAAGCTTAGGCTAAGCTTAGCCATGCCACATGAAGGCGAAATTGCCTCAAACAACCGGCAGTCAAACGGGAGGCAAAAACGAAGAAAACGGGCGGCCAAAAATGGGCAAAAAATTGGGCTAATCAGAAATCACCACAATCCATCCTGAATAAGCACATTACTAATCTCATTTGAAAGATCATAGAATGCTTCATCAAACCCCTAAAGAAATGATGATCAACGGGAAGAACAAGGAGCTCTATTACCCTTAGAAATTAGACATGTAGGGATGAAAGGACTAATCAAAAACGTTTTGGATTAGGCAAAGATTAATTAAGATTACCACTAATTTTTTTCAATTTTGATCCTACCTTTCAAATTTTGGGACGGCCGCCTCAGAAATTAGTCCTCAGCCAACCCACGATCCCAAAACTTTACCCAAATCAAAAATTTAAGATGATCCAAGCATTCCACACACCCCATGTCCCATTTTTTTGATCAAGAAGAACTCAATCAAAATCAAGAAAATCTAGAAAATTCCCAAGAAACTCCAAGAAAATCAAGAAAATGTAATTTTTTAAAGAAATTTTTAGAAATCATGGATCAAAGACAAGGCTCTGACACCACTGTAATGATGGGGAAAAGAGAGAGAAGATTTGCACTCATAATGGAGTACCACATGCACTTAAGATGGAGTACTACATAGCCATAGAAGCATTAAGATGGAGTACTACATAGCCATAGAAGCATTAAGCTCCAAGAAGTTAGAAGTGTTCTCCTGATATTGAGGCAAGTCTCATGCTTGAGGGCAAGGCCCACAAGTGGTGGATGAGCATTGGCGAGAGTGATCGACCTATGACATGGGCTGATTTTGAGGCACCCTTTTGGAAAGAATTCTTACCTAAGAATGAAAAGGATCACAATTGGGATGTTTGGGACAATTGTAAGATGGAAGGTCTTAATATATTTCCAAGTATTGCGAGATAATTCTCAAGCTCGAAGGTTTCGATGATTTTCAGAAAGTACGAGGTTTTCTGCATGATTTAGATAATGAATATAAAGCTAAGGTCAAAACTCAATATCCTAAAACTTTGGAAGAGACCATAAAAAATGCACAGATCTTCGATGATAGGGCTACACATAACTTTTTGAATTATCATTTTCTTTAAAAAATAAAATTACCACAAAGACCTAGTGATCATAAATACATGGTATCTCTTGCTAATGGGCATGATAAGAATGTATGGGACACAGTGGTTAAGTAAGTACCACTTAGTATTCAGGGACATGAAATGCACTTAGATTTTCAGGTTTATGTATATTACGCGAGAGGTGATGCTATTTTGGGTTGTGAATGGTTGTTTCACCTAGGACCATCTCTTTCTCATAGTTATTTAGATAATAATTTTGATTTTGAGGTCAGTGGTAAACAAGTTCATTTGTAAGGTGAACGTGATGTACCCCCATCTCCACTTATTTGTTCTGCTAAAGTGGACCGCCTAGTACATGCTCATTAAGTAGAAAATCTCTTTTTGTGTTACATGTCTCCTTCAGTTTTGTCTCATGATGATGCTAGTGGTGGTGATTTTAATTCCAGCTTTAGCATTAAATCTCTCAATTCTGTCATTTGTGAATAACTTGTTAGTGCTATGCATAGAACAAACTTAAATTTTTTCTAAGCTCACTCAACAAGTTTCTAATTCTTTGCAAAATCTTTTGCATGAACTTCATGATGAATTTCCAAGTGACTTACCGTCTGGTTTGCCCTATGTGAGCGTAATGTCCAGCACGTCATTTAAGTTCTCAAGGATGTAAAGCCAGTATGCAAGCTTCTATATAGGCTGAGAACTAGTGAAGCCAGTGAGGTAGAGTGTCAACTTGCTCACTACCTTTTCAGGGGCTTCATTAGGCTGAGTAAATTGCCATGGGCATCACCAATTTTGTTGTTAAGAAAGAAACATGGGTCTATGAGTTTATGTATGGACTATAGTGGTTTGAATGCAATCACGATAAAGAATAAGTACCACAAGTTGATGAGCTGTTTGATCAACTGCAAGGTGCGTGATACTTTAGCAAGATTGACTTAAGGTCAGGCTATCATCAAGTTTGCATCTGCATGGAGGATGTGCCTAAGATAACTTTTCATACCAGATTTGGGAATTATGAGTTTTTTAGTTATGCTATTTGGTCTAACTAATGCTCCAGCTACGTTTATGACGCTTATGGATAGTGTCTTACACCGTATCTTGGTCGCTTTGTTGTAGTATTTCTTGATGATATTTTAATCTTTAGTTGCACCGAGGAAGAGCATTGCAACACTTAAGATTAGTGTTCAAATTGCTAAGGAAAAACAAGAGAGCAAGTGTAAGTTTTTTCCTCAGAGCTCCATTATTTGGGTGTCACATCATCTCGGCAAATGGATCCTACGAAAGTAGAGGGGCAATCCTTAAGTAGCCTCATCCAACCAACTTGGAGGAATTGCAAATATTCATTGGGTTGGCAGGATTCTATGGTAAATTCATCCGATATTATTCCCATGATGGACCAATTACTAAGGGTCAGTCACAAATTTGTTTGGGATGCTAACCAATAACAAAGTTTCGATCGCCTTAAGGTTGCTATAGCTACTACAATTTTGTTTGCAATAGTAGATCCTAATCACTCGTTTGTGATTGAAATGGATGCTAGTGACCAAGCAATTGGTGTTGTGCCTCTTCAAGGAGGAATACCGATAGCTTTTGAGAGCAAGAAGTTAGATAGAGCTCAACAGAATTATTATGCGTATGAGCGTGAGCTTTATGCCATCATTTATTCTCTAGGTAGTGGAGACGTTATCTCTACGGTGCTAAGTTTGAGATTATCTTTGATCATGAAAAAATCAAATGGTTAACAACTTAAACTGATTTGAAAGGTCGTAAAGCTTGGTGGGAAAACATCCCCAAGAATTTGACTTTCAATTATGGTATCACAAGGGCTGATACAATGTCGTGTGGCTAAAGCTTTAAGTCACATGCCTTAAGTCAATTCATTAAGTTTTATAGAGTTGAAAAGTGATTTTTTAGATTCACTCAAAGGCAAGTGCGAACATGATCAGTCATATGCAAAGGTGTGGACAGTTGTTACACGCAAGGATCCCTCCCACTCCGCAATAGTGAGTGCAGATGATAGTTCCACACCTAGCTCTCCTCTTTGTAGGAAAAAGCATAATAGTTAGAAGCATTTTTCCATCGATTTGGAGACTTGTTACATAAAGGAAGAGTGTGTGTACCCTTGGACTCCGACACTAGATGCCAAATACTTTATGAGTGTCATGATAGTCCAAGTGTAGGTCATCTTGGAATTAGAAAGACCTATGCCTTAGTGAGAAGGCAATTCTATTGGCCTTGACTTCATAGAGACATCCAAGAATATGTTTTGCATTGTCAAAAATGCCAGGTCAATAAGACAAGTTGACCAAGATGTCTCAGTTCATTCCCACTAAAACAATGGTGAAAACTCAAGAGTTATCCTGGCTTTTCATTGATAATATCCATCAACTTTATGGGCTACCAGGCAATATAGTCAGTGATAGAGACCATAAGTTTAATAGTCACTTCTGGTTGAGTAGTATCCAAAAGGTTGGAGAAAATGCTTAGTATGAGCACTGTTGACCACCCCCAGAGTGATGGTCAGACAAAAAGGGTCCACGTACTTGAGGATATGCTAAGAGGATATGTGAGTAAATGACAAACGAATTAGGAAGATTACTTACCAATTTTAGAATTTGCCTACAATAGTGCAAAGCATGTAGCACACAGGCTTTAGTACTTTCATGCTTATGTATGGATTTCAACCCCGATCTCTCTAATAGCTATGGGGTTAGATAATGAAAGAATTTAAAAGGTTAAACATTTTTTGCAATATCATAAACGATATGCTGAAGATCGCTAAGGAAAATGTTAAACGGGCCCAATATCATTTACAAGCATTATGCGGATGAAGACTGCACTACCCTAAACCCTAAACCCTAAACCCTAAACCCAATATCATTTACAAGCATTATGCGGATGAAGAATGCACTAGAGTGGTCACATTTGAAAAAGGTGACCAAGTATTTCTCAAAGTTTCCTTGAGTTCAGAAACTTTGAAGATGGGTAAAGTGCCAAAGTTTTTTCCTAGGCATTGTGGACCTTTCACTCACAATACTTAAGCATGTGGGTGAATTTGTCACAAGTTAGCTCTGCCAAAACATTCTAAGGTTCACCTAGATTTTCATGTTAGTTGTCTGCAAAAAAGACTAGGTGAAGATGTCAATGTGGTGGATACATGTGTTCTTACAGATTTAATTGAGCCTCGGGTGCTACCACACAAGCCAAACCGCATCTTGAATTTTCAAGAGATGCGAACTCGTCGAATTCGACAACAATGTCTAGTTAAGTGGAAGGATAGACCGAAAGAAGGTTCAACTTGGGAGGATGTTAGTACTCTTAAGACCCAATTTCCTACCTTTGTTTTTGAGGATGAAAACTCTTCCAAAATGGGGGAGTAGTGTCAGGACACTGATAGGACTAGGTGGGAGTTGGGCGGTTTAGGGGAGTCCGGACTAGTGTGGACGACCAAGGCAATTTTAGTCGGCTAGGGTTCCTATATCCGACAGTTGGGTGGAGAGTTGTCAAGTTCATGGAGTTCTCATGGAGGCCTTTCGAAATTGTTGAGATGTCAAGCTCATGAGCTGACACTCACAAGGCACCTGCATGACCATTCGACATTTACATCACTGGCAGATTAGGTAACTACCATCGACATATCTTTGCCAAAGATTCTACAACTGGACTACGTCGACTAGTCTACACCTACCCACTCCTCTTAGCATGTTCACATTATGGACCGCTTGTATATACTCTATTATGTGTGTTAGTCACTTTATCTTCTTGGTACACCTCTTTTGTTGTGTGAAGAAGAAGAAGAATTTTCAGCCTCTCACCTTGATGTGTTCTCTTCTAGGGTCTGTGTGAGTGTGTGTGTGTGCAAGAGCTCAAGATCTCTTCTTCCCTGCATCTTTTAACAAATTACTATAAAAGTGGAGGCTGATCAGGTTACTCAACGATTTTTACAAAATTTTAGCCAAGGCTCAGACTGAGGGACTAGATGCCAACTTTCATCTCACCATCACAGGAAAGTGCAGAAGGGACTAGATGCCAACTTTCATCTCACAAGAAAGTGCAGAAGGGACTTATAAAAGGAAGATATATCTTGGAATCCATATTACAATTATGGGAGAGCCAAGAAATATGCATAAATAAGAATGAGAGACGTGTGTTTGTGTCAAGGTGGATTTAGACAAATCCTATGACAGGATGAACTGGGACTTCATCATATTCATGCTGGAAGAGGCAGGTTTTGGGGGAAAGATTTATTGGTTGGGTCACAGTTTTGCTCAAAGGGTCGGTGCCAGTGGTGGAAGTAAATGGCATATGGATGTCTCATATCATTCTTGGCGTAGAAGCATCTGATAGCGGTTCCCTATTCCCCACTTCTATTTGATTTTGCAATGGATGCTTTAACGTGGGATCTATAATGGAAATGTAACCATGGGATGATAAAAGGGTATGCATTGCCATCGGGGAACCAACATTGCCTTGAATAGTTTGTAGATGACATAACTTTAACTTTGCAGTATGATACGCAGATATGTTGCAATGCTTGGGCTAGCATGGAAGACTTATGTGCTACCTCTGGTTTGGTAGCCAATAAGGAGAAATCCATCACGTGGGGAGCCAATTGTGATGTAGGAAGGCTAGTAATGCTATTGAAATTCCAGTTCTTCAAGGAGGTACTATCATTAGGATCCTTGGGATTTCTATGGGAGTTAATGTTACAATGGCACAAATATGGGAGTGGGTGATGAGCATAATTGAGAAGAAAGTAGAAAATTGGAAGCTTCCTTTCCTTAGTTTGACTCGAAGAGCTATCTTTGTAAATAAGTTGGTGATCTCCTGTATCATATATTTGATTAGTTGTTGGAGACCTTCCAAAAATCAATTGGATCGGCCAGAGAGAGTGTTGAAAAAGATGCTCTAGAAAGGAAAAAGAGTGAAGGTCTCATGGGCTATTCGTTACGCTAGTAAAAAAGAGGGAAGTCTAGGGATCCTTAACATTAGAAAGTTGGCATATAGATTGGCTAGGAAACGGATCATTAAATCCTTAAAGAACCCTACCGAGCCATGGGCAGAGCTTCTAAGGGATAATCTTAGATATGTCGCTCCAAAAGTGAAACCAAATTGGTCTGGCTTATCGGAAGTGTCAATTATCTATGGCACCTTTCCTACAATGAACAAAGGCTCTAACCTTGGAAAAAGTCTTTGGAAAGCTTGTTCTAGCATAAAAGTGAACTAAGATTAGCGAATCAAAAAGGCAGATTGGGAGGGTTAGAGGTGGATTCAATTTGGTTCTCAACAATTGTGGAGCAAACAAATGATGTGAAGTGGGCTAGGAAAATATACAAAAAAGGGCTTAGGATTTGGGGTGATCTATGGGATGAAAGGAAAGGAGATTGGAGAGTATGGGGAGAGGTGAAGGAACAATTTCAATTACATGACAGAGACCTAACTTTCATGTGAAAAAGAATAGATTTGTGGCCTATTACTCTGGTTTTTCAGAGCTGCAGAGACAAGGAGTGGATTGGAAGAGGTATTAGAAGTGGGGGGATACACCTCTTCTTGCTGGATCTAGGGTGCATAGAGATGAAATCTTATGTGTGCTAATCTTAATGGAAAATGGGGTGTTAAATGGGGGAAGCAACTTTTGGGGAGGTGTGGCAGAGTCCATTCAAGCCAAAAATCAAAGCCTTCAAGTGGTTTTTCATGCATAAAGGGACATGGGTTAAAGCAAAGGTGAGATGTGCAGAGACACTAGATCAGACGGCATAGACACTGCAGGAGCTTGACTACGATTGGCCAATGCCACCACTGGAAAACCCATCTATCTCAAACGATGGGCCGTCTCAAGGATTGGGGGGGAGAAGATCACATCGTTGCTGCGATTCAGTGTCCCGAATAGAAAACCATGCTAGTAGGAAAGTCTCTACTACGTAAAGATATCATCAACCTCTATCCAGTGCTGTCATCCTTAGGTTTTGTTTTGCTTATCCTTTCAAGGAAAAACATAAGCATGGTAACCAAACGAGAGTCACAAGTATGGAAGTGATCAACAAGGTCAAGCTAGAATCTTCAACTAATTCTATAAATATACTATATAAATGTGAGCTAGTATGAGGTGCTATTTTACCATTGTGCTTAGGCACCTTAAGAGATTCACCTTTTAAGGGTTAAAAAGGGACCAACGAAGAAAGAAGGTGGTTCCTTGAAACAAAACTGTCACACACATGAGTTTCTCTCTCTCTCTCTCTCTCTCTCTCTCTCTCTCTCTCTCTCTCTCTCTCTCTCGCACGCGTGCGTGTACACACACACACATGAACTCTCTTTGTCTCTCTCTCTCATCACGCATGGGTTATTCTACTTGGAGATTGCACATGGATTAAATCTTAATGATGGAGACAAATGATCACTTTTGCAAGCATGGGTTATTCTACTTGGAGATTGCACATGGATTAAATCTTAATGATGGAGACAAATGATCACTTTTGCAAGCATGGGTTATTCTACTTGGAGATTGCACATGGATTAAATCTTAATGATGGAGACAAATGATATCCCTTGGGATTTATCATGCATTATCAATATGATGATTACTTATTGTGATGGTTTTGTGGGAATGATTAGAAACTTGTGTTAGTGGATTCGTAGACTTATTTAGGAATTAGTCTCTTTATGATGCAATGGATGCGAAATTTATGTGTATCTAGTCTATAGTCCGGTTGGTGAGTCTCCTTGTTGCTTTTCACACATTTTCTATGAAATTGTTTGTGTGTTTGGTGCTCTAAATGTAAGTAAATCTTGAGAAAATAGTGAAACATTGTGCCCTACCTAACCTACACCCCCCCTCACAAAAAAAAAAGTTGGTCTTTTATCAATAATGGGATTTTTATAATTCCTTGCTTGTTGCTTGATGCAAGATTGTTCAAATGGAGGTTATCCTTAAAGAGAATTATTTACCACATTAATTGAACCAAGTCGTAGTTTATAGGCATGGCTCTTACACATTACAATACTTGCCTTCAATGCGTTGAGGACCTAAAATTGTAATGCTATTGCACGAAATACTTTCCCACATGGTAAAAGGATACAATGCGTGGAATACTAATAAGAAGTAGGACTCACGAGCTTTCATACTACAAAACCACAACCCAAATTGCACAATAATAGAGACAATGGACAATGTTGTATTGATGATGTAATACAATGGATGCCTACTAGTAGTAAAAAACAAGGGTGGAATAGAAGTAGTGGTGAACAAGCCAAAGGAGACACAGCCTAGTGGTAAGGTGTTGAAGTCCCATGCATGAGGTGTTGGGTTCAAAACGTCCTGGCTGTTGACAACAGCATGAAAAAGCACACGTGCTCGAGCACGAGCACGAGCACGAGCACGAGCACGAGCACGAAAGATCCCAAAAAAAAAAAAGTGTGGTAGTGATCATGTAGATACCTCGTGTGAGATGCATTTGGTCCAGGCACCCTTCTTGCCAAAGGGCTAAAAATAGAAGAATGTCTATGCGCGATTCAGAACTCTTATGTAAGTGTCACGTAGTAGTTGACACTCAGGAGATCATGGGATGCGATTCTGTAAATTATCCGTATACACCATTATGTCACTTAATCACTCATATAAACCATTGAAACAGTATGTATCACTTGGGGATGCAAATCTAATTGCATTGTGCAATGCTAAGTACTTCATATAGATTGGGGTTAATTGGAGAGAATTTTGAACATAAATCATAATGCTTTGCCAATAAGTTCGTCCATAACCAAGCTTCTGTAATCAAGAAAGCAATTTTGTAATTGCAATACTAGATGCTTAATATAGATCGGAGATCTGTAACTCGGTGTACTCTCTGCTCAAGAAATATTGATATGGATACAGGGACACAGGCAACAGCATAGATCTTGGATTGTCCTTTCTAAGCAAGATTAGAGTGCTTTAAGCAAGATTGAGGAGCTAACACTAAGAAGGATTAGAGGGTTGGGGTACCTCAATCCTTGACGGGAATTCAGGCACAATTAGTGATTCCTCTGCTACTTCTTGTATGGGGCAAAGAGTCTGCATCTTGGACCACCTCGACTTGGAAGAAGGGGATGATGAGCACCTTGACTTGGTGATGTGCTAAAAGCATGTCATGCCTTTCTTTTATAAATGGTCTTGGTGGGCAAGTTGGTGTAGCTTTGTTTAGATTACACTGATAGAAGCTCAAAAAGTTTGTGCCAACTCTCGTTACGGTAAGTATTAAATTTTCAATATGGAAAATAATATGCACACTTTCAAGACTTTTACTATGAACAACGAAGGATTGATTGAAATTCTAGAAGCTATTGATAATCTTGGCATATCATTCAATTCACTTACAATTACATATATGGTTTCTCAGTATTTACTAATATGGCTTATGTAGATTTCACATTAATAGTTATAGTTGTTACAAGTGTTGGTGTCGAATTGTGTAGACATAGAGTAGCCTTAATAAAACAACACAAAGTAAACTGAAATGGTCATATCTTGAAAGTGACTTGATATTAACAAAATGCAATATCAAAACTATGTTTTCATGGAATCAAATATATGTATAAAGTAGGTATCAAAATTCCCTTGATTGAGTGAATAACACACCACTTCTTGGAGTAAGCTATGACTTTAAAAAGAGAATTTGTTTTGATTATTTGGTAAAAAATAATAAACTATGACTTAAAATAAAAATTAACAAAGTCCACTTTTAGTGGCTATGTAGGTATGAAGAACCTATATGGGACAAAATATATTCATTAGTGTAGTTTTGCAAGCACGGTAAATGGTGGTGGGTTTACCTTTGTGTAGGTCATCTCACTATCAAGGGTTAAAGGCCGATGACTCCTTGGGGGCTAGAGTGTCAGTGGGAAAGTCATGATGGAAAGAAGCAGAAGCTACGTTAATCACTTCTTCAGTGTTATTTGTTGAGATATCGAGCTCAACTAATGCTATGGGCAGACATTGATGACCCGCTCGGGTGACATCTTCCGCACGTATGCTATGGCATAGTTGGTGAGATTATCGTCAATATGCTACCAGTGGATGACAAACTATGTGACAACCACTTTGGAGTGCTAGAGTTATGGCATAGTTATAGTGCCAGCTCATATAGTTGGGTTCACACTATAGGCCGACCATTTTGTATGTTGTTGTAGGAGAGCACTTTCCCTTTATGTACTCTTATCTTTTAGTTATATGGTTGTAGAGAAGAAGATAGAAGAGAATTCAGCCATCCATCTCTCCCTTGTGTCTTATACTCTCTTGTGTGTGTGTGTGTGTTTGCTTGCAAAAGGAACTCAAGCTCTCTCTTTCCCCCACATTCTCTTTATGGTATCAGAGCTCCGGTTTATGTGAGAGATAAGGAGGCAAGGAAGAGGCAAGAACAAGAAAGCAAGGAAGCAGTACATGGGTAAGCGCGTCATCATCTCTTTGCCTCCTTGGTTTAGGTCCAACACACCTCGGTAGCTCGGGGAGCTACACATCTCTGATTGAGGAGCTATCTTCATAGGCTTGGAGGTGCCTATGTGGTACACAGTACTTTGTGTTACTAAACTTTTACATTGCAAGGTTTTTGTCGGTAGTTTTGTGAAGTTCTAGTTGAGAAATGTCTCTGGTTGAAATCTAGTTCTTATAGTGCAGCAATGAATTTTGGGAGTGCAGACATTGTTTGCATATGTATTGTTGAAATTGGGTGTATGTACATGTACTCTATTCCAAAATGGTGACCTACAGGTTGTGCTGAAGTACCACTAGAGTAATCACAAAAGATACTATTGTGTTACAGGTTACATATAGAAATTGTCTATTGTAGTTTTTTTATTGTTGCAGAAAAAATGTCTGACAGAATCAATCAAATTGTTGGTGAGAAGTTGGACAAGAACAACTTCCATGCTTGGAAGTTTAGAATGAACAATTTTTGTATGGGTAAAGGATTTTGGGACTATGTGGAAGGAGACAATGAGGAGCCTCTAGAAGAGAATACCACTCCATCATATATAAAGGCATTCAAGGTTTGGAATCAAGGTGCAAGGAAAGTCATGTATTGGATTTTAATTAATGTCACAGACATGATAATAGACACATACAGGATGCCAACACTCCAGTAGTTGCGTGTGGCAAAATCTGGTGCAGATGTTCCAGACCAACACAAAGGCAAGGAAATTCCAGCTAAAACAAGAGTTTCATAATGTGGAAAAGAAAAGCATGTCTATCAATCAATATGGTTTAAAGATCAAGGGCATTGTTGAATCCCTTGGGTCCATCAATGTATTAGTGGAAGATGATGATTTGATGAGTGTCTGTGTTTGAATGGGCTTGGCAAAGAGTACAAGCCATTCAAGACCTCCATTGCAGTTAGGGAGAATGTTCCCAACTTTTGAGATTTGGTGTCTATGTTGATTATACAAGAAAAGTCTTTAGGTGAGGACTCTTCTTCACAAAGCAAGAACACATCAGAACAGTCATTCTACTCTAATTCAGGTAGAGGTCGTGGTCGAGGCCAAGGTGGTGGTCGATAAGGAAATCAAAATTATGGACAACAGTCTAATGATTACAGTAGCAACAATAATACACAAGTGGAAGAGGCTAGCCTAGAGGCAGGGGAGCCAAAGAGGCCAAGATGGTTGGTAAAGAAATCATAATGCAAATAGCAGATAGTGCTATTATTGTGGCAAACCAGGGCACATGGCAAAGGACTACTATAAAAAGCAGAATGACATTAAAAGTGGAAAGTTGCAGCAAGGCACATGGATATGATGAAAGAAGTGAGTAGCTATTTGTGATGTAGTGTATGCTCAGTTCCATAACAAGAGATGTGTCAGGATCTCAAGATATATGGTTTGTGGATTCTGGCACCTCTAACCACATGACCAATCATGCGGAGTGGTTTAGAGACATGTGAAAAATGAAAAAACCAGGGTATGTGCATGTTGGTAAAGTGCCTTTGTCTATGTAGGATGGAAAAATGAAGCTCTTGGTAGATGTACTTCGCATTTCACGTATTATAAAGAACCTAGTTTCTATTGAATAGATGGTTGAACAGGGTCTACAAGTGATGGTTTAATTCTCAAGGATATTCTGTGGAAGACTTCAAAAATTAGTGTCGCTTGGTTACAAAGGTTAAGAAAAATGGCAGGACGTTTTCTTTGGATGTGAATATGCTTGAAGTAAAGGTAGGCATGTTTGCGCATGGAACATGTGTCATTGCAGATATTG